>NC_092338.1:2882500-3225000 GCF_046630445.1 Rutidosis leptorrhynchoides | reverse complement strand
GCAAACCTCAACTTCACAATCTGTCCCACGAGCATCGACGTCATACGCCATGTAGATACCAAGGAATACCACAACGATGAAGTATTGATTCATAACTTCATTGGGGAAACATTCTACGGCGATTATGTAATTTCTAAAGTTTAGAAATTATCTATCCTAGCCTTAATCATAAATCAAATGAGTTTAATTTAATATTAACTCATTAAATCTATATTACATCTGAAGAAATATACACATATATTTCCATAAAGACTGTAATAAAATTTTTTTGTACAAAATATTAATTGTGAATTTTTTTTAACGGGTAGGTAATACCCGAGAGATATATAAATTCACAATTAATATGTTACATTCTTCGAATCTGATTCAGCAAATTATCCATTATACTCCCTACTTTCACAACAATATACATTCTTTTATAGAAATCAAAACAACCATACTCATTCAAAATCTAATTTCATATTCTGATTTTGAAATCTCAGAATTCGATTCAAGATATAACCGAAATCATCACTCTTAGATTCCTACATCTTTCAAAACTATACTTTGAATTCAAAACTATCCTAGGACGTCATTTCTATTCATGGAACTCACAAAAATATTTGTATCGTTCAAAATCTTAGAACATCATATGTATATTAACAATTACAATATGTGTTCAAACACTTCGAAATTCCTAAAGACATGCGAGATGATGATCCAACCATATATTACCCACTGTCATGCACCTAAAAAGCTTTTGAAACCAAAGTTATAGTTTAACTCGTATCCGTGTCAGATCCTTTGACATTTATTACCAAATATAATTTTTCAATCTCTTTCCAAAATAGACAGTTTTGTCACAGCTTCAGCAAATCACCTTCATTTGTTTATACGAACAATTACCCCTTCATCATTGTTACCGGAGAACCTTTCATATCTTGCTACATTAGCAGTAAACTTATCAACAACTTCATTAACCTTCGACTTAAGCCTCTCCGAAAAGCCACTATACTTATTCATTAAAACCCCATCATGTACTCACATACATCCTGTAACAATAATTGTCACACCAACTACTGGGAATTAGCAATCAGTATTTTGAATTTCGCGACAATTTTATGTCAAAAGTTATATGTATACATATAACGTCTATCTCCTAGACTTACATACTTCGAATGTGAATTTTCTGAAAAAACATCCCAAACTATGAACTAGTTCTCCGAAATTGGAAAAATGCTTATGAAGCAGCAAAAACTATAAACAACTTTAATAGTCAAAAGTTTGATGATAAAGAATAGTATGGTGGTAAAGCTGAGAAAAAGAGAAGGTTTGAAACTGGAAAACGGATTGAACAGACCATGAAGGAGGCTGTGGACAAATCACAAAGACTAAACCTGCATTCAAAGGATCCATATGATTCAGTGTCTACTAAAATCGTTAGCAAACACCTTACTTCTTATTCTAAACCTTCACAGACAAATCTTCTTTTTCATCCATCTATGTTAAGAATTCTTAGATATTATCGTATCTTTTATTATAAATATCTTCGATATTCCTGAAGATATTTTCACAATTATTCTTATCCGAAATATTTTATCTCTTCGCAATATCTGTGTTACAACATAAAAAGAAACTGTGTTAGTTTCTAGATTCTGAAAAAAAAATTCGAATTTAAAATAGGAATGTTTTTGAAGTAGTGTTGGGAACTGAAGCATGAGTTAGTATAATATAATGACACTTAATCAACGTGATTATATTACAGTAAGTCATGCTGAGTTTCTAATGGACCGTGATGATTCACAGAACATACCGTCATCATGTACTATTTACACGACTCGTACATTCTACCCAATCTCCAAATATATTAAGAACATATCATCTTGATAGCTCTATATTTTCAAATATTCTGGTAATTTGCCAAATCAAAATCGTGCCATTACGATTTTCTTCTTGGAACATTAACTATGTTCATCCAAAAATTCATATCTACGAATTCTGGACCATTATCCGCTTGACTTAAGGTCGGGAAGAGAAAACGAAAGCATGAAGCTCCGAAATATAATGGAGAATATAAAGCCCGATAACAACCCCGAAATTACAAACCGTGTATATCAATGCGTATAGCAATATAAAGACACGGGAGAATGAAAAACACAATAACCCCAAGGTAATGGTAGAAGAAAATAACTTCCTCCGGTGGTAGATGAAAAAGAATAATGACAGATATGAAAGTTAAGAGTATATCAAGAATCAATACTAGATGAAGCATATTAATGAATGCTTTAAAGTATGAATTGGGGAGAAAGACTAGAAGGTGTGAGCTGTGGAAATAAAGAAACGAAGGGGGTGGATTTATAGTAAAATATCAGACAGAGAAATCGAGACAGATTATCGTATTTAATCAAAGAAGATCCTGATTTCCTTAATCGCCGAAGAACCAAATCTTATTGCAAAGATTTTCTTTAAATCCCATGAATTCCGGAAATCAATCATAACTACATCATCGGTTACAACGAATATACGTTTACTCATTTCACTCTCTTGCGATAGCTTCACTTATACTCTTCGCGTAATCAAATTGTTTTATCTATATTACTCAAGGATGATAAAACTCTATTTATCAACTCATATTCGTCATGAAAACATTTTTATAGTTAGCCATGATGACCTCGATCAAATTTCGGGACAAAATTTCTTTAACGGGTAGGTACTGTGACGGCCCGGAAATTTCCGACCAAATTTAAACTTAACCTTTATATGTTTCCGACACGATAAGTAGAATTTGTATTGTTGAATCTCAAAAAGTTTAGAACTACATTCATGTAATCAATTACCCTTTGACTGTGTTCGACGATTCTCGAACAATTATGTGTATATAGATATGTATATATAATATATAATATTAACTGAAAACATTAACAAAGTATTAGATATATGATACTTTACATGAACGTATTTGTTTCGATATATTTATCGACAGAATTAAGAGATAATATCAAATGATTGAATTATCAGATACATTACGATATGATTACGGGCCTATGTTATGAGGTCCACTCTGATTTAAGAAATCTATTCTTTTTGACAACTCATTACTTAACCAGTATGATAAAAATAACGATATTTATATTTTATTTTATTAAATATATATAACAATTTAAATTAATATTATATATATTTATACGCGTATTATACGTACATAGTTTTATACTTTAACTATACTTTAACTTTACCTTTACTTTACTTTTACTTTACTTTAACTTTAATAATTCATACTTTAATAATTTATACTTTAATAATTCACTTTAATAATTCATACTTTAATAATTCACTTTAATAATTCATACTTTAATAATTCACTTTAATAATTCATACTTTAATAATTCACTTTAATAATTCAAAAATCTATTATAAATAAAATTCAATTGGTTTCATTATTTCATAGAAACTTGAAAATATATTTCTCTAAACTCTCTCAATCGAATTACATATATATATTTACTTAGTATTATTTCAAGATATTATTAGTATACATAAAATACTATGACGGAGTTATATTCAGACGATTTTAAAATAAGTTTTCAAACGGGATAGAGCTAAGGAAATTATGGGTTATAGCTATGGAGGTTATGGGTATTGATCGAGGGTATTGCTCGTGAGGTCAACCTAACGTTTATCATTTTCGTTGCGTCTACGTACTTTCCTGCAATATTGAATCACAATATTGATACGTAAGCATTCATATCTTATCTTTTATATATTAATAGTGTATCCCTGACTAGTGCTCGAGTATATATGATTATGCATGTTTGTATGCTTAGTTTCGTCATTAAATAGTTTATGATAAATCACGAATTTGATACATATGCTACTGAGATAAGGTATATGATATGCATCTCGTTGAAAAGCTGAAGAAAAATTAATAACTTTTTATTTAGAACTCGTGTGGTTTCGATGAACTGATTAAAAGATATGGTCAACTGAATTATCATTAATTTTAATATTATTATTAAAACGATTATTATAATTGTTATCAGTTGATGTTATTACTAAAATTATCTTTATTACTAAAAATTAATATTTTTATTGAAACTATCATTTTATTATTTTTATCATTATTATTATTATCAATATTATTTTATCAAATAAATATGCGTACAAAGATATTTTTACCACACGTAATATAATTACATTAATAATACATACCACTATATTTTTATGATATTAAGTGAATTTTATAAATTTTATTTCTTGAGATATATAAAAGTATATTTTTATCATATATGAATTTTAATATAAATTTTTATTTATTAATAAATGACTTGTATTATTTAGTATAATAAGATCTGATAAATATATTTAAATATATAAAATGACTATATATAAGTTATATAATAAACATGTATAGATTTTGGAAGTCATTTTGGGTCAAGTTGACTTTTGTTGACTTTTACATGTCGGTCTCGAACATTAGGATTGTGATACACTACGACTTGACCTAAATTGTTAGACAGATATTGACCAACATATAAATATATATACTTAATATAGGTTCGTGAATCCGAGACAAACCCTGCACTTATTCAGTGCCGTCATATACATAATTGAGTTGTACCACTATTTTATATATATTTTTGGGCTGAGAATACGTGCACTGTTTTATAACTGTTTTAAGAAATGGACACAAGTACTAAAAACATATTCTACGTTGAGTTGTACCACTTTGCATATTTTTCCCTAATAGCTTGGTAACTACCATTTACATGCGGTATTGTAAATGCAAATCCTATTGATAGATCTATCGGGCCTGACAACCCCAACCGGACTGGACGACCGGTATTCAACGGTTGCACAGTACTTCGTTTGAGTTACTACACTTGGTACAGTGTAGTGAGATTTCATAATAAAGGGAATATGCGACGTTGATTAAATGTTAAGTATGGTTACCAAGTGCTCAACCACTTAGAATATTTTTATTAAAACATTTATGTATATGAAATCTTGTGGTCTATTACTATTACGAAAATGATTGATTATGATACACTAATGAACTCACCAACCTTTTGGTTGACACTTTAAAGCATGTTTATTCTCAGGTATTAAAGAAATCATCCGCTGTGCATTAGCTCATTTGAAGGGCATTACTTGGAGTCATTCATGACATACTTTGAAAGATGTTGCATTCGAGTCGTTGAGTTCATCAAGATTAATATTAAGTCAATTATAGTTGGATGTAATATGAAATGGTATGCATGCCATCAATTTTTGATGTAAAGAAAGTTTGTCTTTTAAAAACGAATGCAATGTTTGTAAAAAGTATCATATAGAGGTCAAATACCTCGCGATGTAATCATCTATTGTGAATCATTTATAATGTATATGAACGGGTCCTTTCACCAACCATAAAAGCCTCCAACACATCTTTGATCAGAAACAACTGAACATGAGACAGCGACGATGGATTGAGACGCTGAACGACTACGATTGTGAACTTCGTTACCATCCTGGAAAGGCAAATGTTGTAGCCGATGCTTTGAGCCAAAAGGAAAGAATGGTACCTCTTCGTGTCCGAGCCTTGAACATCACCATCCATTCGAATCTCAATAGCCAGATTCGGGTAGCCCAAGATGAGGCTCTCAAAGAGGAGAATATTTCTCAAGAACATTTAAACATCCTCGTTTCTCGATTTGAGGTCAAGGAGACTGGACTCTGGTACTTTGCCGGAAGAATCTGGGTGCCTAGTTATGGGGATTTACGAAGCCTCATTCTGGATGAAGCCCACAAGTCAAGATATTCGATTCATCCAGGAGCCAGTAAGATGTACCATGATCTCAAGGAGCAGTATTGGTGGCCTAATCTCAAGAAGGATGTTGCTACTTATGTTGGGAAGTGTTTGACTTGTTTGAAAGTTAAGGCTGAACATCAAAGGCCATCTGGATTACTTCAGCAACCAGAAATCCCGTAAAGGAAGTGGGAAAGGATAACGATGGACTTCATTACGAAAGTACCAAAGACGGTAGGCGGATACGATACCATCTGGGTTATTATTGACCGTCTTACCAAATCTGCACACTTCTTAGCCATGAAAGAAACCGATACGATGGAAAAACTTGCTCAGCTATATGTAAAGGAAATTGTATCTCGTCATGGTGTGCCCTTATCGATTATTTCAGATCGCGATACCCGTTTCGCTTCTAGATTTTGGCGTTCTTTGTAAGAAGTCTTGGGGACTCGTCTCGACATGAGCACTGCGTATCACCCACAAACCAGCGGACAAAGTGAACGAACAATTCAAAGTTTGGAGGACATGTTGCATGCTTGTGTTATCGATTTTGGAAAAGCTTGGGAAAAGCATTTACCACTAGCCGAATTCTCTTACAACAACATTTATCATTCGAGCATTAATGCCGCACCTTTCGAAGCGTTGTATGGCTGCAAATGCCGTTCTCCTATTTGCTGGGCCAAAGTAGGTGAGAAGTAAATCATCGGACCCAAGCTAGTCCATGAAACAACCGAGAAGATTGTCCAAATTCAAGCGAGGCTCAAGACGGCCCGTGACCGTCAAAAGAGTTATGCAGACCTTAAACGAAAAGACTTCAAATTCAACATGGGTGACCGCGTTATGCTGAAGGTCACACCTTGGAAAGGTGTAATCCGATTCCGAAAGAGTGGAAAGTTAAATCCGCGATACATTGGTCCTTTTGAAATCTTAGAGCATATTGGACCTGTTGCTTACCATTTGGATCTTCCGACACAATTGAGATCCGTTCATCCTACTTTTCACGTGTCAAATCTGAAGAAATGTCTTGCTGAACCAGAACTTGTCATCCCTCTCGATGAGCTTACGATTGATGACAAACTCCACTTCGTGGAAGAACCCGTTGAAATTTTGGACCGTGAGGTCAAGACCTTGAAACGTAACAAGATTCCAATCGTCCGAGTTCGATGGAATGCAAAACGAGGACCTGGGTTTACTTGGGAGCGAGAGGATCAGATGATGCAGAAGTATCCTCACCTTTTCCTGACTCCGCCATCTACCTCAGCTTAAATTTCAGGACGAAATTTTCTTTAACAGGTGGGTAATGTAACGACCCGACTTTTTTAACTTTTAATTGTATTTATTTCTTTCACGAAACTGCGTATTTGTGCGTACTGTGATAGATTATTTTCTGGGATCATTAATTATGTTAATTACTTTCGTTAATGCCTTACTACGTGTTTTTAAGTACTAGGTTACTTAACGTGATCCTTGACTTCATTTACGACCGTTAGTGTCACTTAAGGATTAAAACGAGCTACGAACTTGCTACACGTTAAACTTTTGTCATGATTGGGATATTATGGCTACGTAAACTTGATTGTTATTTATTAATGACAATTACTTGGTTTTATGGTTCCTTAATTATGCTTAGTGTTTACTAAGGCATACTAGTCACCCTAATGGACTTTATCTTAGTGGACTTCCAAGGCCCACCCTACTTACGTGATGAGCTCACTTAATGGACTAGTTAATGGACTAATTTAGCCCATTAAGTATAAGACAAAACCCAATTAGTTAATTAGACAAGATTAAGCATGCTTGGTACCATATACTTACACTTTTAACCTTTTGCTCCATGCCACCCAACATGTACAACCACCACCATGTACCACCATCCAATAGCAAGCAATGGTCCCCCTACCCCACCCCACCAAACCGTCGGCCTACACCAACACCACCACCACCACTTCATTTTGTTTTTAACTCTCATTCTTATTTCAAAAACACACACACTTATTCTCTCAAATTTCTCTCTACTTTCTCTCATCTTTCTTGAAGAAACTTGAAGGTTTTGATTCTTTTTCTCTTCTTTTTCTTCTCAAAACTAAAACATCATCATCATCATTGTTATTTTTAGATTTTGGTTTTTATAACTTCAATCCTCATGATATCTTGCAATCTTTGATCTCTTTTATGATAAAGAAGCAAGAACAAGGATCAAAGCTTTGTAGCTTTTGGTTCTACATGAACTTTTAACAAATTTTAAGATCAAATTACTTTATGATCTTCTTTATGTTCAAGTATTGGAACTTAAAGTTCATTTCATGAAGATTCAAGTTCATAACTTGATATCTTTTTGTATAAAGGATCCTTACTTGAACTTGTTTATTTTTGACTTTAAATCTATCATTTATGTTTATAGATTTCGATTTGTTTGAGTTTCATGGTCAAAGATTACTTGTTAAACTTTGATCTCATAAATCTTGAAACCAAATGCTAACTTTGAAAGTTCAAGAACAAGAAAGTATAAGCTTACTAGTTTATGACTTTCACACATGTAAGATTGATCTAAGTTTCATAACTTATGGTCATCTAACTTGTTAAAACAATAGATCATTTATTCATGTTCATTTTACTTAACAAAATCTAAGTTTCATAACTTATGGTTGTGTAAAGTTGAAAGTCTAAGTGTTTTGACTTAGGGTTTCACCAAGAACATGAGATCTAGACTTTTTAGTCTAAGATCTTTAATATCTAGTTAAGATCTAAGCTCTCTAGCTTAAGGTTTTGATTATTTAGTTTGATTCAAAGTTTATAGCTTTATAAGACTTATATTTGTGTTGAAACTAAGAAAAGTGATGCAACTTTGGTTCATCACCTTGCTCAAACTCTCACATGAGTTGTGTTTTAATTCTTATTCATGATTATTGTGTGTTGATGGTAGAACCTTGGTAAAAAGTGATGCAAACACATCAACGAGTTATACACTTGAAGCTATAAGCATCAAGGATGAGAACCGTGATGAGCATCAAGCACCAATAATCCCACCGGAGCACCTTGCTTACTGTTTTCTGGATCTAATCATCACCTGGGCTACTGGAAAAGATTATTTCCAGGTAGTTCGATTCGAGTAGATGACTTTTCGTTTAGGCCTCGCCTAAATCCGATGTACGGTTTAGGATTTATAGCCTTCCGAAAGTCACTACGCCCTTGTAACGTTGTGCTGAAATTTCTGACCTGCTAGCACTTAAACCGTCGCCACGGTCAAACGAAGACGAGTTAGGTTCTCAAAATTGGTCAGCGGTTAGAGAACTCACATACGGAGCCATGGCCACTGGCCTCGTGTCATTTCAGTTTGTATAGAGGTCGTAGCAGCTGAATGAATTCAGCATTTGTTTCGGTCTCTATCCGTGATTGAAAACTTACTTTACTTTTTACGTATGATGTTGATGATGATGATACTTAAGACTTAATTTATTTACTTATAAAACTTTTGGGAAGATTTACTGACTTAGTAACTTTTGACTTAGGTTGATGTGACGATCGCTCCAAATCCATATGGACGAACACGTCATTCATCGATTTCATTGCGAGGTATTTGACCTCTATATGATACGTTTTGTAATCATTGCATTCTTTTGAAAAGGCACACCATAAATGAATATTTAAATCAAAAGTTTTCGACATCTGATGATTTCTACATATAGATAATCACCATAAATAATAGTTTACAACAGTACTTCCGTTGACAATGCAGTCAAAATAAGATACATGATGATGATTTGGTGAATGCAACGTTTCCTTGAAAAATATGTCATGTAAGACTCCATGCACATAGCTTGTCTAACATCTAAGCAAACAGCGGAAGACTTCTAGGAAACCTGAGAATAAACATGCTAACAAGTGTCAACACAAAGGTTGGTGAGTTCATAGTTTTAATGTTTCGTATAATCTGTATATAAAGGTGGATCACAATATTTCAGTTGTTTCATCCAGAAACGTTTATCAAAATATTCTACAAAATTGAGCACCCTGATAACTAAACTTAATGTATATATAATTTATACCCTTTGTATAATCATCTTAATAATACACGCAAACCAACGTGTACGCTTCTCAAATAGCATACGTCCGTTAAAAGGCTAGTGCTCTAGCTCAGACGGGGATATCAAGCCCTATGGATTCATATACTACTACTCGCGCCCACCAGTTCTTATAACTGACAGTTACTAGTTACCAAAGCTAAGGGATTTTCGGTTCAAACTCAGTGTAGAATTTAGTATGTACTTGTATCCATTGTGTTTAAAATAAAGTGCATGTATTCTCAGCCCAAAAATATATATTGCAAAAGCAATTAAAAAAGGAGCAAATGAAACTCACCTTAGTAGCATATAAAGTCGTTCACCAAAATGTGACCGAAACACGGATTACCAAATAACCGTAGATCTCAACCTAGAGAACATATGTTGGTCAATAAATGTCAATCAAGTTAGGTCAGGTCATAGTGTATCACAATCCTAATGCTCGAGATCGACATAAAAAAGTTATCCAAAGTCGTTTCAAAAAGTCAATTTTGACAATAGTTCAACAAAACGAGACGTACCTTATATAAGGATTCATTTACTCGGTTGGTAATACTCAAAAATTCAATTTATCAATCTTACAAACAAGTTGTTTAAATATTAATTGCAGATTCAAAAGCAATTCCAATTAACGTCAATTATAATCCAGTTGATCATATCTTTTAATCCGTTCATCGAAACTATTCGATATTTAAATGAAAAGTTATTGATTTTTCACCAGCTTTCCAAAAACATGTATATCATATACCTTTTACCAGTAATATATGTATTTAATTCATGATCTATTATAAACTGTTTAACGACGAAATTTAGCATACACGTTTGTATAAAAATATATACTCGAGCACTAGACATGTATACACAATTAATATATAAAAGATAAAATATGAGTGCTTACGTATCAATATTGAGATTCAATATTGTAGGATAGTACGTAGAAGTAACGGAGATGATAAACACTAGATTTGATTCATAAATATACCCTCGAACATTACCCATAACCTCCTTGGCAATAACCCATAATTTCCTTAGCTCTATCCCGCTCAAAAACCCATTTTGAAAGTGACACGCTCAAGACCTTGTCGTAGTATTTTATGTATAATATTACTAATAACACTGATATTACTAATAATATTAGGAATAATAATAATAATAATAATAATAATAATAATAATAATAATAATAATAATAATAATAATAATAATAATAATAATAATAATAATAATAATAATAAGATTAATAATAAGATTAATAATAATAATAATAATAATAATAATATAAATAAAATAAATATTTACGGAGTAATTTTAAATGAATTCAGAACCAGAAATGATCGGCTTTTATAGATGTGGCCTGTCCAGGGTTGCCATGCGATCGCATGGCTGAACAGTGTAATTCCCATGCGATCGCATGGGAAGCTTTTCCAGCTCACATATGATTTTGTCATGACTCTTGTCGACATATTTATTTATATTATATTTATAATATATAATTTATATAATTAATTATATATTATATTAAATTTACGTGCATAGTTGACTTGTAATTTTTGTTCCGATAAGTCGTACGTCATCACTTGACTTATGTCCCGGTTCCGGTTTTTCGAACGTCCTATCGTATACTGAGAAAACTTGTACTTTACGTTTCGTGAATCGTACCTTTGTCAAAATATAGTCTTAAATCATCCATAAACTATACCACTCGAGGTATAACTTATACATTTGAGTGTTTTGGTCATTTACTTCTATAAATCATCGTCTCGCTATTTGTTAACATATAATACATACATTTTCATTTTGAAATAGTGTTTTACTGTAGCAAAGTTACTGTAGCAATTCACTGTAGCAAAGTCAATTTCACTGTAGCAAATTAATGTTTTACTGGTTCATCTTAAACGCTTTAGTTAACTTATCTAAATATCAATCGAATCAATAAACGAATGTTACTATCGTTTACTAAATAACTTGAAATTATATATATGTATATATCTTTTTAATATACATAAATCAGTTTTTAAATACACATTGCAAGTTATTTATGAATAATTAATATTCCAATTTATATATATATATATATATATATATATATATATATATATATATATATATATATATATATATATATATATATATATATATATATATATATATATATATATATATATATATATATATATATATATATATATATATATATATTTTCAAATAGATGTTCATGAATCGTTGGTCAATAGTCAAAGGTTAACTGAATATATAACATTAGTTCAAAAATTTTGAGAATCAATATTACAGACTTTGCTTATCGTGTCGGAAATGTTAATAATACAAAGATTAAGTTTAAATTTGATCAGAAATTTCCGGGTCATCACAGTTGACGACCTTTCGGACCGACTTACTTGCTTACTTATCTCATATCGACTTTGACCGCACTTTCACTGTGAGTTATAGCATCCCTTTTTACTTCGACAATTTTTGGGACTGAGAATACATGAGCTTTTTACGTTTTACTTACTAGGCACAAGTACTTAAACTTATTGTATGTGTGGGTTATATAACGACATAAACTTTCCCCTTAGCTCAGTAACGTTTAGTCATTGGTTTTTGAACCGGTGAACGTGAATCTTAGATATGGATCCATAGGGTTTGACATCCCCACTCGGGCTAGTCGCGCTAGCATTTAACGGGTGTTTAATACTTCGTAGACTTACGCACTCGCCAAGTGTACTTTTAGGAGGTGATATTTATGTTAAGTTAGTTACCAAGTGCCCACGGTTAAGCATATACTTTTCATACTATTTTGAATACGAAATCTCGTGGCCTACATTACATTATTGTTACAATTAAACTATAGCTCACCAACATTCGTGTTGACTTTTAAGCATGTTATTTCTCAGGTGCTTAGACGTTTGATGCTTCCGCTATATTAGTCACGCTGTTAGACTTGATGTGTAGACACCCGCTGCTTTCGTTTAGAGATGTCTCTGCATGAAACTTTTACTTTGCATTCACGAATTGTGTTACTTTTGAACAATGAATTTGTAATGACCTTTGAGTCTCGTACTTATGTTATTGCTTTCTATTCATAGAAGCACACTATCGTTTGTTAAACATTTGACGTCGGTAAAGACGTTACCCCTTTTTATGAATGCAAACCTATTTTTAAAACAGCATATAGTGTTTGACCTTGTAATGATCCTGTTGTTGATGATCCGTACACGTCAATTTTGTACGGGGCGTCACACACTTGGTACCACAGCTTGATTGAACTTAAATGAATTTAATAAACGACATTGCATTCTTTTATTTCAAAAGTTTACCAAAAAGGAAACATACCCAAAATACGTAGTTTAAAAAACCCAACATATTAATAACCAAAGTTGACATTAAAACATTGTCAACAAAACCCACAAGTTTTGCCCAAATGCATGCAGACTCTTCTAACACAGCGGAAGAATAAAAAAAACTCAAGTACCTGTGAAAACATGCGAGTAAACTCTCAACAAAAATGTTGAGTGAATTATAGGTTTAAATAAATGTATAAGCTTTAGACCACAAGATTTAAAATGTTAGAAAACATAAAACATTATTCTATTATCAATGAGCCACCTGGTAACCACTTAACTCTTTATTTACCCTTACTAAACACAATAATAATATACACTGAACAAGTGTATCTACAACAAAATACGAAGTACTAAACATTCTGATTATAAATTGCTAGCGCGACTAGCTCGAAATGGGGTTGTCAAACCCGAGAGATCTATCCGTACGATTCACGTTCACCAGTAGAAACCAGTGATTACTGTTACCAGACTAGAGAATATTTTTGTTCAACTCATAACGAATAATTTAAATTTAATTGTCACTTGTGTCTAAACGTAAAATAAAATTCATGTAATCACATCCCAAAAATATACTTTGAAAAGTATGTAAAAACGGGACTATAACTCACCTTAATAGCAAACGAAGTAACCACACAAAATGTGAACAACAAACGAAGTAAAGTGATCAGGAATGATCACCACGCCGACCTATAAATAAAGCAGGTCGATATAAATAACTAACTTAGATCAAGTCTTAGTATGATAGCTATTGTACATGTTGCAAGTAGACCTAGAACAACACTCAACATGTATCGGTTTGATCGGAACAGCGTACGGACACACACTTTCTATTTTTAGAAAGTTTCTATTTTTAGCAGGTTTTTATTTTTGGAAAGTTTCTATTTTAGGAATGTTTCTATTTTAGGAAAGTTTTTGTATTTGGAAAGTTTTCAAATTTAGAAAGTTTCTATATTTAGAAAGTTGCTATTTTTGGAAATTTTATAAGTTAGGAAAGTTTCCTTAATTATAAAGTCATCAAAAGTCAACTGAAAGTCAAAGTCAACCGAAAGTCAACTCAAAAGTCAACCTCAGTCAAACATAGTCAACGTTAGTTTTAAAAGTATAAGTTATATTAATAACATAAGTTATAATGTTATTTAAAGTCATATATGTATAATTATGTCATAACATAAGTTTAATTAAATTAAATTGAATTATTAATATATATGTATAATTATGTCATAACATAAGTTTAATTAAATTAAATTGAATTATTAAAGTTAACATAAATTTAAATGATACAATTATTATAACATAAGTATTTAATTAAGTAATTAAATATTAATCATAATATAAGTATTATTAATTAATAATGAATTATTAATCATATCATAAGTTTCTAATTATAATTATTAAATCATAGGTATTTAATAATTAAATTATAATTAAATAATAACTAAGCCTTATAATAATTAAATAATTAATTAATCCTTATTATAAGTCTTATTATAATAATCCCATAATATAAGTTTAATACTTACCATAAGTATTTTCATTAATAATAAAAGTTTCATTAATCATAAGTTTAATTAAATGTTTAATTAAATCATAATTAATTAATAAATGATATAATAAATATATATATCATAAGTCTTAAATTAAATAATTACTTTCTATATCATAAGTAATTTATTAATAATGAAATTCATTATTTATATCATACGTCATAATTAATAACCATAAGTTTTAATTAAAAGTTCATCGGGTCATAACTTGAGCCCCGGAAATCAGTTTTCGGCGAGTCTTATATATATCTTCGCCTAACCAACCCACCCGACACATTAGTGTACTCAAGAACACCCCAAGAACAGCAAACAAGTCATGCCTTACAGCCATAAATCAACGTGTAGCTTTAATCCGTTCAAAAACATGTTTTAGTCATACCGGGTGATCCGTGGCTCGGATTTCAATGACCCGAACATGAAAGTTCATCCCATCATCAATTCTAACACACTAGTACACCCTAAAGACTCCAAAGATGATCACAAAGTCGGACCATACCTGTACCAATTCGTTTTCACAATTTAATCTCAACAAAACACCATTTTAAGCATATCTAGAGCTCCGGGAATCAAAATGACATGAATCCGGAGTCTAAAATTAATGTCTTGATGATAGGAACTCATCTAAACACTTTAATTTCACTTTTATATCAGTTATATATACAGAAAATAGCAATTAAACTGCTGTCCCAAAATAATCAAACCGAAAACATATATAATCGAGCATTTCTACGCATACAATCTACAATACAATAACATATAAGCATCATACTATCATTATAACATATAAAAACAGAAAAATTAATGAAAAATTGAAAAGCTAGGGTTAGGGTTTATACCCTAATCAAGAATTGAAGGATATGAACGTGTAGAGATCGAAGAGAGGAATCCGTTTATGTATTCGATTTGATGATCCAAGTAAGAAATAAATTGATGGTGATGATGTCATGGTTGGTGGTAGGCGTCACCCAAAAGAAGAAGGAGAAGGGGAGAGCAAACTTCAAACTAGGTATAGAAAAAAAAAAGAATGAATGAGATGTAAAAAAAAATAAAAATATGAAAGAAAAATGGGGTATACCCCCTCCCCCATGGGGCTTCGGCTGATTGGTGGGTGTGGGGTGGGTCCCATGGCCCACTTTTGCAATTTGGTAAAATCATTGTAGCCCGAACGCTCGATCGAAACCCGAAACGCGAAAACACGATTACGCGATTAAATAATCGGAGAGATAACAAATACGCGACGAAAAATATATATAAACACTATATATAAATATATGACATTAAAATATCATATTTAGAATAATTAGGATTTAAAAATCCCAAAAGCTCGACCGTTGGTTTGAAAACCGAAAAGATTCGCCGGATAGAAATTCGCGAAACGTAGAAACGCATAACTTAAAATATGAATACAAATATTCATTTAACACATAATAATTAATATATTATTACAAAAATAATAATATAGGTCATAGAAATGACGTGGCACGAATAAAAATTAACGATCGTTAAATAATTAACGGTAAAATATAACGGAAAAAGTAGGGTCGTTATAGATAGTGGACACGCGCTTGACCTGATGGACATCTCAGACGGAGACGAGGATCCCGAGGAGTTCCAGCTCCACCCAGCCCTAGACTCCCGGGGCCACAGCACCATTCCGGTGGTACTGTGATCCCTGGAGGAGACGAAGACGGTCCCTTCCGTAACGAGCATGGACATTGGGTTAGATGCTGAAATGTCCCGTTCATATTGATTATAAACGTTCCATATTAATTGATTTCATCGCGAGGTTTTGACCTCTATATGAGACGTTTTTCAAAGACTGCAATCATTTTTAAAACAACCATAACCTTTATTTTATCTATAAAGGTTTAAAAAGCATTACGTAGATTATCAAATAATGATAATCTAAAATATACCGTTTACACACGACCATTACATAATAGTTTACAATAAGAATATATTACATCAAAAATAAGTTTCTTGAATGCAGTTTTTACATAATATCATACAAGCATGGACTCCAAATCTTGTCCTTATTTTAGTATGCAACAGCGAAAGCTCTTAATAATCACCTGAGAATAAACATGCTTAAAACGTCAACAAAAATGTTGGTGAGTTATAGGTTTAACCTATATATTATCAAATCATAATAATAGACCACAAGATTTCATATTTCCATATACATCCCATACATAGAGATAAAAATCATTCATATGGTGAACACCTGGTAACCGACATTAACAAGATGCATATAAGAATATCCCCATCATTCCGGGACATCCATCGAACATGATATAAAACTTGAAGTACTAAAGCATCCGGTACTTTGGATGTGGTTTGTTAGGCCCAATAGATCTATCTTTAGGATTCGCGTCAATTAGGCGTGCACTAATTCTCAAAATTAGTGATGTTCCCTAATTCTTAGGCCACCAAGCAAAAAGGGGCATATTCGGCTTCGATCATTCAACCATAGAAAGTAGTTTCATGTACTTGTGTCTATTTTGTAAAACATTTATAAAGCTGCATGTATTCTCATCCCAAAAATATTAGATTTTAAAAGTGGGACTATAACTCACTTTCACAGATTTTTACTTCGTCGGGAAGTAAGACTTGGCCACTGGTCGATTCACGAACCTATAACAAATATTAATATATATATATATATATATATATATATATATATATATATATATATATATATATATATATATATATATATATATATATATATATATATACATATATATATATATCAAAGTATGTTCATAATATATTTACAACATTTTTAATACATTTTGATGTTTTAAGTTTATTAAGTCAGCTGTCCTCGTTAGTAACCTACAACTAGTTGTCCAAAGTTAGATGTACAGAAATAAATTGATATATATTATCTTGAATCAATCCACGACCCAGTGTATACACGTCTCAGGCTAGATCACAACTCAAAGTATATATATTTTTAGAATCAACCTCAACCCTGTATAGCTAACTCCAACATTACTGCATATAGAGTGTCTATGGTTGTTCCAAATAATATATATACATGGGTCGATATGATATGTCAAAACATTTGCATACGTGTCTATGGTATCCCAAGATTACATAATATATTAGAATACATGTATAATACAATATAAGTTAGCTAGGATATGATTAATATAGATTTGTTACCCATTTCACGTAGCTACAACAAACAAAAATATCCAATCTTGTTTTACCCATAACTTCTTCGTTTTAAATCCGTTTTGAGTGGTTCAAGTTGCTATGGTTTCATATTGAACTTAAGTTTATGAATCTATACAGAAAAGTATAAGTTTATAGTCGGAAATATAGGTTACAAGTCTTTTTTGTAAAGGTAGTCATTTCAGTCGAAAGAACGACGTTTAGATGACCATTTTGGAAAACATTCTTCCACTTTGAGTTTAACCATGATTTTTGGATATAGTTTCATGTTCATAAGAAAAACCATTTTCCCAGAAGAACAGCTTTTAAATCAAAGTTTATCATAGTTTTTAATTAACTAACCCAAAACAGCCCGCGGTGTTACTACGACGGCGTATATCCGGTTTTACGGTATTTTTTGTGTTTTCAGGTTTTAAATCATTAAGTTAGCATATCATATAGATATAGAACATGTGTCTAGTTGATTTTAAAAGTCAAGTTAGAAGTATTAACTTTTATTTGCGAACAAGTTTAGAATTAACTAAACTATGTTCTAGTGATTTCAAGTTTAAACCTTCGAATAAGGTAGTTATATATATATGAATCGAATGATGTTATGAACATCATTACTACCTCAGGTTTTGTGGATAAACCTACTGGAAATGAGAAAAATAGATCTAGCTTCAAAGGATCCTTGGATGGCTTGAAAGTTCTTGAAGCAGAATCATGACACGAAAACAAGTTCAAGTAAGATTTCCACTCGAAATAAGATTGTTATAGTTATAGAAATTGAATCAAAGTTTGAATATGAGTATTAACTTGTATTAGAAAGATATCTTACTGTAAATAAGAAAGATTTCTTGAGGTTGGATGATCACTTTACAAGATTGGAAGTAAGCTAGCAAACTTGGAAGTATTCTTGATTTTATGAAACTAGAACTTATAGAATTTATGAAGAACACTTAGAACTTGAAGATAGAACTTGAGAGAGATCAATTAGATAAAGAAAATTGAAGAATGAAAGTGTTTGTAGGTGTTTTGGTCATTGGTATATGGAATAGATATAAAGGATGTGTAATTTTATTTACATGTAGATAAGTCATGATTGATTCCTAATATTTTTGTAATTTAATGAGATATTTCATGCTAGTTGCCAAATGATGGTTCCCACATGTGTTAGGTGACTCACATGGGCTGCTAAGAGTTGATCATTGGAGTGTATATACCAATAGTACATACATCTAAAAGCTGTGTATTGTACGAGTACGAATACGGGTGCATACTAGTAGAATTGTTAATGAAACTGAACGAGGATGTAATTGTAAGCATTTTTGTTAAGTAGAAGTATTTTGATAAGTGTCTTGAAGTCTTTCAAAAGTGTATGAATACATATTAAAACACTACAAGTATATACATTTTAACTGAGTCGTTAAGTCATCGTTAGTCGTTACATGTAAATGTTGTTTTGAAACCTTTAGGCTAACGATCTTGTTAAATGTTGTTAACCCATTGTTTATTATATCTAATGAAATGTTAAATTATTACATTATCATGATAATAAGATGTATTAATATATCTTAATATAATATATATACAATTAAATGTCGTTACAATGATAATCGTTACATATATGTCTTGTTTCGAAATCCTTAAGTTAGTAGTCTTGTTTTTACATATGTAGTTCATTGTTAATATATTTAATGATATGTTTACTTATCATTTATCATGATTATATAATGTAACAATATCTTAAAATGATTCATATGTATTTAGTAAGACGTTGATATAACGATAATCGTTATATATACGTTTTTGAGTTTCATAATTCAATAGTCTCATTTTTATGTATATAACTCATTGTTAAAATACCTAATGAGATACTTACATATCATAATATCATGTTAACTATATATATAACTATATATATGTCATCATATAGTTTTTACAAGTTTTAACGTTCGTGAATCACCGGTCAACTTGGGTGGTCAATTGTCTATATAAAACCTGTTTCAATTAATCAAGTCTTAACAAGTTTGATTGCTTAACATGTTGGAAACACTTAATCATGTAAATAACAATTTCATTTAATATATGTAAACATGAAAAATTTGGGTTACTACAGTACCTACCCGTTAAATAAATTTCGTCCCGAAATTTTAAGTAGTTGGAGGTGTTGACGTATCTTCTGGAAATAAGTGCGGGTATTTCTTCTTCATCTGATCTTCTCGTTCCCAGGTGAACTCAGGTCCTCTACGAGCATTCCATTTTGAACCTTAACAATTGGTATTTTGTTTTGCTTAAGTCTTTTAACCTCACGATCCATTATTTCGACGGGTTCTTCGATAAATTGAAGTTTTTCGTTGATTTGGATTTCGTCTAACGGAATAGTGAGATCTTCTTTAGCAAAACATTTCTTCAAATTCGAGACGTGGAAAGTGTTATGTACAGCCGCGAGTTGTTGAGGTAACTCAAGTCGGTAAGCTACTGGTCCGACGCGATCAATAACCTTGGATGGTCCAATATACCTTGGGTTTAATTTCCCTCGTTTACCAAATCGAACAACGCATTTCCAAGGTGCAACTTTAAGCATGACCATCTCTCCAAATTCTAATTCTATATCTTTTCTTTTAATTTCAGCGTAGCTCTTTTGTCGACTTTGGGCGGTTTTCAACCGTTGTTGAATTTGGATGATCTTCTCGGTGGTTTCTTGTATTATCTCCGGAACCGTAATCTGTCTATCCCCCACTTCACTCCAACAAATCGGAGACCTGCACTTTCTACCATAAAGTGCTTCAAACGGTGTCATCTCAATGCTTGAATGGTAGCTGTTGTTGTATAAAAATTCTGCTAACGGTAGATGTCGATCCCAACTATTTACGAAATCAATAACACATGCTCGTAGCATGTCTTCAAGCATTTGTATCGTCCTTTCACTCTGCCCATCAGTTTGTGAATGATAGGCAGTACTCATGTCTAGACGAGTTCCTAATGCTTACTGTAATGTCTGCCAGAATCTTGAAATAAATCTGCCATCCCTATCAGAGATAATAGAGATTGGTATTCCATGTCTGGAGACGACTTCCTTCAAATACAATCGTGTTAACTTCTCCATCTTGTCATCTTCTCTTATTGGCAGGAAGTGTGCTGATTTGGTGAGACGATTAACTATTACCCAAATAGTATCAAAACCACTGGCAGTCCTTGGCAATTTAGTCATGAAATCCATGGTAATGTTTCCCATTTCCATTCTGGGATTTCGGGTTGTTGAAGTAGACCTGATGGTTTTTGATGCTCTGCTTTGACCTTAGAACACGTCAAACATTCTCCTATATATTTAGCAACATCGGCTTTCATACCCGGCCACTAAAAATGTTTCTTGAGATCCTTGTACATCTTCCCGTTCCAGGGTGTATTGAGTATCTGGTTTTATGAGCTTCTCTAAGTACCATTTCTCTCATATCTCCAAATTTTGGTACCCAAATTCTTTCAGCCCTATACCGGGTTCCGTCTTCTCGAATATCAAGATGCTTCTCCGATCCTTTGGGTATTTCATCCTTTAAATTTTCTTCTTTTAAAACTCCTTGTTGCGCCTCCTTTATTTGAGTAGTAAGGTTATTGTGAATCATTATATTCATAGCTTTTACTCGAATGGGTTCTCTGTCCTTTCTGCTCAAGGCGTCGGCTACCACATTTGCCTTCCCCGGGTGGTAATGAATCTCAAAGTCGTAATCATTCAACAATTCAATCCACCTGCGCTGTCTTATGTTCAGTTGTTTCTGGTTAAATATGTGTTGAAGACTTTTGTGTTCGGTATATATAATACTTTTGACCCCATATAAGTAGTGCCTCCAAGTCTTTAATGCAAAAACAACAGCGCCTAATTCCAAATCATGCGTTGTATAATTCTGCTCGTGAATCTTCAATTGTCTAGACGCATAAGCAATTACTTTCGTTCGTTGCATTAATACAAAACCGAGACCTTGCTTTGAAGCGTCACAATATATCACAAAATCATCATTCCTTTCAGGTAATGACAATATAGGTGCTGTAGTTAAATTTTTCTTTAATAATTGAAACGCCTTTTCTTGTTCATCCTTCCATTCAAATTTCCTCCCTTTATGCGTTAATGCAGTCAAGGGTTTTGCTATTCTGGAAAAATCTTGAATGAACCTTCTGTAGTAACCAGCTAGTCCTAAAAATTGGCGTATATGCTTCGAAGTTTTCGGGGTTTCCCACTTTTCAACAGTTTCAATCTTTGTTGGATCCACCTGAATACCTTCTTTGTTCACTATGTGACCGAGGAATTAAACTTCTTCCAACCAAAATGCACACTTTGAAAACTTAGCGTACAGTTTTTCTTTCCTCAGCAACTCTAGTACTTTTCTCAAGTGTTCTTTGTGATCTTGATCATTCTTCGAGTAAATAAGTATGTCAACGATGAAAACAATGACAAACTTGTCAAGGTATGGTCCACACAGTCGGTTCATGAGGTCCATGAACACAGCTGGTGCGTTAGTCAACCCAAACGGCATAAACATAAACTCGTAATGACTGCAACGCGTCCTAAAATCCGTCTTTGGAATATCATACTCCTTCACCCGCATTTGATGATACCCAGAACGTAAATCAATCTTCGAATAAACTGACGAGCCTTGTAGTTAATCAAATAAGTCGTCAATTCTTGGTAGTAGGTAGCGGTTCTTGATGTTAAGTTTGTTCAACTCTCGGTAGTCGATACATAACCTAAATGTACCATCCTTCTTCTTGACAAACAAAACAGGAGCTCCCCACGGTGATGTGCTTGGTTGAATGAAACCACGCTCTAAAAGTTTCTATAACTGACTTTGTAATTCTTTCATTTCGCTGGGTGCGAGTCTGTATGGAGCACGAGCTATTGGTGCAGCTCCTGGTACAAGGTCTATTTGAAATTCAACGGATCGATGTGGGGGTAATCCCGGTAATTCTTTCGAAAATACATCGAAAAATTCTTTTGCGACGGGAACATCACTGATGTTCTTTTCTTCAGGTTTAACTTCCTTGATGTGTGCTAGAATGACGTAACAACCTTTTCTTATTAGTTTTTGCGCCTTCAAACTACTAATAAGATTTAATTTCGCATTGTTCTTTTCTCCGTACACCATTAAAGGTTTACCCTTTTCACGCATAATGCGAATCGCATTTTTGTAACAAACGACCTCTGCTCTCACCTTCTTCAACCAGTCCATGTCAATTATTACATCAAAACTCCCTAACTCGACTGGTATTAAATCAATCTTAAACGTTTCATCACCCAGTTTAATTTCTCTATCCCGACATATATTATCTGCTGAAATTAAGTTACCATTTGCTAATTCGAGTAAAAATTTACTATCCAAAGGCGTCAATGGGCAACTTAACTTAGCACAAAAATCTCTACTCATATAGCTTCTATCCGCACCCGAATCAAATAAAACATAAGCAGATTTATTATCAATAAGAAACGTACCCGTAACAAGCTCCGGGTCTTCCTGCGCTTCTGCCGTATTAATATTGAAAACTCTTCCGCGGCCCTGCCGATTAGTATTCCCCTGATTCGGGCAATTACTTCTAATGTGGCCCGGTTTTCCACATCTATAACAAACAAAGGCGGCATTACTTATTTCGCCACTATTTGTTCCTTTAGTTCTGTTAAACTTTGGTCCGTAGACCTCACACTTTTTCGCACCATGGCCAGTTCTTTTACACTTGGTGCAAAATGTCGTGCAGAACCCATTCTGGTGGTACTCTTCACACCTTTGGCATTTTTGGTTTTTGTTGCTGTTGTTGTTATTGAGGTTGTTGTTGGGATTGTTATTGTTGTTGGAACGGTTGTTGTAGTAGTTGTTGTTGTTATTGGGACGTTTGTTGTAGTTATTGTTAGGATTGCGGTTATTGTTGTGATTGTTGTTGCGGTTGTGGTTGTAATTGTTGTTGTTGTTATATTGGTGACCCTTGTCACTGGTTTCTTCCCACTTTCTCTTGAGTTGTTTCGTGTTGGCTTCTTCGGCCGCCTGCTCTTTAATTCTTCCCTCAATCCGATTTATGAGTTTATGAGCCATTCTACTTGCCTTTTGTATGGAAGCGGGCTCGTGTGAACTCACATATTCTTGAATCCTTACCGGTAACCCTTTTACAAATGCGTCGATCTTCTCTTCTTCATCTTTGAACGCTCCCGGACACAATAGGCACCACTCTGTGAATCGTCGTTCATACGTAGTAACGTCGAACCATTGTGTTCATAACTCTCTAAGTTCTGCCTTGAGCTTATTGACTTCGTTTCTAGGACGGTACTGCTCGTTCATCAATTGCTTGAATGCCGACCACGGTAGTGCGTAAGCAGCATTTTGTCCTACCTGTTCAAGATAGGTGTTCCACCATGTTAACGCAGTACCTGTGAAGGTATGCATAGCGTACTTAACTTTGTCCTCTTCGGTACACTTACTTATGACAAACACCGATTCGAATTTCTCGGTCCACCGTTTCAATCCAATTGGTCCTTCGGTTCCATCAAATTCCAAAGGTTTGCAGGCAGTGAATTCTTTGTAGGTGCATCCTACATGATTTCTTGTGGAATTAGTTCCACTACTAGATCCAGAGTTATTGTTATTTTGCAGCCTGTACTGCGGCTATGTTTGCTGCAAGGAAAACACGGAAGTCTTCCTTGCTCATGTTCAAATTCTGACGAGTCGCCGGTGCCATTTCCTTCAAAAAATAGCCAAAAAAATTGAGTTAATCATATAGAATTTAAGAGTAGTCAATAGCATCTCGTAGCATTATATGAACTTATTTATAAAAGCTTTTTCTTCATATTAGCGTTTTATAAGTTTAAATTCGGGTACTACCTACCCGTTAAGTTCATACTTAGTAGCTAATATACAATTCAACTACTACAATTCCATATGAAAAACTGATTTTAATAATATATCACATACAAATATTCTTCAAACTTACAACTTCACTATATTACATATAACATGAGATATAGTACATTTTGATAAAGAACAGTTTTGAAGATAAAACTAGTTAATACACAAGTTGTTCAGCAAAGGAAATAAAGACACGTAATTTATAAGTCTAGAAATAAGTCATGCATTCAGGTTTTACTAAGACGACTTCCCATCCTTGGTCTTGTGGAAAGTAACCGTTATGACCATTGGCTAGGTAGCATGTTGTAATGTCGTCAAAAGGATGAGGGTTTCGTAATGTCCAACAGCCCCGTAATAATCTAAAAACCTTGTTTCTCACCCCAACTACTGAATCCGTCACTTGTGGGAAGGTTTTATTTAAAAGTTATAACCCGATATTCTTTTTCTCACTTTGGTAAGAAGCGAACATCACTAACCCATAAGTATAACATGCTTCTTTATGTTGCATGTTAGAAGCTCTTTCTAACTCACGAAATCCTATGTTGGGATATGTTGAGTCAAAATAGGTTCTTAACCTGTAGCGTAAAATTGCATTTGGGTTCCCCGCATTTAACGCTTTAAAGAAAACACGGCGTAACTTACGGTCTCCACAATGTGATATACCCCACCTATCAAAGGAAAGCCTTTTATAAACTAAGGCATTTCTGGAAAGTCTTTCAAATGTTTGACAAGTTAATTTCGCCGTAACTAAATGTGCTGATGAATTCTGACCGACTCTAGACAAGATTTCCTCAATCATATCCTCTAGTAGGTCTTCTAAAATATTCGGTTGTCTACCCTTAACGTCCATTTTGTTTTTATACTATAAAATAGACAAGGATTAGATTCGTAAAAGATAATTAACAAACAATAAAAGCAATTTTTACATAGAACATAAAAGTACAAGCACACTACAATACATATAATACACAACATGATTACAACCCTCTAATCTGAATCACTGGTTTCTTCTTCTTCGGACTTGGTTCGTTTTCCTAATTTTCTAGGAATATATGGTGTTCCTCTAATACGAGCCGTCGTTTTCCACAATGGTTTAGAAAAACCTGGTGGTTTAGAGGTTCCCGGGTCATTGTTACATTTTAGGAAATACGGATGTTGCCGATACATATAAAGTTCATCGGGGTTGGAATCGGGTTTCTTTATTTTTATACCTTTTCCCTTATTATTTTCTTTCGCTTTATTAAATTGGGTCGAGGTAATTTCTATAACATCATCGGAATCCTCATCGGGATCCGATTCATCGGAAAATTGGTAATCTTCCCAATATTTTGCTTCCTCGGCGGAAACATCATTGACCATTATTAACTTTGGTCCGTTGGTTGAGGATTTTCTTTTATTTAATCGAATTACTGTAGGTATCGATATTTCTTCCTCCGGAACCTCTTCTTCTTCCTGTTCCTCCTCTTCTGGTTCCTCCTCTTCCTGTTCCTCCTCTTCCGATTCCTCCTCTTCCGGTTCTTCTTCGGGAATTTGTGAATCTTCCCAAAATATATTCGACTCTTCATTATTATTAGGTGAATTAATGGAATTTCTACTAGTGGTAGACATCTATCACACAATATCAAACACATTAAGAGGTTAATATATCACATAATATTTACATGTTAATAATATATAGTTTCCAACAAAAGTGTTAAGCAATCGTTTTTAAAGAAAACACGGTCGAAGTCCAAACTCACTAATGTATCCTAACAAACTCGATAAGACACACTAATGCAAATTTCTGGTTCTCTAAGACCAACGCTCGGATACCAACTGAAATGTCCCGTTCATATTGATTATAAACGTTCCATATTAATTGATTTCGTCGCGAGGTTTTGCCCTCTATATGAGACGTTTTTCAAAGACTGCATTCATTTTTAAAACAACCATAACCTTTATTTTATCTATAAAGGTTTAAAAAGCATTACGTAGATTATCAAATAATGATAATTTAAAATATACCGTTTACACACGACCATTACATAATGGTTTACAATAAGAATATATTACATCAAAAATAAGTTTCTTGAATGCAGTTTTTACATAATATCATACAAGCATGGACTCCAAATCTTGTCCTTATTTTAGTATTCAACAGCGGAAGCTCTTAATAATCACCTGAGAATAAACATGCTTAAAACGTCAACAAAAATGTTGGTGAGTTATAGGTTTAACCTATATATTATCAAATCATAATAATAGACCACAAGATTTCATATTTCCATATACATCCCATACATAGAGATAAAAATCATTCATATGGTGAACACCTGGTAACCGACATTAACAAGATGCATATAAGAAAATCCCCATCATTCCGGGACATCAATCGGACATGATATAAAACTCGAAGTACTAAAGCATCCGGTACTTTGGATGGGGTTTGTTAGGCCCAATAGATCTATCTTTAGGATTTGCGTCAATTAGGCGTGCACTAATTCTCAAAATTAGTGATGTTCCCTAATTCTTAGGCTACCAAGCAAAAAGGGGCATATTCGGCTTCGATCATTCAACCATAGAAAGTAGTTTCATGTACTTGTGTCTATTTTGTAAAACATTTATAAAGCTGCATGTATTCTCATCCCAAAAATATTAGATTTTAAAAGTGGGACTATAACTCACTTTCACAGATTTTTACTTCGTCGGGAAGTAAGACTTTGTAGTGACCCGAACTTTTCCATGTTTATATATATTAATTGAGATTGATATTTACATGATTAAATGTTTCCAATATGTTAAGCAATCAAACTTGTTAAGACTTGATTAATTGGAATATGTTTCATATAGACAATTGACCACCCAAGTTGACCGGTGATTCACGAACGTTAAAACTTGTAAAAACTATATGATGACATATATATGGATATATATATATAGTTAACATGATACTATGATAAGTAAACATATCATTAAGTATATTAACAATGAACTACATATGTAAAAACAAGACTACTAACTTAATGATTTTTAAACGAGACATATATGTAACGATTATCGTTGTAAAGACATTTAATGTATATATATCATATTAAGAGATATTCATACATGATAATATCATGATAATATAATAATTTAAAATCTCATTTGATATTATAAACATTGGCTTAACAACATTTAACAAGATCGTTAACCTAAAGGTTTCAAAACAACACTTACATGTAATGACTAACGATGACTTAACGACTCAGTTAAAATGTATATACATGTAGTGTTTTAATATGTATTTATACACTTTTGAAAGACTTCAATACACTTATCAAAGTACTTCTACTTAACAAAAATGCTTACAATTACATCCTCGTTCAGTTTCATCAACAATTCTACTCGTATGCACCTGTATTCGTACTCGTACAATACACATCTTTTAGATGTATGTACTATTAGTATATACACTCCAATGATCAGCTCTTAGCAGCCCATGTGAGTCACCTAACACATGTGGGAACCATCATTTGGCAACTAGCATGAAATATCTCATAAAATTACAAAAATATGAGTAATCATTCATGACTTATTTACATGAAAACAAAATTACATATCCTTTATATCTAATCCATACACCAACGACCAAAAACACCTACAAACACTTTCATTCTTCAATTTTCTTCATCTAATTGATCTCTCTCAAGTTCTATCTTCAAGTTCTAAGTGTTCTTCATATATTCTACAAGTTCTAGTTACATAAAATCAAGAATACTTTCAAGTTTGCTAGCTCACTTCCAATCTTGTAAGGTGATCATCCAACCTCAAGAAATCTTTGTTTCTTACAGTAGATTATCATTCTAATACAAGGTAATAATCATATTCAAACTTTGGTTCAATTTCTATAACTATAACAATCTTATTTTGAGTGACGATCTTACTTGAACTTGTTTTCGTGTCATTATTCTGCTTCAAGAACTTCGATCCATCCAAGGATCCGTTGAAGCTAGATCCATTTTTCTCTTTTCCAGTAGGTTTATCCAAGGAACTTAAGGTAGTAATGATGTTCATAACATCATTCGATTCATACATATAAAGCTATCTTATTCGAAGGTTTAAACTTGTAATCACTAGAACATAGTTTAGTTAATTCTAAACTTGTTCGCAAACAAAAGTTAATCCTTCTAACTTGACTTTTAAAATCAACTAAACACATGTTCTATATCTATATGATATGCTAACTTAATGATTTAAAACCTGGAAACACGAAAAACACCGTAAAACCGGATTTACGCCATCGTAGTAACACCGCGGGCTGTTTTGGGTTAGTTAATTAAAAACTATGATAAACTTTGATTTAAAAGTTGTTATTCTGAGAAAATGATTTTTATTATGAACATGAAACTATATCCAAAAATTATGGTTAAACTCAAAGTGGAAGTATGTTTTCTAAAATGGTCATCTAGACGTCGTTCTTTCGACTGAAATGACTACCTTTACAAAAATGACTTGTAACTTATTTTTCCGACTATAAACCTATACTTTTTCTGTTTAAATTCATAAAATAGAGTTCAATATGAAACCATAGCAATTTGATTCACTCAAAACGGATTTAAAATGAAGAAGTTATGGGTAAAACAAGATTGGATAATTTTTCTCATTTTAGCTACGTGAAAATTGGTAACAAATATATTCCAACCATAACTTAATCAACTTGTATTGTATATTATGTAATCTTGAGATACCATAGACACGTATACAATGTTTCGACCTATCATGTCGACACATCTATATATATTTCGGAACAACCATAGACACTCTATATGTGAATGTTGGAGTTAGCTATACAGGGTTGAGGTTGATTCCAAAATATGTATAGTTTGAGTTGTGATCAATACTGAGATACGTGTACACTGGGTCGTGGATTGATTCAAGATAATATTTATCGATTTATTTCTGTATATCTAACTGTGGACAACTAGTTGTAGGTTACTAACGAGGACAGCTGACTTAATAAACTTAAAACATCAAAATATATTAAAAGTGTTGTAAATATATTTTGAACATACTTTGATATATATGTATATATTGTTATAGGTTCGTGAATCAACCAGTGGCCAAGTCTTACTTCCCGACGAAGTAAAAATTTGTGAAAGTGAGTTATAGTCCCACTTTTAAAATCTAATATTTTTGGGATGAGAATACATGCAGGTTTTATAAATGATTTACAAAATAGACACAAGTACGTGAAACTACATTCTATGGTTGAATTATCGAAATCGAATATGCCCCTTTTTATTAAGTCTGGTAATCTAAGAATTAGGGAACAGACACCCTAATTGACGCGAATCCTAAAGATAGATCTATTGGGCCTAACAAACCCCATCCAAAGTACCGGATGCTTTAGTACTTCGAAATTTATATCATATCCGAAGGGTGTCCCGGAATGATGGGGATATTCTTATATATGCATCTTGTTAATGTCGGTTACCAGGTGTTCACCATATGAATGATTTTTATCTCTATGTATGGGATGTGTATTGAAATATGAAATCTTGTGGTCTATTATTATGATTTGATATATATAGGTTAAACCTATAACTCACCAACATTTTTGTTGACGTTTTAAGCATGTTTATTCTCAGGTGATTATTAAGAGCTTCCGCTGTCGCATACTTAAATAAGGACGAGATTTGGAGTCCATGCTTGTATGATATTGTGTAAAAACTGCATTCAAGAAACTTATTTTGTTGTAACATATTTGAATTGTAAACCATTATGTAATGGTCGTGTGTAAACAGGATATTTTAGATTATCATTATTTGATAATCTACGTAAAGCTTTTTAAAACCTTTATCTATGAAATAAAGGTTATTGTTTGTTTTAAAAATGAATGCAGTCTTTGAAAAACGTCTCATATAGAGGTCAAAACCTCGCAACGAAATCAATTAATATGGAACGTTTTTAATCAATAAGAACGGGACATTTCAGTTGGTATCCGAGCGTTGGTCTTAGAGAACCAGAATTTTGCATTAGTGTGTCTTATCAAGTTTGTTAGGATGCATTAGTGAGTCTGGACTTCGACCGTGTTTACTTGAAAAATGATTGCTTAACAAATTTTGTTTGAAACTATATATTTTTAACATGTGAATATTATGTGATATATTAATCTCTTAACGCGTTTGATATTATGTGATAGATGTCTACCTCTAGAACAAGTCCCATTGACTCACCTAATAATAATGAAGAGTCAAATGTAAATTGGAATGATTCGTGGACTGATTCACAAGTTCCCGAAGAGGAACCGGAAGAAGAGTCGGAACCGGAAGAAGAATCGGAACCGGATGAAGAAATAGAACCGGTGGGGGAAATAATAAAACGGTTAAGTAAAAGAAAATTCTCAACCAAACGACCAAGGTTAATTATGGTCAATGGTGTTTCCGCCAAGGAAGCAAAATATTGGGAGGATTACCAATTCTCCGATGAATCGGATTCCGACGAGAATTCCGATGATGTTATAGAAATTACCCCAACTGAATTTAAAAAGGCAAAAGAAAATAATAAGGGAAAGGGCATAAAAATAGAGAAATCTAATTCCAACCCCGATAAACTTTATATGTATCGTCAACCCCCGAAGTCCTTAAGTTGTAACAATGACCCGGGAACCTCTAAACCACCAGGTTTTTCTAAACCAATGTGGAAAACGACGGCTCGTATTAGGGGAACATCATATATCCCTAGAAACTTGGCAAAACGAACCAAAATCGAAGAAGAAGAAACAAGCGAGTCAGAATAAGATAGTTGTATTCGTGTGGTGTAATATATGTAATATAGTGTGCTTATGCTTTATGATATATGTAAAAATTGCTTGTATTAATAAGTATTTTTTTTATGAATCTAACTCTTGTCTATTTTACAGTATAAAAACACAAAATGGATAGACAACCCAATATTTTAAGAGACCTACCCGGAGACATGATTGATGAAATCTTGTCTAAAGTCGGTCAGAATTCTTCGGCACAACTATTTAAGGCGAGATCAGTTTGTAAGACATTCGAAGAACGTTCCAAGAATGCCTTGGTTTATAAAAGGCTTTCGTTCAAAAGATGGGGGATATCACATTGGGAAATTCATAAGTTACGATGTGTTTACTTTGACGCATATATTGCGGGGAACCCAAATGCTATTTTACGCAATGGGTTAAGAAATTATTTTGACTCAATATATCCGAATATTGGATTTCGTGATTTAGAAAAAGCGGCTAACATGCAACATAAAGAAGCATATTATGCTTACGGATTAGTAATGTTCGCTTCTCACCAAAGTGAGAACAAGAACATTGGGCTACAACTATTAAACAAAACGTTCCCACAAGTGACGGAGTCGGTAATTGGGGTAAGAAATGAGGTTTTTAGATTGTTACGGGACTGTTGGACATTACGTAACCCTCGTCCCTTTGACGACGTTACAACACGCTGTCTTATCAACGGCCATAACGGTTATGTTCCACAAGACCAAGGATGGGAAGTAATCCTAGTAAAACCAGAATGCATGACTTGTTTCTGGACGTATGAATTACGTGTCTTTATTTCCTTTGCTGAACGACTTGTGTACTAGCTAGAATTATCTTCACAACCATCTTGTATCAAATTTATTGTGTGCTATATTTCATGCTATATGTAAAATAAGCGGTATTGTAAGTTTGTAAAATATGGTATAAAAGTTTGAACGCGAAATATTATTATAATCAGTTTTTCATATAGAATTGTAGTAGTTGAATTGTATATTAGCTACTAAGTATGAACTTAACGGGTAGGTATTACCCGAATTTAAACTTATAAAACGCTAATATGAAGAAAAAGCTTTTATAAATGAGTTCATATTATGCTACGAAATACTATTAACTACTCTTAATATTCTGTATGATTAACTTGTTCCATTTGACTATTTTGAAGGAAATGGCACCGACTACTCGACACACCGTGAATATGAATGAAGAGGAATTCCGTACTTTTCTAGCTTCAAACATAGCCGCAGTACAGGCTGCGCTACATACCAACAATAACCTTGGATCTGGCAGTACAGGAAATCGTGTAGGATGCACCTACAAAGAATTCACTGCCTGCAAACCTTTGGAATTTGATGGAACCAAAGGACCGATCGGATTGAAACGGTGGACCGAGAAGGTCGAATCGGTGTTTGCCATAAGTAAGTGTACTGAAGAGGACAAAGTGAAGTACGCTACGCATACCTTCACAGGTTCTGCGTTAACATGGTGGAATACCTATCTAGAGCAAGTGGGACAAGATGATGCGTACGCACTACCGTGGTCAGCATTCAAGCACTTGATGAACGAGAAGTACCGTCCCAGAACCGAGGTTAATAAGCTCAAGACAGAACTTAGAGGGTTACGAACCCAAGGATTTGATATTACCACGTACGAAAGACGATTCACAGAATTGTGCCTATTGTGTCCTGGAGCATTCGAAGATGAGGAAGAGAAGATCGACGCGTTTGTGAAAGGATTACCGGAAAGAATCCAAGAAGATATAAGTTCACACAAGCCCGCCTCCATACAACAGGCATGTAGAATGGCTCACAAACTAGTGAACCAGATTGAAGAAAGAATTAAAGAACAGACTGCTGAAGAGGCCAATGTGAAGAAAGTCAAAAGAAAGTGGGAGGAAAACGGTGATAAGAATCACCAATACAACAACAGCAGCAATTACAACAATAATCGCAACAATTATCCCAACAATCGCAACATCAATCGCAACTACAACAAACGGCCCAACAACAACAACAACAACAGCAACTACAACAATCATCCCAACAACAATAATAACCGCAACAACAACAACAATCAGAAGCAGCTATGCCAAAGGTGTGAAAAGTATCACTCGGGGTTCTGCACCAAATTTTGCAACAAGTGTAAAAGAAATGGTCATAGCGCGGCGAAGTGTGAGGTCTACGGACCAGGGGTTAATAGAACGAAAGGAACAAATGGTGTCGGAACGAGTAATGGCGGAGCAAGTAGTGTCGGAGCAAGCTATGCCAATGTAGTTTGTTATAAATGTGGAAAACCGGGCCACATTATTAGAAATTGCCCGAACCAAGAGAACACGAATGGACAAGGCCGCGGAAGAGTTTTCAATATTAATGCGGTAGAGGCATAGGAAGACCCGGAGCTTGTTACGGGTACGTTTCTTATTGACAATAAATCTGCTTACGTTTTATTTGATTCGGGTGCGGATAGAAGCTATATGAGTAGAGATTTTTTTGCTAAATTAAGTTGTCCATTGACGCCTTTGGATAGTAAATTTTTACTCGAATTAGCAAATGGTAAATTAATTTCAGCAGATAATATATGTCGGAATCGAGAAATTAAACTGGTTAGCGAAACATTTAAGATTGATTTGATACCAGTAGAGTTAGGGAGTTTTGATGTGATAATCGGTATGGACTGGTTGAAAGAAGTGAAAGCAGAGATCGTTTGTTACAAAAATGCAATTCGCATTATACGAGAAAAAGGAAAACCCTTAATGGTGTACGGAGAAAAGGGCAACACGAAGCTACATCTTATTAGTAATTTGAAGGCACAAAAACTAATAAGAAAAGGTTGCTATGATGTTCTAGCACACGTCGAGAAAGTACAAACTGAAGAAAAGAGCATCAATGATGTTCCCATTGCAAAAGAATTTCCCGATGTATTTCCGAAAGAATTACCGGGATTACCCCCACATCGATCCGTTGAATTTCAAATAGATCTTGTACCAGGAGCTGCACCAATAGCTCGTGCTCCTTACAGACTCGCACCCAGCGAGATGAAAGAACTGCAAAGCCAATTACAAGAACTTTTAGAGCGTGGTTTCATTTGACCATGCACATCACCGTGGGGAGCTCCTGTTTTGTTTGTCAAGAAGAAAGATGGTACATTCAGGTTGTGTATCGACTACCGATAGTTGAAAAAACTTACCATCAAGAACCGCTACCCACTACCGAGAATCGACGACTTATTTGATCAACTACAAGGCTCGTCTGTTTATTCAAAGATTGACTTACGTTCCGGGTATCATCAAATGCGGGTGAAAGAATATGATATTCCAAAGACTGCTTTCAGAACACGTTACGGTCATTACGAGTTTATGGTCATGCCGTTTGGTTTAACTAATGCACCAGCTGTGTTTATGGACCTTATGAATCGAGTGTGTGGACCATACATTGACAAGTTTGTCATTGTTTTCATTGATGACATACTTATTTACTCAAAGAATGACCAAGAACACGGTGAACATTTGAGAAAGGTGTTAGAAGTATTGAGGAAGGAAGAATTGTACGCTAAGTTTTCAAAGTGTGCATTTTGGTTGGAAGAAGTTCAATTCCTCGGTCACATAGTGAACAAAGAAGGTATTAAGGTGGATCCGGCAAAGATAGAAACTGTTGAAAAGTGGGAAACCCCGAAAACTCCGAAACACATACGCCAGTTTTTAGGACTAGCTGGTTACTACAGAAGGTTTATCCAAGACTTTTCCAGAATAGCAAAACCCTTGACTGCATTAACGCATAAAGGGAAGAAATTTGAATGGAATGATGAACAAGAGAAAGCGTTTCAGTTATTGAAGAAAAAGCTAACTACGGCACCTATATTGTCATTGCCTGAAGGGAATGATGATTTTGTGATTTATTGTGATGCATCAAAGCAAGGTCTCGGTTGTGTATTAATGCAACGAACGAAGGTGATTGCTTATGCGTCTAGACAATTGAAGATTCACGAACAAAATTATACGACGCATGATTTGGAATTAGGCGCGGTTGTTTTTGCATTAAAGACTTGGAGGCACTACTTATATGGGGTCAAAAGTATTATATATACCGACCACAAAAGTCTTCAACACATATTTAATCAGAAACAACTGAATATGAGGCAGCGTAGGTGGATTGAATTGTTGAATGATTACGACTTTGAGATTCGTTACCACCCGGGGAAGGCAAATGTGGTAGCCGATGCCTTGAGCAGGAAGGACAGAGAACCCATTCGAGTAAAATATATGAATATAATGATTCATAATAACCTTACTACTCAAATAAAGGATGCGCAACAAGGAGTTTTAAAAGAGAGAAATTTAAAGGATGAAATACCCAAAGGATCGGAGAAGCATCTTAATTTTCGGGAAGACGGAACCCGGTATAGGACTGAAAGGATTTGGGTGCCAAAATTTGGAGATATGAGAGAAATGGTACTTAGAGAAGCTCATAAAACCAGATACTCAATACATCCTGGAACGGGGAAGATGTACAAGGATCTCAAGAAACATTTTTGGTGGCCGGGTATGAAAGCTGATGTTGCTAAATATGTAGGAGAATGTTTGACGTGTTCTAAGATCAAAGCTGAGCATCAGAAACCATCAGATCTACTTCAACAACCCGAAATCCCGGAATGGAAATGGGAAAACATTACCATGGATTTCATCACTAAATTGCCAAGGACTGCAAGTGGTTTTGATACTATTTGGGTAATAGTTGATCGTCTCACCAAATCAGCACACTTCCTGCCAATAAGAGAAGATGACAAGATGGAGAAGTTAGCACGACTGTATATGAAGGAAGTCGTCTCCAGACATGGAATACCAATCTCTATTATCTCTGATAGGGATGGCAGATTTATTTCAAGATTCTGGCAGACATTACAGCAAGCATTAGGAACTCGTCTAAACATGAGTACTGCCTATCATCCACAAACTGATGGGCAGAGTGAAAGGACGATACAAACGCTTGAAGACATGCTACGAGCATGTGTTATTGATTTTGGAAACAGTTGGGATCGACATCTACCGTTAGCAGAATTTTCCTACAACAACAGCTACCATTCAAGCATTGAGATGGCGCCGTTTGAAGCACTTTATGGTAGAAAGTGCAGGTCTCCAATTTGTTGGAGTGAAGTGGGGGATAAACAGATTACGGGTCCGGAGATTATACAAGAAACTACCGAGAAGATCATCCAAATTCAACAACGGTTGAAAACCGCCCAAAGTCGACAAAAGAGCTACACTGACATTAAAAGAAAAGATATAGAATTTGAAATTGGAGAGATGGTCATGCTTAAAGTTGCACCTTGGAAAGGCGTTGTTCGATTTGGTAAACGAGGGAAATTAAATCCAAGGTATATTGGACCATTCAAGATTATTGATCGTGTCGGACCAGTAGCTTACCGACTTGAGTTACCTCAACAACTCGCGGCTGTACATAACACTTTCCACGTCTCGAATTTGAAGAAATGTTTTGCTAAAGAAGATCTCACCATTCCGTTAGATGAAATCCAAATCAACGAAAAACTTCAATTCATCGAAGAACCCGTCGAAATAATGGATCGTGAGGTTAAAAGACTTAAGCAAAACAAGATACCAATTGTTAAGGTTCGATGGAATGCTCGTAGAGGACCCGAGTTCACCTGGGAGCGTGAAGATCAGATGAAGAAGAAATACCCGCATCTATTTCCAGAAGATTCATCAACACCTTCAACAGCTTAAAATTTCGGGACGAAATTTATTTAACGGGTAGGTACTGTAGTGACCCGAACTTTTCCATGTTTATATATATTAATTGAGATTGATATTTACATGATTAAATGTTTCCAACATGTTAAGCAATCAAACTTGTTAAGACTTGATTAATTGGAATATGTTTCATATAGACAATTGACCACCCAAGTTGACCGGTGATTCACGAACGTTAAACTTGTAAAAACTATATGATGACATATATATGGATATATATATAGTTAACATGATACTATGATAAGTAAACATATCATTAAGTATATTAACAATGAACTACATATGTAAAAACAAGACTACTAACTTAATGATTTTTAAACGAGACATATATGTAACGATTATCGTTGTAAAGACATTTAATGTATATATATATCATATTAAGAGATATTCATACATGATAATATCATGATAATATAATAATTTAAAATCTCATTTGATATTATAAACATTGGGTTAACAACATTTAACAAGATCGTTAACCTAAAGGTTTCAAAACAACACTTACATGTAACGACTAACGATGACTTAACGACTCAGTTAAAATGTATATACATGTAGTGTTTTAATATGTATTTATACACTTTTGAAAGACTTCAATACACTTATCAAAATACTTCTACTTAACAAAAATGCTTACAATTACATCCTCGTTCAGTTTCATCAACAATTCTACTCGTATGCACCCGTATTCGTACTCGTACAATACACATCTTTTAGATGTATGTACTATTGGTATATACACTCCAATGATCAGCTCTTAGCAGCCCATGTGAGTTACCTAACACATGTGGGAACCATCATTTGGCAACTATCATGAAATATCTCATAAAATTACAAAAATATGAGTAATCATTCATGACTTATTTACATGAAAACAAAATTACATATCCTTTATATCTAATCCATACACCAACGACCAAAAACACCTACAAACACTTTCATTCTTCAATTTTCTTCATCTAATTGATCTCTCTCAAGTTCTATCTTCAAGTTCTAAGTGTTCTTCATATATTCTACAAGTTCTAGTTACATAAAATCAAGAATACTTTCAAGTTTGCAAGCTCACTTCCAATCTTGTAAGGTGATCATCCAACCTCAAGAAATCTTTGTTTCTTACAGTAGATTATCATTCTAATACAAGGTAATAATCATATTCAAACTTTGGTTCAATTTCTATAACTATAACAATCTTATTTCGAGTGACGATCTTACTTGAACTTGTTTTCGTGTCATTATTCTGCTTCAAGAACTTCGAGCCATCCAAGGATCCGTTGAAGCTAGATCCATTTTTCTCTTTTCCAGTAGGTTTATCCAAGGAACTTAAGGTAGTAATGATGTTCATAACATCATTCGATTCATACATATAAAGCTATCTTATTCGAAGGTTTAAACTTGTAATCACTAGAACATAGTTTAGTTAATTCTAAACTTGTTAGCAAACAAAAGTTAATCCTTCTAACTTGAATTTTAAAATCAACTAAACACATGTTCTATATCTATATGATATGCTAACTTAATGATTTAAAACCTGGAAACACGAAAAACACCGTAAAACCGGATTTACGCCATCGTAGTAACACCGCGGGCTGTTTTGGGTTAGTTAATTAAAAACTATGATAAACTTTGATTTAAAAGTTGTTATTCTGAGAAAATGATTTTTATTATGAACATGAAACTATATCCAAAAATTATGGTTAAACTCAAAGTGGAAGTATGTTTTCTAAAATGGTCATCTAGACGTCGTTCTTTCGACTAAAATGACTACCTTTACAAAAACGACTTGTAACTTATTTTTCCGACTATAAACCTATACTTTTTCTGTTTAAATTCATAAAATAGAGTTCAATATGAAACCATAGCAATTTGATTCACTCAAAACGGATTTAAAATGAAGAAGTTATGGGTAAAACAAGATTGGATAATTTTTCTCATTTTAGCTACGTGAAAATTGGTAAAAAATATATTCCAACCATAACTTAATCAACTTGTATTGTATATTATGTAATCTTGAGATACCATAGACACGTATACAATGTTTCGACCTATCATGTCGACACATCTATATATATTTCGGAACAACCATAGACACTCTATATGTGAATGTTGGAGTTAGCTATACAGGGTTGAGGTTGATTCCAAAATATGTATAGTTTGAGTTGTGATCAATACTGAGATACGTGTACACTGGGTCGTGGATTGATTCAAGATAATATTTATCGATTTATTTCTGTATATCTAACTGTAGACAACTAGTTGTAGGTTACTAACGAGGACAGCTGACTTAATAAACTTAAAACATCAAAATATATTAAAAGTGTTGTAAATATATTTTGAACATACTTTGATATATATGTATATATTGTTATAGGTTCGTGAATCAACCAGTGGCCAAGTCTTACTTCCCGACGAAGTAAAAATCTGTGAAAGTTTTAAAATCTAATATTTTTGGGATGAGAATACATGCAGGTTTTATAAATGATTTACAAAATAGACACAAGTACGTGAAACTACATTCTATGGTTGAATTATCGAAATCGAATATGCCCCTTTTTATTAAGTCTGGTAATCTAAGAATTAGGGAACAGACACCCTAATTGACGCGAATCCTAAAGATAGATCTATTGGGCCTAACAAACCCCATCCAAAGTACTGGATGCTTTAGTACTTCGAAATTTATATCATATCCGAAGGGTGTCCCGGAATGATGGGGATATTCTTATATATGCATCTTGTTAATGTCGGTTACCAGGTGTTCACCATATGAATGATTTTTATCTCTATGTATGGGATGTGTATTGAAATATGAAATCTTGTGGTCTATTATTATGATTTGATATATATAGGTTAAACCTATAACTCACCAACATTTTTGTTGACGTTTTAAGCATGTTTATTCTCAGGTGATTATTAAGAGCTTCCGCTGTCGCATACTTAAATAAGGACGAGATTTGGAGTCCATGCTTGTATGATATTGTGTAAAAACTGCATTCAAGAAACTTATTTTGTTGTAACATATTTGTATTGTAAACCATTATGTAATGGTCGTGTGTAAACAGGATATTTTAGATTATCATTATTTGATAATCTACGTAAAGCTTTTTAAAACCTTTATCTATGAAATAAAGGTTATGGTTTGTTTTAAAAATGAATGCAGTCTTTGAAAAACGTCTCATATAGAGGTCAAAACCTCGCAACGAAATCAATTAATATGGAACGTTTTTAATCAATAAGAACGGGACATTTCAGACTTGGCCACTGGTCGATTCACGAACCTATAACAAATATATACATACATACATATATATATATATATATATATATATATATATATATATATATATATATATATATATATATATATATATATATATATATATATATCAAAGTATGTTCAAAATATATTTACAACATTTTTAATACATTTTGATGTTTTAAGTTTATTAAGTCAGCTGTCCTCGTTAGTAACCTACAACTAGTTGTCTAAAGTTAGATGTACAGAAATAAATTGATATATATTATCTTGAATCAATCCACGACCCAGTGTATACACGTCTCTGGCTAGATCACAACTCAAAGTATATATATTTTTGGAATTAACCTCAACCCTGTATAGCTAACTCCAACATTACTGCATATAGAGTGTCTATGGTTGTTCCAAATAATATATATACATGGGTCGATATGATATGTCAAATCATTTGCATACGTGTTTATGGTATCCCAAGATTACATAATATATTAGAATACATGTATAATACAATATAAGTTAGCTAGGATATGATTAATATAGATTTGTTACCAATTTCACGTAGCTACAACAAACAAAAATATCCAATCTTGTTTTACCCATAACTTCTTTGTTTTAAATCCGTTTTGAGTGGTTCAAGTTGCTATGGTTTCATATTGAACTTAAGTTTATGAATATATACAGAAAAGTATAAGTTTATAGTTGGAAATATAGGTTACAAGTCATTTTTGTAAAGGTAGTCATTTCAGTCGAAAGAACGACGTCTAGATGACCATTTTGGAAAACATAATTCCACTTTGAGTTTAACCATGATTTTTGGATATAGTTTCATGTTCATAAGAAAAATCATTTTCTCAGAAGAACAGCTTTTAAATCAAAGTTTATCATAGTTTTTAATTAACTAACCCAAAACAGCCCGCGGTGTTACTACGACGGCGTATATCCGATTTTACGGTATTTTTCGTGTTTTCAGGTTTTAAATCATTAAGTTAGCATATCATATAGATATAGAACATGTGTCTAGTTGATTTTAAAAGTCAAGTTAGAAGGATTAACTTTTGTTTGCGAACAAGTTTAGAATTAACTAAACTATGTTTTAGTGATTTCAAGTTTAAACCTTCGAATAATGTAGTTTTATATGTGAATCGAATTATGTTATGAACATCATTACTACCTCAAGTTTTGTAGATAAACCTATTGGAAATGAAAAAAATAGATCTAGCTTCAAAGGATCCTTGGATGGCTTGAAAGTTCTTGAAGCAGAATCATGACACGAAAACAAGTTCAAGTAAGATTTCCACTCGAAATAAGATTGTTATAGTTATAGAAATTGAATCAAAGTTTGAATATGAGTATTACCTTGAATTATAAAGATATCTTACTATAAATAAGAAAGATTTCTTGAGGTTGGATGATCACTTTACAAGATTGGAAGTAAGCTAGCAAACTTGGAAGTATTCTTGATTTTATGAAACTAGAACTTATAGAATTTATGAAGAACACTTAGAACTTGAAGATAGAACTTGAGAGAGATCAATTAGATGAAGAAAATTTAAGAATGAAAGTGTTTGTAGGTGTTTTTGGTCGTTGGTATATGGATTAGATATAAAGGATGTGTAATTTTGTTTACATGTAAATAAGTCATGAATGATTACTAATATTTTTGTAATTTTATGAGATATTTCATGCTAGTTGCCAAATGATGGTTCCCAAATGTGTTAGGTGACTCACATGGGCTGCTAAGAGCTGATCATTAGAGTGTATATACCAATAGTACATACATCTAAAAGTTGTGTATTATACGAGTACGAATACGGGTGCATACGAGTAGAATTGTTAATGAAACTGAACGAGGATGTAATTGTAAGCATTTTTGTTAAGTAGAAGTATTTTGATAAGTGTCTTGAAGTCTTTCAAAAGTGTATGAATACATATTAAAACACTACAAGTATATACATTTTAACTGAGTCGTTAAGTCATCGTCAGTCGTTACATGTAAATGTTGTTTTGAAACCTTTAGGTTAACGATCTTGTTAAATATTGTTAACCCATTGTTTATTATATCTAATGAAATGTTAAATTATTACATTATCATGATAATAAGATGTATTAATATATCTTAATATGATATATATATATATATATATATATATATATATATATATATATATATATATACACACAATTAAATGTCGTTGCAACGATAATCGTTACATATATGTCTTGTTTCAAAATCCTTAAGTTAGTAGTCTTGTTTTTACATATCTAGTTCATTGTTAATATACTTAATGATATTTTACTTATCATTTATCATGATTATATAATGTAACCATATCTTAAAATGATTCATATGTATTTAGTAAGACGTTGATATAACGATAATCGTTATATATACGTTTTCGAGTTTCATAATTCAATAGTCTCATTTTTATGTATATAACTCATTGTTAAAATACCTAATTGTAACATCCCGCGTTTTTTCGTTAAATTTAATTTTAACACCGTCTTTTTTTTTAAAACATAATCTTTTGTATTTAAATTAATAGTTTTCCGTGTGTAACGTTCATTATATTCCCGCTATTTAATTTTGACATCACCCGTTTACTCGAGCGTTTTAAAAATATTCGATCGGTTAAATCCCGCACCCGCTTTGAAACTCGAGGGACCGGAGTTGCCAAATGGGCAAACTAGTTGACTAGGTCAACTAGTCAACCCATTTTTCCACCATTCAATCACCTCCATCTCTCTCTCTTTCTTTCTTTTTTTTCTCTCAAGAACACAAACATAATTCATCATCTAAATTCGGATCGGGAAGCAAACTTCAAAACAAATTACATATTTGGAATCCTCTCTTCATCCTCTACAATTTGATACCAACTTCATCTCGTTTGGGTAACTTTCTAAAAACTCTAGATTTCTATAAATTCGTGTTTTTGACTTGAAATTGTGTTAGTTAGTGTCTATGGCTCGTGTCTAGCATGAATATATGTTTTGTTTGCTCGATTTGTTGATTTGAGTAACTAGTTTGAACATTTGAAATGGGTGTGCTAAATCTTTGATTTTGGATGAGTTAATGTTGTTAAATTGTTAAAGTTCATGTTTTAATTGTGTTACTAGTATCACTAGCTTCGTTTTGATGCGTAGGTTGATTAAGGAAACTTCAAAAACGTGAATATTGATTTTTGCGGATTTTGGTTAGGGTTTGATAGACTTAAAACGAGCTTTTGATGTTTCGAATGCCATGAAATGTTATTAGTAAGTGTTTAGTTGTAATGTATGTTTCATTACCTTCAAAACGGCATATCGTATGTGTAAATTGGATTCCCGAATCATAAAATACGTTTTACGAACTTGAAACTTTGAAAATAAACCTTTCTTGATCAATTGACGAGTTTTCGGTTATTGTAAATGATGTTTTTGATTAATGATATGTGGTTAGTTGTATTCCTTGTCGAAATAGCTTTCCGATGATATAAAATACATGTTCTAATTGTTTGCGGATCATAAAATGTGATTGTTTGTGTTTTGGTTCGTGCATACTTTGAAAACTGACCAGAATTCTCTGCCCAGATGGTGGCGCGGCGCGCCCCATCCCCGCGCGGCGCGCGGATTGGCCTGGCCAGATTCTGCCTTGTTTGGCGCATTTCACGCGAAATGTTTGACTAGCTACCGACCTCCGATTCACATGAAACTTGTTTTAATATACTTGTATATGAATATTTAGCATAGAAAAATAGTTCGGGACCCGACCCGAACGCGTTGACTTTTTCGTTGACTTTGACCAAGTTTGACTTTTAGTCAAACTTAACCAAACTTTTATACAATCATTCTAACATGCTTTTATACTTGTTTCTTGTATGAAACTTGACAACGTGATTCACATGCTATACTTAATCGAGTCGTAACGAGCCATAGGACAAATTGAACACATTTCACCCGACCTTGTGTCGTAACCGGTTAATTGATACAACTTATTTGTTTAGGTCAAGGCTAAGCAACTATCATGCACACGTTACTTTGTGAAGTACTTTTATACTCGTGCACTCGAGATGAGATCATAGTCCCACCTTTTCAACAACTTTTTATACTTTTAAATTTGTGGGCTGAGAAACATATACTTGGTTACATTTTGTACTACTTACTTTTATACTTTGAACACAAGTACAAGGAAAACAAACATTCCACAGCGAGTTAGAACAAAAATCCTCAATTCGATTATCATTAGTTACACTTGCAGGGTGTAAGCGAGAACTTATATTGTGTGGCCATACGGGTTTGACAAACCCTCATTACGGACGGTTCGCTACCGTCTACGGATGAAATATATTTTTGGGAAACAGTGTATGTTCTAACACTATTGTGATGGGGTTCTATGGAAGGAAACGTTAAGTCTTGATAATTGGGTGCTCGCGAACAATACTTTTGGAATGCAAACGATTTTGATAATCAACTATGGGAATACTAAATCTTGTGGTTCAAAAACAACGTTTATTACAAACACCTATGATTTCACCAACGTTTTCGTTGACAGTTTTCTATATGTTTCTCAGGTTCATACTTGGCTATTTGATACATGCTTCCGCGTACACTCATACTTGCTTGGGGTCAAGCATACATGCATACACTCTGATTATTTGCTTGGAGTCAAGATACATACATACATACGCTAGTGATAGCACCTTTGGATTCAAACTTTTGTTTACATACTTACGCTATTTATAGCAACTGTGTTTTTAAACTAATTATGTCGCAAGTTATTTCATTTATACTTTATGACTTTTGTAAACTTAGACTTGTCGTCGAACGGTTTTGTAAACTAAACTTGCAAGTCTTGTACCTTTCAAATGAATGCGACATAATTTTGGTCAAACGAGTCTCATATAGGGACTACGACCACGCAACGGGACCTAAGTTAACGGCGCCGTCAATAACGGTTTTGGTCGGGTCGTTACAAGTGGTATCAGAGCGTTGGTTGTAGGGAACTAGGACGTGCATTAGTGTGTCTAACAGAGTCGTTAGGACGCATTAGTGAGTCTAGACTACAACCGGATAGTTAATCATTGCATTCTGACATACATTTGCTATAGATAGCACTTACTTGACTACTTGTGCATTATACTTGAATCATTCTTAGGAAAACTTTTTAATGGTACCCAAACTTTCATCATACGAACTCGTATTCCGCCAATTTTTGGTAAAACACGTGAATTCAAGATTCATACGCGTACGGATGACCGCGACTTCGTTAGCCACTCTAGCTCGGGAACTCTAATTCTTTGGTTGTTATCCACCCCGTCTTAGCTTACTATCCATGAGTATTGTAAAGTCACCGTCACTACTCTAGATGAGTATCGTCATCACTATTTATCGCTACGGTTGCGTACTACTTGTTATCATGACTCGTTACTCTTTTCATACCTAAATACATATTGTCTGACTCGAACCACATTGACGTGAACAATCAACTATACACTTCCCTCGGGGAACGCATCTTCAGAGTTGCACCAATTCTTTCGATTTAATACGAGTCACGTTTGAGACGTCGTTACATTTTGTTTATTTTAGATTTTCGCGATGACACGAACTTGAATCTATGGAGTGATGTGGGAATGGAGGTATGAGTTAGCATAATATAACTACACTCGATCAACGTAGTTATATTACGGTAAGACATACCAAAGTTCTAGTGACGCGTGATGGTGGTTAGACTCGATCAACCTAAACACCACCATGTGCCATGTACATGACTTCATCTTTTCATGTTTGGACATCCGAAAACTCCGAGAATATTTATAACAACCATACCAGGGACACACCTTCAATTATTGTCAAATTATATTTATGCTTCCGAATGAATTACCGATTCCGTTCGACTTCAACCGTATGTCACACGGGTATACTAGCTCGTCCTCGCGCAGTCTTGTTGACTAACTACAATTTACTCGTTATGCTCACATCGGGGCGGAACTTCTCTCTCACCACACTCGTACTTCCGGTTCAGGAAATCTTTATTCTAAACTCCCAATGGAGGGAGGGACTCTCCACGTTATACTAGTATTCGCCTCGAGGGTGAATAGTCTCGACGAACGTATTTGAAAACCGATAAATCTTCCGCGACGCGAATTTTCTTGAGAAACTTGTCCTAGCTAACGTTTTCAATTCCTAGCAAACGTGTTCAATATGCCTTAGGGAAATATACCCCGTTTCGGATCGAGATCCTTGTTTCACTTCTAGATTTTGGAGTACCTTACAAAAAGCCTCGGGACCGCGTTTAGACATGAGTACCGCGTACCATCCACAACCCGACGGACCGAACAAACATGCGATTTAAACCTTGGAAACCATAATACAAATTTGTATTACCAACTTCAAATTTACTTGAGAAAAGTATTTTCCTTAACTGAATCCTCATACTACAATGATTTTCATTCGAGTTTTAACGTCACTCCTTTTGAAACCACATGTGACCGGAAACGTCATTCTCCTTTGTCGAACCAAGTAAACGATGATCAATTCACCGGGGCCGAGGTTAATCATGAGCAACCGAGAAAATTTATTCATATTCAGGTAAAACCCTACGCGACTCGTAATCACCAAGAGCTACGCCGATGTTAGACGTAAACCTTTCAAATTCCACGTGGGAAACCGCGTCACGTTAAGAGTCGCACCTTGGAAAGGTGCAATCCGTTTCGGGAAAACGTAGGAAGCTAAATCCGCGATATTTTGATCCTTTAAATTCTTGGGGTGTTTTGGACCCGTCGCTAGCCGTTTAGACTTTTCCGACTCATTTTGGGTCTCCGTTTATCCTACATTCGATGTATCAACTCAAAGACGTGTTTTGCGAAACGAGAACTTGTTATCTCCTTTGATGAACTCACTATCGACGATAACCCTCGCTTCCTAGGAGGACCGGTTGAAACCATAAATCGTGAAGCCAAACCTTAAAACAACATATGATCCCGACCGTCAAAATTCGTTGAAATACCCTAGGACGTACTTCTCCCTCACTCGTAGAATTGGCAACGCAAGATCTCGAGGAAGATTCAACAACTACTACTTCCAACTAAATTTCGGGACGAAATTTCTTTTGAGGTGTGGATAATGTAACATCCCGCGTTTTTTCGTTAAATTTAATTTTAACACCGTCTTTTTTTTAAAACATAATCTTTCGTATTTAAATTAATAGTTTTCCGTGTGTAACGTTCATTATATTCCCGCTATTTAATTTTGACATCACCCGTTTACTCGAGCGTTTTAAAAATATTCGATCGGTTAAATCCCGCACCCGCTTTGAAACTCGAGGGACCGGAGTTGCCAAATGGGCAAACTAGTTGACTAGGTCAACTAGTCAACCCATTTTTCCACCATTCAATCACCTCCATCTCTCTCTCTTTCTTTCTTTTTTTTCTCTCAAGAATACAAACATAATTCATCATCTAAATTCGGATCGGGAAGCAAACTTCAAAACAAATTACATATTTGGAATCCTCTCTTCATCCTCTACAATTTGATACCAACTTCATCTCGTTTGGGTAACTTTCTAAAAACTCTAGATTTCTATAAATTCGTGTTTTTGACTTGAAATTGTGTTAGTTAGTGTCTATGGCTCGTGTCTAGCATGAATATATGTTTTGTTTGCTCGATTTGTTGATTTGAGTAACTAGTTTGAACATTTGAAATGGGTGTGCTAAATCTTTGATTTTGGATGAGTTAATGTTGTTAAATTGTTAAAGTTCATGTTTTAATTGTGTTACTAGTATCACTAGCTTCGTTTTGATGCGTAGGTTGATTAAGGAAACTTCAAAAACGTGAATATTGATTTTTGCGGATTTTGGTTAGGGTTTGATAGACTTAAAACGAGCTTTTGATGTTTCGAATGCCATGAAATGTTATTAGTAAGTGTTTAGTTGTAATGTATTTTTCATTACCTTCAAAACGGCATATCGTATGTGTAAATTGGATTCCCGAATCATAAAATACGTTTTACGAACTTGAAACTTTGAAAATAAACCTTTCTTGATCAATTGACGAGTTTTCGGTTATTGTAAATGATGTTTTTGATTAATGATATGTGGTTAGTTGTATTCCTTGTCGAAATAGCTTTCCGATGATATAAAATACATGTTCTAATTGTTTGCGGATCATAAAATGTGATTGTTTGTGTTTTGGTTCGTGCATACTTTGAAAACTGACCAGAATTCTCTGCCCAGATGGTGGCGCGGCGCGCGGATTGGCCTGGCCAGATTCTGCCTTGTTTGGCGCATTTCACGCGAAATGTTTGACTAGCTACCGACCTCCGATTCACATGAAACTTGTTTTAATATACTTGTATATGAATATTTAGCATAGAAAAATAGTTCGGGACCCGACCCGAACGCGTTGACTTTTTCGTTGACTTTGACCAAGTTTGACTTTTAGTCAAACTTAACCAAACTTTTATACAATCATTCTAACATGCTTTTATACTTGTTTCTTGTATGAAACTTGACAACGTGATTCACATGCTATACTTAATCGAGTCGTAACGAGCCATAGGACAAATTGAACACATTTCACCCGACCTTGTGTCGTAACCGGTTAATTGATACAACTTATTTGTTTAGGTCAAGGCTAAGCAACTATCATGCACACGTTACTTTGTGAAGTACTTTTATACTCGTGCACTCGAGGTGAGATCATAGTCCCACCTTTTCAACAACTTTTTATACTTTTAAATTTGTGGGCTGAGAAACATATACTTGGTTACATTTTGTACTACTTACTTTTATACTTTGAACACAAGTACAAGGAAAACAAACATTCCACAGCGAGTTAGAACAAAAATCCTCAATTCGATTATCATTAGTTACACTTGCAGGGTGTAAGCGAGAACTTATATTGTGTGGCCATACGGGTTTGACAAACCCTCATTACGGACGGTTCGCTACCGTCTACGGATGAAATATATTTTCGGGAAACAGTGTATGTTCTAACACTATTGTGATGGGGTTCTATGGAAGGAAACGTTAAGTCTTGATAATTGGGTGCTCGCGAACAATACTTTTGGAATGCAAACGATTTTGATAATCAACTATGGGAATACTAAATCTTGTGGTTCAAAAACAACGTTTATTACAAACACCTATGATTTCACCAACGTTTTCGTTGACAGTTTTCTATATGTTTCTCAGGTTCATACTTGGCTATTTGATACATGCTTCCGCGTACACTCATACTTGCTTGGGGTCAAGCATACATGCATACACTCTGATTATTTGCTTGGAGTCAAGATACATACATACATACGCTAGTGATAGCACCTTTGGATTCAAACTTTTGTTTACATACTTACGCTATTTATAGCAACTGTGTTTTTAAACTAATTATGTCGCAAGTTATTTCATTTATACTTTATGACTTTTGTAAACTTAGACTTGTCGTCGAACGGTTTTGTAAACTAAACTTGCAAGTCTTGTACCTTTCAAATGAATGCGACATAATTTTGGTCAAACGAGTCTCATATAGGGACTACGACCACGCAACGGGACCTAAGTTAACGGCGCCGTCAATAACGGTTTTGGTCGGGTCGTTACACTAATGAGATACTTACATATCATAATATCATGTTAACTATATATATATATCCATATATATGTCATCATATAGTTTTTATAAGTTTTAACGTTCGTGAATCACCGGTCAACTTGGGTGGTCAATTGTCTATATAAAACCTTTTTCAATTAATCAAGTCTTAACAAGCTTGATTAATTAACATGTTGGAAACACTTAATCATGTAAATAACAATTTCATTTAATATATATAAACATGGAAAAGTTCGGGTCACTACAGACGCACTGCTGACAGACGAGTTGTACCGATTACACCTGGCAGATATCAACTTATGACCACCGGCCAGACGCTTTCTCCCGCCCGTGACGTACCTACACTACCTTCCGACGATTCAGACGGATCATCATCCGATGACGCCAGCGAGGAGGATCCCGAGGAGGATTCTGAGGAGGACCCCGAGGAGGAGCCCGTGCAGCCATCTTCTACCCCGCCGAAGAATGGTACTGTTATTCCAGGGATTAATAGAGGTAAGCCATTTGTGAACGCACATAGACAATTGGTTAGGGTAACCGCCCGTAAGAGGGTTGTACCGTATCCTGCCGATCCATTTGTGTGTAAGGTCACCGGCTCAGTGCCGTCTACTTCTAGTACTACATCCGCATCATCTGGACCATCTGCACCATCTGCACCACCTGCCCTACTAGCATCTCCTACCATCGAGGAACTGACGAGAGAAGTGCATGCCCTCCGTGCTCAAGTAACTGAGCTCGAGGATCAGATGACCCACCTGATGGACATCATTTACCCACCCTCGCCCTAGGACTGTTGTACTATATCTCTTTATGTATTCTGTTTGTAGTTTCCTGTTTTTCATTTATGTATTGTACGAACCTTATGCTGTTGTATGCAATTTTCTTATTATGAATGGAACTACTGTTGTTGATTTATTGTACGGCATTTTATTACATGTTGGATTTTGTGCTATCTGATGTTTGTTTGCCATGCTTAGTTATCGTGTACTGTGTTGTTTACCGTATGTCGTGACGTTGTTGGTTAATGGATTTTGACGTAAGTCAAAAATTTTTGTTTGGAAGATCGATGGCTAACGGAAGAGGTCCAAGGGAAATGCCCACAGCAGTACAGATCGAGGAGATGATAGCCGCTCGAGTAGCCGCAGCTATGGCGAATGCCAACCCCCAAGCTCCATCGGCTAACCAGAATACCCAGAATGGATGCACTTTCAAGGAATTTCAGAGTTGTAAGCCCCACAGTTTTAGTGGAACAGAATGGCCAGTTAGGCTGACGAGATGGTTTGAGAAGTTGGAATCTGTGTTCCATGTGAGTAACTGCTCCGAAGGGAATAAGACTAAGTTCGCATCCTGCACTTTGTCGGATGGCGCTTTGACTTGGTGGAATACGCTCGTCCAGGCTCGGGGAATTGACGAAGCTTATGCTACACCATGGGAAGAGTTTAAGAGAGCTATGGTCGAGGAGTACTGCCCCAGAACCAAAATTCAGAAAATGGAAGCAGAATTTTGGGAACTGAAAGTTGTAGGAACTGACCTTGATGGCTATAATCGAAGGTATTTGGAGTTAGCTTTGATGTGCCCCACAATGGTTACTCCGGAGTATAAACGGATGGAGAGGTATCTGTGGGGACTCCCCAAGGACATTCAGGGAAATGTCACTTCTTCGAAACCAGCAAATGTCCCAGAAGCTATGCGCAGGGCGCACACCCTGATGAATCAAATTACCCGTCAAAAGCCAGAGAAGGCGAAATCAGAATCGGGAGCTAGTAATCGGAAACGTAAGTGGGACGGAAGTAAGGGAAAAGGTTTTAACCAGAACCCAGCTAAGAGGTATGAGAATTTTAGGGAAAACAACGACTGGAGGAACCCGAACCCTAGCTCTAACCCTAACTACAAAGGTACCCTTCCTCAGTGCAAGAGATGCTACAAGAATCACACTGGATACTGCAACGTAGTGTGCGAGAAGTGTAAAAGGACTGGACACATTGGCAGAGATTGTAAGATCACCGCCCCAGCAGTGAGGACAAACCGAAATGGACCAAGGAAGTGTTTTGAGTGCGGTCAGCAGGGCCACTTCAAGAGTGAATGTCCTAACAAGAAGAAGGATGGCGGGCCATCACGTGAAAGAGTCTTCAACATGAACGCCAGAGATGCCCGTGAAGATCCTGACTTGGTCACAGGTACATTCACTATCAATAAACTATTAACTTCTGTCCTATTTGATACCGGTGCCAATAGGGGTTATGTATGTAGACACTTTTTCTCTAAGATAGATTGGTCGTTAGTGCCTTTGGATGAGAGTATATTTGTTGAGGTAGCCAATGGAAAGCTTGAGAGAGTTGACCAAATTGGCCGAGGAGGTATCATAAACTTAGCTGGTGTAGATTTTGAGATTGATTTGATACCCATTAAGCTAGGGAGTTTTGATGTGATAGTCGGTATGGACTGGTTGTCCAAAGTGAGAGCAGAAGTTATTTGTGGAGAGAAGATTCTTTGTATACCACGCGAAGATGGTGAGCCACTAATTGTTTACGGAGAGAGATGTAGCCTGAAGCTGAACCTTATTAGTTGCTTGAAGGCACAAAAGGTTATGAAAAAGGGGCATTTTGCCGTTTTGGCGCATGTGAAGAAGTTGGAAACTGAGGGGAAAAGCGCGGATGAAGTACGAATCGTGAACGAATTTTTCGACGTCTTTCCAGAAGAATTGCCGGGATTACTGCCGACGAGATTAGTGGATTTCCAAATCGATCTAGTCTCAGGAGCTGCACTCGTAGCTCGCGCACCCTATCGACTTGCACCTTCCGAACTGCAAGAGTTGTAGAGTCAACTGCAGGAACTGCTAGACAGTGGAATTATCCGACCGAGTTCATCACCTTGGGGCGCACCTGTTTTGTTCGTGAAGAAGAAGGACGAATCTTTCCGCATGTGTATCGATTATCGTGAATTGAACAAGTTGACGATCAAGAATCGGTATCCCCTTCCCAGGATTGACGATCTTTTTGATCAGCTGCAAGGATCCAGCGTTTACTCTAAGATTGATTTACGATCAGGTTATCACCAGCCGAGGGTGAAGGAGAGCGATGTGCTAAAGACTGCGTTCCGAACTCGTTATGGTCACTATGAGTTTCTGGTGATGCCATTCGGTTTAACTAACGCACCTGCCGTGTTTATGGATCTCATGAATCACGTATGCAAGCCGTACCTGGACAAATTCGTTATCGTATTCATAGACGATATCCTAATCTATTCCAAAAGCGAAGAAGAACATGAGCAACATCTTCGACTCATGCTTGAACTCTTGAGACAAGAGCAACTCTATGCCAAATTCTTCAAGTGTGAATTTTGGTTGAAAGAAGTCCAATTTCTTGGTTATATTGTGAGCGATCAGGGTATCAAAGTCGATCCCGCAAAGATCGAAGCCATCAGCAAGTGGGAAACCCCCACTACTCCTACTCATATCCGCCAATTTTTAGGCCTCGCCGATTATTATCATAGATTCATCGAATGTTTCTCTTTGATTGCACGTCCTTTGACCGCGTTAACTCACAAGGGGAAGAAGTTCGTTTGGCAACCGAGCAAGAGTTGGCATTCCAAACCCTGAAGCAGAAGTTAACCACCGCTCCTATTCTGTCCCTTCCTGAAGTCAGTGATGATTTCGTTGTGTATTGCGATGCCTCCCGACAAGGTTTTGGGTGTGTATTGATGCAACGGAAGAAGGTTATTGCTTACGCGTCTCGGCAACTGAAGATTCACGAGCGAAACTACACTACTCACGATCTAGAACTTGGATTCGTTGTCTTTGCACTCAAACTGTGGAGACACTATCTATATGGAACCAAGAGTACTATCTTGACCGACTACAAAAGCCTCCAACACATCTTTGATCAGAAGCAACTGAATATGAGACAGCGTCGATGGATCGAGACGTTGAACGACTATGATTGTGAACTTCGTTACCACCCTGGCAAGGCGAATGTTGTAGCCAATGCCTTGAGCCGAAAGGAAAGAATGGTACCTCTTCGTGTCCGCGCCTTGAACGTCACCATTCACACAAATCTCAATAGCCAAATCTGTGTAGCCCAAGGGGAAGCTCTCAAGGAGAAGAATATTGCTCAAGAGCACTTGAACATTCTCGTTTCTCAATTTGAGGTCAATGAGACTGGACTCCGATACTTTGTCGGAAGGATTTGGGTGCCTAGTTATGGGGATTTACGAAGCCTTATTCTAGATGAAGCTCATAAGTCAATGTATTCGATTCATCCAGGATCTGGTAAGATGTACCACGACCTCAAGGTTCAATATTGGTGGCCGAACCTCAAGAAGGATGTTGCGACTTACGTCAAAAAGTGTTTAACTTGTTCTAAGATCAAAGTTGAACATCAGAAGCCATCTGGGTTACTTCAGCAACCCGAGATCCCGCAATGGAAGTGGGAAGGAATAACGATGGACTTCATCACGAAGCTACCGAAGACGGTAGGCGGTTATGATGCCATCTGGGTTATCGTTGATCGTCTTACCAAATCTGCACACTTCCTAGCCATGAAGGAGACTGACACAATGGAGAGACTCGCGCAACTATACATAAAGGAAGTTGTATCTCGACATGGTGTACCCTTATATATTATTTCCGACTGAGATGCCCGTTTCGCTTCTAGATTTTGGCGTTGTTTACAAGAAGCTTTGGGAATACGTTTAGATATGAGTACTGCGTATCACTCGCAAACCGACGGACAAAGCTAACGCACGATTCAAACCCTGGAGGACATGTTGCGTGCTTGTGTAATTGATTTTGGGAAAGCTTGGGAGAAGCATTTGCCGCTAGCCGAATTCTCTTACAACAATAGCTATCACGCGAGTATTAAGGTCGCACCTTTCGAAGCCTTGTATGGTCGCAGATGTCATTCCCCTATTTGTTGGGCCGAAGTAGGTGAAAAGCAACTCACCGGACCCGAACTCGTCCATGAAACAACCGAGAAGATTGTTCAAATTCAAGCGAGGCTCAAGACGGCCCGTGATCGTCAAAAGAGCTATGCCGACCTTAAGCGTAAAGATCGCGAATTCCAAGTAGGTGACCGAGTGATGTTGAAAGTTGCACCTTGGAAAGGTGTAATCCGTTTCGGAAAGCGTGGGAAGCTAAATCCGTGATATATTGGTCCTTTTGAAGTCTTGGAGCGTGTTGGACCCGTTGCTGACCGTTTGGATCTTTCGACTCAGTTGAGTGCAGTTCATCCCACTTTTCACGTGTCAAATCTGAAGAAATGTCTTGCTGAACCAGAACTTGTCATACCACTTGAGGAGCTTACGGTTGATGACAAACTCCACTTCGTGAAAGAACCTGTTGAAATTATGGACCGTGAGGTCAAAACCTTGAAACGCAACAAGATTCCAATCGTCCGAGTTCGTTGGAATGCTAAACGAGGACCCGAGTTTACTTGGGAACGAAAGGATTAAATGATGCAGAAGTATCCTCACCTCTTCAAAACTCTACTGCCTACCTCAGCTTAAAATTTCTGGACAAAATTTTCATTAACAGGTGGGTAATGTAACGACCCGAATTTTTCGACTTACTTTTGTGATTGTTACTTTCTGCGAAACTGCGTATTTGTACGTACTGTGTTGGTTTATATTCTAGGATCTTATTTCATGATTAATTACTTTCGTTCATACCATACAACATGCCATTAAGTACTTAGTTACTTAACTTGATCCTCGAATGCTTTTATGACCGTTAGTGTCACTTGACGTTGAGAATGAGCTATATGTTTTGGTACACGTTTAAATTTTATCGTAATTGGAATATTACGACTACGTAATACTAATTGTTATTTTCTAATAACAATTACTTGGGCTTTTGGTTGCTTAATTACGCTTAATAATTTACTTATGCTCACTAGTTAGTCTTGTTGGACTTTCTACCTTGTTGGACTGTAGCCCACCATACTCTAGCTAATGGGCTATTTAATTAGCCCAATTTTAATAAGTTTATGACCCATATAAATGTAAGACAAATACCCATTTATTAGAGAGAACATACTAGCATTTTTGTTAACCATAATCACAATTGTTGCATGGGATCCCAACATATGCACCAACTTTAGACCACCATTAACCAAAAAGCAAAAGTTGTCCCCCACTTGTCCCCCCAAAACCGACGGCCTAAGGGCCTCCCCACCACCTCACCACCCTATAAATACCAAGCAAATCTCACCCATTTCACACTTAATCTCCTTCACATTTTACACACACTTACTCTCTAATTCTCTTTCTAGTCTTTCTCACTCTAAAAAAGTGTAAGTTTTAAATTTTCTTCTTCTTCTTCTTCTCTTCTTATTTTCGACATCATCATCATCATGCAAGGATCAAGCTTTTTAGCTTCTTGATCTTGTTATATCTTGTAGATTCAAACTTTGGTTTGAATCCTTCAAGAACATGAAAGATTCAAGCTTTCTAGCTTTGAATCTTCATTACTTTTGTTGGATCTAGGTTTTCTAGCTTATGATCCCTTTATTTTGTTAAAAAAGATCAAAACTTGTGTTTATGATCTTCATGTAACTTGAAGATCTAGCCTTTTGCTTTAAGGATCTTCAAGAACATTAAAGATCCAAGCTTTTTAGCTTAGGGTTTAATTATTTTATTAAAGATCTTAGCTTTTTAGCTTATGGTCTCATTACTATTACTAGATCTTAGCTTTCTAGCTTATGGTCTCATTAATCTTGTAAAGATCCAAGCTTTCTAGCTTAGGGTTTTTTTAATACTTGAGATCTAAGTTATCATTGTAGATCTCACTTACTTTGAACCTTTTTGTGATTTTTGTGATGATAAAGATCAAGTCTTCATCATCTCATATGATGAAGATGCATAAACTTGTGTAAAAAGGACAAAGGTTGAAGCTTTATTGGGTTTATGCAATAAAGAGGCAACCTTGATGTTCAAAACTTGTAGAATGTTAGCTTTTACTCTTAGTTGTGTGTTTATGGTTGAAACTTGGTCAAAGTGATGCTAAAACATCAAAGAGTTGTACACTTGAAGCTTACACGCATCAAGGATGAGAACCGTGATGAGCATCAAGCACCAAGAAATCCACCGGAGCACTGTTTGCTGTTTTTTGGGGTCAGATCAGACTCGTAGGACTTCTGGAAAATTGATTTTCAGATATTTCGTTTTGAGTAGATGACTTTTCGTTTAGGCCTCACCTAAATACGATATACGGTTTAGGATTTATAGCCTTCTGAAAGTCACTACACCGTTATAACGACGTGCTGAAAATTCTGACCTACTCGCGCTTGAACCGTCGCCACGGTCAAACGGCATCGAGTTAGGATCTGAAAATTGGATAGCGGCTAGAGGACTCACATACGGAGCCTTTTCCAATGACCACGCGTCATTTTGTTTTGTATAGAGGTCGTAGCAGCTGTCGGAAGTCAGCCTTTTGTTTCGATCTTTATTCTTGTTGAAAACTTACTTTATCTTTTACGTATGATGATAATGATGATGACGATACTTAAGACTTAATTAATTCACTATTAAACTTTTGGGGACAATATACTGACTTAGTGACCTTTGACTTAGGTTGACGGCCTTTCGGACCGACTTAATACTTGCATAATTTTCATATCGACTTTACCTAACATTCACTGTGAGTTATAGCTTCCCTTTTACTTTAACTATTTTTGGGACTGAGAATACATGCGCTTTTTATGTTTTACATACTAGACACGAGTACTTAAACTTTATATATGTGTGGGTGATATAACGGCACAAAGATTCCCTTAGCACGGTAACGTTTAATCATTGGTTTTTGAACCGGTGAACGCGAATATTAGATATGGATCCATAGGGTTTGACATCCCCACTCGGGCTAGTCGCGCTAGCATTTAACGGGTGTTTGATACTTCGAGAACATACGCACTCGCCAAGTGTACTTTTAGGGGGTATTATTATTACGTTAAGTTAGTTACCGGGTGCCCACGGTTAAGCATATACTTTTCATACTGTTTTGAATACGAAATCTCGTAGTCTACATTACATTACTGATTACAAACAAACTATAGCTCACCAACATTCGTGTTGACCTTTTAAGCGTGTATTTCTCAGGTGCTTAGACGTTGTTGCTTCCGCTGTTACATTTGTTGTCTTGGTGTTATAGACTTGCTGTTACAGACTCGCTGTGTTAGACTTCCGCTGCATTACTTAGAGATGTCTCAATCATGGAACTTTTATTTTACATTCGCAACTTATGTTATTTTGAATAATGACTTTGTAACGACCTTTGTGTCACATTATCTTTTGTAAAACGTTATCTTTTCATGAATGCAAAACTTGTTTTAAAATAGCATGTAGTATTATACCGTGTAATGGACCTGTTGTTGACGATTCGTACATGTGGGTTTTGTACGAGGCGTCACAAAAAACAACAAAATCATTGACCGATATTCACGAAACATTAAGGTACGAATCCGGATTTGAGAGCCACATTAGCCAATCTAACCGTTTTCCTCTTGCTCTAGATGAGATCCACTCGAAGGATTTAGTTTATATCTCACTTAAGGGCATCGGGGCGTTCCAAGATTTCCCTTGAAATACCGAATTATTCTGATTTTTTCCAAATAAGATACGCACAAATCCATTTTACGGCTTGCCACATTGATCTTCGAAAGCTTGATGTTGAAGAAAAACCATTATCATTTAAATCATCCATGAGGTTGTCGATTGCGAAATTTCGCAAGCCCCACCAATTGAAAACACGAGCCCATATGTCAATTACAAACTTACACTTTAAAAGGGCGTGTTCAATCGATTCCAAATCATCGTCACATAACGAGCATCGCACGCTATGCAAATCAATTCCACTTTTGTCAAGTTCAATCTTAACGGGTATCCTTCTCTTTAGAACTCTCCAAGTGAATATTTCTATCTTTTTTGGGACAAGTACATTGCGAAATGTAGGGTGCTGTGAAACGAATGAATTAAGTAGTTGGTTTTCTAGTAAGATGGACAATTTTTTTTTACATTGAATAATCCATTAATTGCTAAACTCCAACTCCAAGAATCTCTCTTGCTGTAATTAAACACGAACGAATTTAATAAACAGTACAAAGAATCAAACTCGCATGCTGTTCTTCCAGATGGAATCCGAGACCACCTCCATGTCATAACAGTACTATCATCAACTCGCTGCAATTGGTCTTTGATACTTGCTGTTTTAACATCTTCAAGTCTATATGACCGAGGAAAAAGATTACATAGTTTGTCGTTGCCGATCCAATGTTCTTGCCAAAACAAAGTGTTGTCACCGTCTCCAATTGTCTTGATAAATGAACTTTTAATTGGAATTCGAAAGTCTTCCAACTAGGTACCTGCAAAAATAATATTGTGCCATGTACTTATTGACGAAGAGTGATTATTTTCACTTTTCGCCACTAAGCCACCACACAAAACATAAATGCTATGTATAACCTTCATCCAAAGTGAGTCGGTTTCGATTTTGAACCTCCACCATCACTTTCCCAATAAAGCTAAGTTTTTTCTTTTTAGAGAGCCAATATTTAGCCCTCCATTCTCGAAACTATTAATGACATTTTCCCATTTTAGCCACGCGATTTTGGAACCCGAACCACCCCAAAAGAACCCTCTTCTCACACCCTCAAGAATATTTAGTACACTCGACGGAGCACGAAAGAGTGAAAAATAATACAACGGGAGACTATTAAGGACCGATTTAATTAGAACTAATCTTCCTCTAAGAGACAACGAACACATTTTCCAACTCGAAAGTCTTGCTTTGAACTTATCAATCACCGGAATCCAACTTTTTACACTTGACATTTTTGCACCAATGGTTAACCCTAAATAAACAAAAGGATGTTTTCTCACTTGACTTCCGAAGAATCGACTCCAATCCCATATAAGAAACTTTTTGAAAATTTACTTTAACACCCGACGCTAACTCAAAACATTTTAGAAGATTTTTTAAGTTAAGTGCATTTGACCTACCCATTCGCCGAAGAAAATGGTGTCGTCAGCATTTTAGAGGTGCGAAACCAACACCTTATCATTACCAACTTCAACCCCTTTAAAGAGACTTTTTCGGTTGCCGCTTTAATGGTATGAAATGATTAGTTTGTAAGAAAATTGCAATAGAGGAAATGTTGGCCATTTGTCAGTCACATGGTTTCCACGTAAAAGCCATGTCATCGTATTCTCCATATTTTCTGGTCAATACTTGTGGCCAAAATTTTCCGTTGTATAATTACCGGCCAATACTATATGCGTGTATCCTTCAGTTTTGATAGGTCCATTCATGTTCATTGCGGTCTGCTAAATTTAGTTTCATTTTGGCCGGAATAATTGAGGTTATTCTAATTGAGGTCATCTAATGCAAACCTTCCATTCATCTTCTTCCGTTTCCCCAAATGAATCTTGGTAAATTAGTAAACTTAACAAACTTTATATTTAAACTTTTTAGATCTATAACAAGGGTTACAAGTAAATAGATTTTAGGATAAATCAAAAGTTGATAATCTTGTTCGATTTAAACTCCAAAATCAGGTCGGGGAATTTAAAGTTTTATTTTTTTTTGGGTTGGGGGAATCAAGGATTCCTTACACATACCTTGAGATCAAACCATGACATACTTCCTCAAGTTTTTTCAGCGCCACAACATCTTTCTCCCTCCACCTTACCACTTTCTCCCATGACACTACCATTGTCAATCATGACATACTTCCTCAAATTTAATTTTATTATTATTATTATATTATTATTAACTAACAAATAAATAAATAATAATTATACATGTAATTATTGTTTTTGAACACCACATTTACTAAACAACAAAGGTACAATTACATTTTTTTAAAGATATAATTAAAAACAAAAGTACATAAAACAATTAAAATTGTGTCCTAAATCATAGTCAATGCCCACTCTCATCATGTAGTATCACTTGTGAACATTCTATCTATGTACTATCTAAAAAAGTAGACTTCAATTCAGTTGTGGTATACAAATTAACCCTACTACACTCATATATACTTTATTAATTCCAAAGTGGCCGGATTACTAACTTTAATTAATATACACTAGTTGGTAAAATGTTGCAATCAAAAGGTGAATAAACACAAACGTTTGATTTTTAGAGTTGATCGATCCGGTGAAGACTTTTTGTTGTACGTGGCAAAAAGGTATAGATTGGCGGGAACACCCTGATCCCGGGTGCCTTTGGCACCAGCCATTGTCCACTCTACAAGGAATAGCTCCGGCAACTCCCCTATCCTGGAACCCCAACCATGTGGCAGATTGACCCCCGAGAGAATCGAACCTACGTCTGTATGTGGCAAACTTTCACATGGAGGGTCCCCAGGAGTTTTTGAGTATGGGTACCGTTGAAGCACTGCTTCGTTGGTAGAATTTTTGTTGTATACACTAACTAGTCCATTCATACATCCATTTATGGCTTATTTAATTTATAGTGTTAATTAATTACTACATATTCGTGTCAGCCTAGGTAGATCACTTTCATTAATTACTATTTAATTATATGTAGAAGAAGTACGTACTCCCTGTTTCAAGTTACTCTCCAAACTCAGATGATGGCCGGGCGAGTCCATTCTTGAAAAATACATCAGCTCCAGTACGTAACAGATATATAGCTGGAGCTAGCTTTGCTTTACAAAACAAATTAATGGCTCTTTGAAGGGTAAAAGGGTGCTACTATTCAATGGACTCCTTCTGTATACAGATACAAGTGGCTTTCAATGGACTCCTGTATACACACAGCATAATATATGCATCCACTTGCCCATATATATTTTAGCCTTAATTGCTTTTAAACAAAAACATTAGAATTAGATTAATTAGCATTTTTAATTAGCAACTATTGAGTCTTGACCTCGATCTCCATATATACTGAAATGGAAAGCAATATAATGATACTCTCATATGTACTATTGTGAATCTGATCGAGGAGGCCGTGTCATAAACGTATATATGTCAAACGTGCTTCCATGTATCTACTTTCTTGATCGTATGTTTGAAAATGCGTACAAACGAATAGTTACCAAAATTAACTCTGTGTGCCCTCTATGGCGCCAGCAGATGTCGACTACCGAAAGCACATGATATTGATGATGGTGGGTTCCCTGATAGTATTCCTTATTTTATTTAGCACCTAATGGACAAGACATTGAGTTATATATGTGTATATATGTTGGTTCAGTGTTTGGAGCTTTGATTTCGTGTTTACAAGTGATTTTGTGATCTAGCTTGAAGTGATCGAATTCAACATAACAACATGTTTATAATGTCAACATAATCACAAATACATTTTATGAAAGTAAAGCAAGCGGAAACAACATGATTAATAAAACAAGTTTATATGTTAAATGATCAATCCTTAATTAGCGATGTTACTTAATTACGGATTGAGTGCAATAAGATTATAATGGAGGATGGAATGTTTGATGATTATTTTGGGCCCCGATGATCGTCTTTCACTTTAACTATCAAGTGATCAACCACCCCGACCCGGTCTTGATTGTTAATTAGCATAATTCACCTTTGCGCGATGTAAAAATCCCTTGGGCAAGATCACAAGTGGAAATTACAAAGGCCTGGGCAAAATGGCAGAGAATCAACAACCCATAAATGAGAGGTCATGCTCCCTATTTATAGTGTTCGAGATATCCTCGGTCTGCGAATTACCTAACCACCCGCGGAAACTCAGCGGATTAAACCGCAGTCTCTTATTAACGCGGAAACATAACTGCTTTACTTTATTTTCAGCGAATATTGCATATCTTGGCTTTAGGGTCCGCGTAATTCTGCTCTTGGCCTGTAGCAAATAAAATATACATATACAACGCTATGTATATGATCAAGTCCCCCCAGTTTATTATGATACATTTTCGCAAAGCGAATGTATCATGATAAACTCTAAAAATAAAGAAGTGCTTATTAAAATATTTCACAAGCAATATTTTATAATTTTTACCGTTCATTTATTACCGTTGTTTTTATTAGGCCCAACGCGTAATTACAATGGTAACTTTCGCCATTCTGTCAAATCAATACGCTGTAACGGTTAGAAATTTACCGTTTACACGTTGCGGTAATTTCAGCTTAAATGTAATGATTACCCTTTCCACTTGCTCGCCCTAATTCCAATTATAAATAGCTGAATAATCCGCATAAAAACTTTACGCTTTCTCGCTCGATTTCATTTTCAATCAAATTCATCTAATCACAATCGTACCAAGCAATTAACGAATCCAACCTTTAATTTCTTCAATTCCAACTTCCGATTTATTTTCCTTATTACAAATGGCGTCGTCTTCATCTATGCATACTCCTAGGGGTTATGTTTCCTATATGACGGAATCAAAACTCCGAACCCTACAAGAGTGGTATCCGCCACTTGCCCAATTTGTTCCTACCGCACCCGCAGCTGAACAACGGGCTGACACTCCCCCTAAGGGGATGATTTCTGTTTATGAGGCTGCCATCTCACAGGGCAACCTTCGATTTCCACTGACTCAATTCTTCCGCAGTGTATGTGAGTATTATAAGATTGCTGTGGCACAATTGCATCTGAATGCGGTTAATAAAATTGTGCTGTTCGAGATGTACTGCAATGCCACCAACGTACAACCGCTGCTAAACGTGTTTCGCACGTGTAACAGTCTGATTTTATACGATGTGGGAAGGTTTTCATTCCGCAGCAAACTGGGTACAATGATTTCGCCAAAAGACTCAATCGGCAACTGGCGCGGTTCTTTCTTTTATATTAACGACACCGCGAATGTGGACAGCAACATACCAAAAACATGGTGTACAGAACTTGATCTCAATCTCAATGAGAAACCTGTACTTGATGATCTTGAGCATGATATTCTCAAGACACTCAAAAACGTAGGCCTAATTCTGCGAGCTTATTCGAATGTACCGCTGTACATCGGCAGAGTTTCAATTCAATGGCCATGGAGCGACTATGACGCGCTTTTGGTTGACCAGGTAAAAAATGGTATTTCGCTTAAACTTATCGCATAATACTTTTCATACTTTTCGCAGTATATTTTTGCTTCACATAACACTATATGTTTATATTTTCGCAGTGATTTCTCTTGACCTTGTCATGAGGTCTGCCGATATCAGCAGGATCATCCCTGCTCGTCGCCTAAAAAATGGCGACGACGAGATTATACTTATTGATGAGCCAATCATCAATACATGTTATATTACTGGTGGCGAGGACCGCGGCAAACGAAAAGTTGTGGAAGGTGCCCCCACTCCACGCAAAAGACGACTACGGTCTCTTTCTGAACAAGAAACAAGTAAGCAATTGCTAAGTTCTCAGTATTCATTCATTATGCGCTTTGTTATTTTCGCATAGATTCACTACGTTTGTTTATCTGGTAATAGTTGTTCTTTCAGAGTCATCCGCTGAAACCACCCCGCTCTACAACATCAGAGGAAGCATTCCTACAGATGTTCTTGAAGAGCCTGATCGCGAAAATTTATCACTTCCTTCGGATGCAGAAGCATCTAATCGAGAAGAGGAAGGAGAAGATGATGCGGAAGAAACCGTAGCAGCAGAACTGGCCAATCAACTATACCGCAAACTTTACAAATTTATCCCAAAGGATACAAAAGAGCAATACCGCAATTTATCATATCCTGAAGCTGCAAGGCAACGATTGCATAATTGCTATAACGAGATTTGTCTTACTGTAGACAGTATGGAGGGTTACACCGAAATGTCTGATGAATATGATAATGTTGTGAAGATTGCCAACGCTAGTGAGAGAAAAGCCCAAAGGGCGGAGGCGCGGTTAAAGAAGGCTGCGGAAGAGAACGCCATTCTCAAAAAGAGGGCGGAAACTGCGGAACAAAATTTCGCACAGCTGGTCAAGTATCTCCCAACTTTCACAGATAAAGTGACGGATTCCAATCCAGTCACTGAAAAATTTCAAGCGTATGCCCAAGCAGCAAAACTTGCTACCCGCTGTGAGTGGTATGATTTATTATGCAAGCTTAGCTATCTTTCTCAACCTCTACCTTCTGACATGGCGAAAGAAATATGCGCCACAGATGATGCTCGCGAAGCACTCGAGAGAGCGAAGAAGGAGGTCGAGAAAGTTAGCATACCTGCCCTGGAGGAACTTAGTCAGCGCGAGGGTGTTTCATTCGCAGATATTGAAGCAGTAGGGCTTTAAATTTGGCTTAGCTACATTTTGAATGTATTCTCGCAATCTTGAATTGCGTTTTTTGTAACGACCCGCGTTGTTTACACGCTTAATATTAATGACTTACTAACAATTCGCAGTTGAAACTTCTTTTATTTATATAGCGCTTTACATTATCACATATTCATAATTCAGACTTGCCCTTTGTAATTTCCGCATTCGCTATTGTGCACATAACAAAGCATACTTTATACGAAACAATCTTTTAATCATTATGAATCTTCTAAGTCTGACAAATCGATCCTTAGGCAAATTTAGCATTGCGAAGCATCTAAGTATTGGAAAGATCAAATACTTAGGAAATTTTATCCTTTCGCAATTAGTAACACAAGTGGGCAATTTCATCACTTTGTTTTTAACAAATTATTTCGCAATGCATTTCTGCATTATAGTAACATTTAAGTAGGTCATGTTTAGCGAAAACCATGTCACCTTACTTAAAGTATCTGCAGAACAAACATTAACTTAGTGTTATAAAAGATAAGTAATTGTATTCTGCGAAATTATCACTACGTGTGGCCACACGCAATGCATTCGCTTTGTTAAAGAAACAACTACTAACACTGAAATTAACTTTGCCTCATTCATTATTGTTTCGTATTACAAGGTTCAAAAATAAACGCATCAATCATATTCGCATTACTATATCATACATTGATGAAGTTTGCCTTAGCATCTCATTATAACTTTTTAAGATTTCGCACTTATTCAGGATTAACTGAATGTCCTTCAAGACCCATATTCGCATTTGCCATGATCATAGCGCCGAATGGCTCCATCTCCATAGAAATTAGCGTGCCAATTCCTTTATTTGCAGAAAATTTAACCATGCCATGTATAGTAGAAGGAATAGCGCCAAAAATGCGCAGAGCAGTGCGCCCCAGTATCATATTGAATCGCGATTGATTTCGCATTATGTACAGATTCAATAAAGCTTGGCGCCTTAGCGACTCATCGCTGTCATCAACTAGCTCCATTTGCAATTCCAACTGGCCAATAGGCCAGGATGACTCTCCTGAGAACCCAGCAAGTAAAACCGCAGTAGGTTTTATCAAAACTTGAATGTTCGCGGGCAACTTGCTAAAACATTGTTCGTACATGACATCGACACTGCTTCCAGTATCCACATGTACCTTCATTATCATTATACCAGTGTTCGCAATGCGGCATGAAACCACCACAGGTTTATCAACATTCGCGGTTAAGCTTGCAGGAGGAAAAGTAATGGAGGGGCACCTCCAACTTACAATCTGCACAGAAATTTGAAGTACTGACAGTTCGCCCTGCACTTCCACCACATTAATTACTTAAATTCCGCGTTGATTTTCTTTCTTATTCACCATCTTTACCCCCAGATTTCTCACTGCGGGAGCCTTTCGCTCAACCGCATTTGATGCATTTGAGGTGTTAGCTTCTGTAGGCATTATAATCGCATTTGCAGTGTTCTGTGAGATTAAATGGTCCAGCTTGCCTTGCTCGTATGCTTCTGCAATGAATTTCGCCAAATCTCTACAGCGATTAGTGTCATGACCATAATCATCATGAAAAATACAAAACTTTGACCGATCGCGCCTGCTATTCTCTCCCAAAGGCTGCGGATCAGGGAAAGACTTAGCGAGTCTTTCTTGTAACAAAATTTCCTTAGGCGTTTTTGTTAGCATCTGAATGATATTGAAAGATTCATTGTTCCACTTTCGCGTAGAATAGCAATCACGACGGCCATACCCATGGTTATCATTTTGCACTTGAAACCTGTCATTTCGAGGGTATGCACCGCCGCTGTTTTTCCGCGGAAAACTTGGTCCACGATAATTGTCACTGTTACCATCACGAAAAGAATCATTGTCATCTCGCCAACTTTTGTCTCTACCACACCCACATGCAGGGGTTATAGTGTTATCCTCTCCACCGCGGAGATAATCATATGTTTCCTGTTGAACTTTAGCAAAAGTGTGCGGGACATCTCTTCACAGCCTTTGCACCAGAGTTGGATGTCGCTGCTAATTAATAGCATGCAAAAATCTAGAGATTTTTTGATCTTCATGCAGGCTTGGAATCTTTTGACATTCGTAGATGTACCGCGTAAGTAACGCATTCAAGGTTTCCTTGTTGCCTTGTTTAATATCATGACATTCGATATGTGTCTTTTTCTGCGGTAGTAGATTCTGGAATTATAACAAAAAAAATTCGCGAAGATCAACAAAGCCAATAATACTGCGAGATTGCAGACTATGAAACCACTCCCTTGCTGACCCTTGCAAAGCCATGGGAAACACTCTACACGCAACTGGTTCATCCCAATTATAGGTGCTTACCACCCCTTCAAAGCGTTGCAGAAAATCTAAGGGATCGGTTAAACCTGAATAAACTCCCAGAGTTGCCGGCACGATCGGCGGAGAAACAATTGGATAGTCAGAAATATGCTGGGCAAACTTGTTCGCAGCAGTAGTGATTTCTGTTGCCTTCTTTGTGCGAGTATCTGTGTTCTCTGCACAAAACTTGGTAATCATGTCTTGCAAAAAATTTGGCTGATCAAACTTATGTTGCATTGATTTTGGCGCAATGCTTCTGAAAGCATCCGCCAAAAAATTTTGAGCATTTTCTCTGCGGGCAACATCATATGCTTCACTTCTTCTCCATAACGAGGGGGTGTTGGTGGGCGTTTTCGCTTAATATGTGGAACTTTAACAAATTCTTCCACACTATCCGAATCATCAGAAAATTCGCTTTCCTCTCTTGGCGCCTTAGCCATTTTTGAGTTATATGCAGAATTCAAATTAACGCGCTCTTCTGCATTATCAGTATCACTATCGTTTTGCTCAATAACTAGGCGATCAACCTGTGATCCTGAATCATTTAGCGGCCATAGGTAAGTTCGCGGTATGCGGGACTCGCGACTACATTTAGCATCTTTCTTAGCTTGTTCAATGGCGGTGCCAGCAATTTTTTCAGTTCACAGACTAGATTTTCCAGCCAAAGCGCTCATTCGCTTTCCTTCAGTAATTGTTTCATCGCGATTTTGCAGCAAAGTTCTGCGCGCAATCATTTTCTCAGCAGCGATTTCTGGCTGCGAATCACTAGCGTTGTTTACAATGGATGTTTTAGCAATCGGTTCCTGAACCGATTTTCCCACGGTTATACTAGCATTTGTTTGCAACGGAAATATCACGATGTTCAGCGAATCGCCGGGCAGTTCATCAGCATTCGCAGAAATGCCAGTTTGCTTTGCATTTGTCATTGTGACTGTCAATCAGATCAACTGATTGCGTATTCAAAAATTACCTGTAAATTATCACAACAAAAACACGATTGAAATTAAACGGACGAATTAGTTGTTTGATGGCTCGAAACAAAAATTTGCAGTTAAATTTGTAAAATGTATCCCACGGATGGCGCCAATTGATCAATCCTTAATTAGCGATGTTACTTAATTACGGATTGAGTGCAATAAGATTATAATGGAGGATGGAATGTTTGATGATTATTTTGGGCCCCGATGATCGTCTTTCACTTTAACTATCAAGTGATCAACCACCTCGACCCGGTCTTGATTGTTAATTAGCATAATTCACCTTTGCGCGATGTAAAAATCCCTTGGGCAAGATCACAAGTGGAAATTACAAAGGCCTGGGCAAAATGGCAGAGAATTAACAACCCATAAATGAGAGGCCATGCTCCCTATTTATAGTGTTCGAGATATCCGCGGTCTGCGAATTACCTAACCATCCGCGGAAACTCGGCGGATTAAACCGCAGTCTCTTATTAACGCGGAAACATAACTGCTGTACTTTATTTTCAGTGAATATTGCATATCTTGGCTTTAGGGTCCGCGTAATTCTGCTCTTGGCCTGTAGCAAATAAAATATACATATACACCGCTATGTATATGATCATTAAACCATTTTAGATGAATTCCATATAGTTATCAAGTTATGAAATAATGCTTACATATAACAACAAAGGAAGTAAGATTAATACCTCCTCAAGTGAGTTTGAGGGCTGTTTTCAAAGTGGTAAGATGATGAAGAAGATGATGAATGAAAGCCTCTAACTTGAAGCCTCAAGTGTGTAATACCCACAAGCCCTTTTGCAACAACACCACCTTTGAATGAGTTAGGATTTTAGACACTAAATCACCAAGATTAACAAGCAAAAAAAAACTTTCTTTCTCCTTTAAATGTCACGGCCAACAGCTTCTTTTGGGAGGGAGGAGAGAGTTTTCAAAACTTGCAATTTACTTGAGTCAATCTTTGGTTAAAGAGTAAGGCATGTTACTAAGGAAGTGTGCATATTAAAAGTAACAAAACTAGCATGTGGTGGTCTTCCTTGGTCCCTTCAAAACTGCCACCCCCATGCCATTTTTATATAAATTGGTTAATTTTATAAAACATGGTATAAATCTCTTGTTTTGTTAAGTTACTTGTACATTTTATAAATCATATACAAAATATAACACAAAGTAATTATTTAAACCCATAAATAATTAATTCCTTCAGATATAAAGTAACCAAATAACTTGACTCAAGTGATAACATTTTAGAAACCCAATTTTCTAAAACTTAAGTGTCGCGTATTTACTTAACGATCCAATCGTCAAGATTAAATACATATAAGGTGTTGTTAAGCTTGTTATTGGGTATGACCCGACTTGGATCATAACATATTAGCCACATTAATTTAATATGTCTCTTGGGCATATGAAATACCTTCAATCTCCCACTTGCACGAGAAACATAAGAAATTAATGCAAGTGACGGATACCACCTAACGACCGTCCATCACCCCCAATATGTTATGACTTTGTGCCATTCAATAACATCATCCCTTTTGAGTTCCCATCTCGAATATGAATAGGTGAATCATTTCATTATATCCTTTCGTCATAGATGTCATGTTAAATCTAAGAGATACAGAGTGATCACTCTCTTCTAGATTTAACTTCACCAGGCCTTAGACATCTGACTCTCAACGAATAAGAGGGACAAATTCCTTGTTGACTACATAAGTCCTAAATATATACCTTGTATCATACTTGAGTTCTTTCTTATGAACTACCATATTTCAGAATAGCGAAGGAAAGAATCAAGGCACAATACTTGGTAAATATCCGAACCCAATATGTATCTCAGGTCAGAGGATACAATGATATTCGCCTTTACTCAAGATTACATGTGATCAACCACAAAGGCTCCATTTAGTAAATCTTGAGGGCGGGTCTTCCAATATTTGTATCCCACAAATATCTATGAACCTTGGTTGCAACATTGCCCTACATTCATCCCGTGAATGTATACCAATCCAAGTTCATAATAGTCTAAACCTCACACTTGTTTCCACAAATGCAATCGACTACGGAATTTAGAATAATTACTTATTCATGGATAAAATATGCAAAATAGGAACTTGACTCAAAATAAATTAATTCCATAATTATATTAATGAGTTTGAACAATTTCGTTCCGTTACAATACTTAAAATAGATCATGACCAATCACTAGAATATCGAAGCCCTAATGCACAAACATGTCCTGCATGTTTTGCACCATGTAAGAGCTTCGTGGGAGGATCCGCTATATTAAGATCTATGTGAACTTTGCGAATACATATCTTTCCCTTTTCAACTTCATCCCTTATGTAGTTGAATCTCCGCTCAATGTGACGGGTCTTTTGGTGAGCACGAGGTTCCTTGATTTGAGCAATCGCACCCTCGTTGTCACAAAAGATCTCAAGAGGGTCCTGAATGGAAGGGACTACTCCTAAGTCGTCTATGAATTTCTTCATCCATGCAGCTTCCTGAGCTGCCAATGAGGTAGCAATGTACTCTGTCTCTGTAGTGGATAATGCAACAACATCTTGTTTTGAACTCTTCCAAGAGACCGCACCTCCATTTAACATGAAGACATAACCGGATTGTGATCGAGAATCATCTCGATTAGTTTGGAAACTCGCATCCACGTAACCTTTTACAGCGAGTTCCTCCTCACCAGATCCATATATTAGAAACATATCCTTAGTCCTCCTAAGGGATTTCAATATACTTTTAACCGCAATCCAATGACTGTTTCCTGGGTTATTCTGGTATCTACTTGTCAAGCTTAGGGCGCATGACACATCCGGTCTAGTGCATATCATTGCATACATGATTGACCCAATAGCAGATGCATACGGGACTCTCTTCATTCTCTCTTGTTCATCTTTCGTGGTAGGGCACTGAGATAAACTGAGAAGCGTTCCTCTTTGAATAGGTACCAAACCACTCTTAGAGTTCTCCATCTTGAACCTTTGCAAGATCTTTTCAATGTATGCACTTTGATTCAAACCTATCAGTTTTCCCAAATAACAATATATCATCCACATATAGTACAAGGAACATGATAGTGCTCCCACTAGCTTTCTTATATACACAAGCTTCATCACCATTTTTAATGAAGCCAAATTTCTCGGCTTCCTCATTAAAGCGATGATTCCACATTCTAGATGCTTGTTTCAATCCGTAGATTGACTTCTTTAACTTGCATACCTTTTTAGGATATTTCGGATCAACAAAACCTTCAGGCTGAACCATATAGACATCTTCCATAAGATATCCATTTAGGAAAGCGGTCTTGACATCCATTTGCCATATTTCGTAATCATAATGAGCAGCAATGGCAAATAATATCCTAATAGACTTTAGCATTGCCACAGGCAAAAAAGTTTCATCATAGTCAACCCCTTGAGTTTGAGTGAAACCTTTTGCTACAAGTCTAGCTTTATATGTATCCAAGTTTCCATGTATGTCAGTTTTCATTTTGAAAAGCCATTTACAATCAACTATCCTTGAGCCAGTAGGTTATGCAACAAGTTCTCAAACTTGGTTGTCATACATGGATTGCATCTCAGCGTTCATGGCTTCCTGCCATTTATCCTTATCAATCCTTGATAAAGCATCTTGGTAGTTTGTTGGTTCATCCAAATCAACCACATAGCAACCATCCATGAGAAACCCATATCTCTCAGGAGGATTACTAACCCTACCAGATCTGTGAACGTCTTGTGTATTTTGATCATCCATTTGATCATTCTCAACATTTTCACGTTGAGTGCTAGTGTCAACCAATTGTGTATCATCTACTTGATCTTGAACCTCTTCAAGATCTATCTTCCTTTCACTATTTCCTTCCATTAGGAACTTAGTTTCAAGGAATTCAGCCTTCCGAGCAACAAATACATTCTGCTCAGAAGGATCATAGAAATAATATCCCATATTATCCTTGGGATATCCTATGAAGATACACTTTGTAGATCGAGCATTTAACTTATTAGGGACGTAACGCTTAGGGTAAGCTTCACATCCCCATACCTTTAAGTATGATAGAGATGGAGGTTTTCCAAACCATATCTCATGAGGTGTTCGTTCCACTTTCTTGGTTGGGGCCATATTTAAAATACGAGCCGCGGAGCATAGACAATAACCCCAAAATGATAGAGGTAACGAGCTTCTAGCCATCATAGATCGAACCATATCCATTAGGGTTAGGTTCCTCCTTTCGGAAACTCCATTAAGTTGGGGTGTTCCAGGAGGAGTAAGTTGCGAGATAATCCCACAACCCTTAAGATGATCTTTGAAAGCATCGCTAAGGTATTCACCTCCTCTATCAGTACGAAGTACCTTGATTGTCTTATTGAGTTGATTTTGTACTTCGTTTTGATATTCTTTGAATGCTTCAAAAGTTTCGTCCTTGTGTCTCAATAAGTAGACATATCCGAAACGACTGAAGTCATCAATGAAAGTAACGAAGTATCTTTCACCATTCCTAGTTATGGGCTTAAAGGGTCCACATACATTCGAATGTATTAATCCCAATAAGTCTTTAGCCCTTTCATAGGTCCCTTTGAAAGGTGCTTTAGTCATTTTTCCTTGTAAACATGATTCACATACATCAAACGAGTCTAGTTCATTTGATTTCAAAAGTCCATTCTTTTGAAGTGTATGCATTCGATTCTTGTTTATGTGACTAAGGTGACAATGCCATAAGTAGGAATCACTCAAATCCCTTTTGAGTTTCTTGGTGTTTACATGGTATATTGAGCTATTATATGATGTGTCATCATGAACCAATTCATAAATACCATTCAAAGGCGAAGCCTTAAAATAGAACACATTATCTAAAGAAACATGGATATCATCATTAATGAAATTAAGATTAAAACCATATTGTTTCAAATGGGATACAGAAATAATGTTTCGAGATAAATCGGGTGCATACAAAAAATTTTCCAAAATAAGCTCCAAACCACTTGGAAGCTTTAAAATAAAGTCTCCTTGAGCTACTACGTGCACCTTAGCTCCATTTCCCATGTAGAGACTTGATGTTCCCGCTTATTGTTTACTTCTTTTGAACCCCTGCATAGAATTTCAAATGTGAGTTCCACATCCTGTGTCTAATACCCATGTATTAGAAGAAGTAATACTAAGCTCAATGTATACCATATATACATTACCTGAGGTTTGCCCTGCATCCCTCTTTTCTTTCAACTCCTTTAGGTAGACCGGGCAGTTGCGTTTCCAGTGACCCATTTCACCGCAACCGAAGCACGGATCTTCCTTGGGGTTAGCTTTACCGGCAACCTTTTGCTTCTTGTTGTTGTTGGTTAGGGTAACCATCTTCCCCTTTCCCTTTCCCTTGCCTTGGTAGGCAGGTCCTTTCCTCTTAGCCGCCTTCGACTTAGAAGTGTTATTGTTTTTGGACCCACCTTCATTGATCATAAACATGGGTGAAGCCCTTTTACCCATGCTCGCTTCGGCCGTCTTTAGCATGGCATGAAATTCGCCAATGCTCTTATCCCATCCATTCATGTTGTAATTCATTACAAATGTGTCAAACCTCTTTGACAAGGAATTAAGGATAAGGTCTGTAGCTAATTCGTTAGATACGTTGCAGTTTAGAAGGTTTGCTCGATCAATTAGGCTTTTCATCTTAAGGACATAAGATGAAACAGATTGGGAGTCGTCCATCCGACATGCATGAAGCGCTCGGACAGTTTCAAAGCGTTCGACACGAGCTTGTTGAAGGAACATCTCCTTCGACTGTGTGATCATGTCATATGCACTATGATGCTCGAAATCCTTTTGGAGTTCTGGTATCATAGTCCCAAGTATGAGGCAAGAAACTTTCACCGAATCGGTGCAATATTTCTCCCAATAAGCCATGCCTTCCGTATCATCCTCGTCCGGTTGATCGGGAATGGGGTCTTCCAACACATACGCCCTATCCTCAAGTTTGAGGACAATTCTTAGATTGCGGAACCAATCCATGAAGTTCGTATGGTTGAGTTTTTCCTTTTTGTGGATTGACCTCAATGATAGGTTGTTAAAGTTGATAGGTGCGTTTGGAATGTTGATGATGTTATTGGCGGCCATCTACAAAATTTAACAAAGTTGTTTAAGTATCAATTTTAATTTAACAATCAATACCCTTTAAATCCAATTGATATTTATTAAATTTTAGAATCCAACGGTAAATCAAATTTCGGTTAGGTGACCTTTATCCCGTCATTTGATTTAGCTAGGTAGTCATTATATGACAATTGCAATCCTTTTACAACTTCTAAGTTATAGAATCACGCAATCCTTTTGCATGGCATATTTATTCCATCAACGCCTATTTGTTCCTCATGCTTCAGTGACCCTAAGTTCATGATTCCCAAATCAAGTCATCCTACTTGTGTAAACTTGTAAATTTAACATAAAAGTGGTTAGGTGACCTTTATCCCACAAGCATGCGAAATTCACCTTAATCATATTAGTTTGCTCATAACGGTTAGGTGACCTTTATCCCATTATGACTTCCCTAATATTTTTAAGTGTCACACAAAAGGATGGCGTTTAACTTGTTTACCTTGTCAATTAAAGGGATTTTAAGTTTCCATTATTTCTAGTTTAAGAAAACTTTTATGCCATACACCAACATGCATTTAGTGTATGGTACTAATGAAAAACCATTTTCATGTCTTGTAATTAAGCCAATTACTTGATATAAACCATTTTATATATATGATCCTTATCATGTTCTTAATAAACGTTTATTAATGTCCTTTTAGCCATTTTTAATTTAACCAATTAAATTGTCGTTTTGCATGTCGTTAATAACGTCTAATTTAACCAATTAAATTGTAGTTTGTTTGTTGTTAACTTGTGTGATTAACTTGTAGCATTCAAACATATAATCCACAATCATACAATAAACAACCAAGCATGCAAAACAATATGTTCACAATCAAGCCATTTTGGTAGATATTTGTTTAGCCGAAAACAAATGCCACCGGTTAAGAGGTTATAACACAAAGTAGGAGATTTTAAATCTCCCACTTAATCTTGCATCCAAATGCTTCTTCTTGTGTTCTTCAAGTCTTCATCATCTTCATCATTTTTTTAGAAAATATATCCTAATACATTTTTCTCTAAAAAAATGAAATTACAACCTAATCTATTTTACATACCAAATATAAAATAAATTACATAACCAAAATAATATTATTACAAATCAATTGAATAAATATTATTACAAACCAAATGAATAATAAATAATCAACCAAACATGCAATCATTCAAACACAAGGTCAAGGCTTGATTGTGAACTCAACATGCAACCAAATATGACCAAAGTGGAAGACCCAAAACCCATTTTGAGTCCCCAATAATTCGGCCAAAATGAAGATCACACCCAAACCCAAAAATTTTGCATTCCATTTTCATGCATGTACTTGGAATGTATATATAGTGGGTTTTAAAGACCATATATAAGAAGCATATTTCATAGACTTTGGCTCCTGATACCATTGATGGAATTCAACATAACAACATGTTTATAATGTCAACATAATCACAAATCCATTTTATGAAAGTAAAGCAAGCGGAAGCAAGATGATTAATAAAACAAGTTTATATGTTAAACCATTTTAGATGAATTCCATATAGTTATCAAGTTATGAAATAATGCTTACATATAACAACAAAGGAAGTAAGATTAATACCTCCTCAAGTGAGTTTGAGGGCTGTTTTCAAAGTGGTAAGATGATGAAGAAGATGATGAATGAAAGCCTCTAACTTGAAGCCTCAAGTGTGTAATACCCACAAGCCCTTTTGCAACAACACCACCTTTGAATGAGTTAGGATTTTAGACACTAAATCACCAAGATTAACAAGCAAAAAAAACTTTCTTTCTCCTTTGAATGTCACGGCCAGCGGCTTCTTTTGGGAGGGAGGAGAGAGTTTTCAAAACTTGCAATTTACTTGAGTCAATCTTTGGTTAAAGAGTAAGGCATGTTACTAAGGAAGTGTGCATATTAAAAGTAACAAAATTAGCATGTGGTGGTCTTCCTTGGTCCCTTCAAAACTGCCACCCCCATGCCATTTTTATATAAATTGGTTAATTTTATAAAACATGGTATAAATCTCTTGTTTTGTTAAGTTACTTGTACATTTTATAAATCATATACAAAATATAACACAAAGTAATTATTTAAACCCATAAATAATTAATTCCTTCAGATATAAATTAACCAAATAATTTGACTCAAGTGATAACATATTAGAAACCCAATTTTCTAAAATTTAAGTGCCGCGTATTTACTTAACGATCCAATCATCAAGATTAAATACATATAAGGTGTTGTTAAGCTTGTTATTGGGTATGACCTGACTTGGATCATAACATATTAGCCAGATTAATTTAATATGTCTCTTGGGCATACGAAATACCTTCATGAAGAACAAGTGTGTCGATGATGATAATAAGCTACTGTACTATTTTATTGTGATTATGTGTGTGTTTGTGTTAATTAAACACATGCAGCAGTAGTGATGATGATTAAAAGCAGAAAACAGTAAACGAAATTAACTAAACATGTAATATAAATATATTAAACTACAATGGATTGTTGGTAGAATCAATACCAAGATTTGATTGATTCCACAAGCTTTCTTGAACTGTTGGTGGGGATGGCGGATTGAGAGCAAACACACACACAAATGTGCTCTCTCAATATGACTAGGGTTGTCTAATGGCAAAGGCTTGAGATGATTTGGGATGTAACATGGTATTTATACCTATACCATGTTACTTACCCTTTAAGCACAAAATCACCTCTTAAAACGTTTAACGTCTGACCCTCATGAATTCATTAAACTGCGTCTATTTAATTGACACCGAAACTCCAATCTAAATTGCTAGGATTTTATCCTAACAATCTCCCCCTAAGATGTGAGTTGTGTAATAGGCAAAACATCTACACCAACTCGCATCTTTAATCAAACAGGATAAAATCCTTTCAATCTCCCCCTAAGATGTGAGTTGTGTCCAACTCTTCTTCATCTTCTGAACTTTACATTGCTGCGGCTCGGAGTGTGGATATATCTGAAACTCTTTTATATTGATGAAGATCACAAAAAGAAAATTCTTTAACTTTAGCTATCTCTTGAATGTTACGAATTTGATAAGATCTTCACAATGAATTTTTTTACACATTAAATCTTCCCAGCAACATTTGTTGAATCATTACAATTCTTGAATTGAATGATGGAACTGAGAGGATTAAACTTGATAAACGAATATTTTAATGCTCCCCCTCAGTTGTGGAATAAACTTGCGATGTGGAAGCGTTGAGTAGTGGACATCACTCAATCTTAAATAACTACTCTGTTTGTATTGCGGAAGCGTTGAGTAGTGGTCATTACTCTGTAGATTTGTCTTGTAGTTGTGGAAGCGTAAGTAGAAGACCCTTTGAAGATGTCTCATAACTTGTTGTTAGAAATAACATTATCTTCTCTTTAATCAACCATTTGACATTTGACATTCTTGAATCTTCATGTGTACCATGCTTGGTTGGTTGATACAACATATTACGATGAAATCTCAAAAACTTTTATGAAATTGTGTAAGGTTAGTTGTGCCATTCACAGCTATTCCTTGGTTTTAGGAATGCGACACGGTACAAGTATCAAACTCTAACAAAATCACTCCGGGTTAAAAGGAGCAAGATGAGCAAGATACATGAATTTTTGTGATAAAAATTTGATCCTCAAGAAAACAGGATCTTCAAAAAATATTTTTGGTTTTGTAAAAATCAAGCTAGTTGTTACACTAGACAGTTTTAAAACAGGCATGCTAGTTGTTACACTGGACAAGTTTTCTGTAACCAAACTTTTTTCGGATTTGGGGACCTCACCGGAATTGGTAGGTCCAAGTTTAACCTCGGTGAATGTTGAGGATGACTGGTCACCAAAGTTCCAGTCGGCGTTAGCATGCTATCCACCCCCATGATTGAAGTATCATGGAACTTTTGTGCGACTTTACCGCTCTTGGTTATACCAAGCCTTCCAACAGTACCTAACACCGCATTGGTGTCGGTCGAAATCGATGTAATGTAGGAAGATGTTACATCGAGTCCCAAAGTCATTGAAATGTCATGAGGTGACACATCTCATTCAGTTGTTGCACTCTCCAAGGAGTGTGTGTGGTCAGGCTTAGAAGCTAACTGATCTTTTAAGGAGATCAACTGAAAGGACCCGTCCTAATCCATCCGGACAAAGTCCACATCGATTATAAACGATTCACAACAGTTGATTACATCGCGAGGTACTTGACCTCTATATGATATATTTTACAAACATTGCATTCATTTTTGAAAAGACAATCTTTCATTACATCTACGGTTGACGATATGCATACCATTTCATAATATATATTACTATAATTGACTTAATAATAATCTTGATGAACTCAACTACTTGAATGCAACGTCCTTTGAAATATGTCATTAATGACTCCAATTAATATCTCTAAGATGAGCAAAAGCACAGCGGAAGATTTCTTTCATACCTGAGAATAAACATGCTTTAAAGTGTCAACCAAAAGGTTGGTGAGTTCATTAGTTTAACATAAATAATTATTTCATAATTTTAATAGACCACAAGATTTCATATTCAGTTCTCATAAATGTACGTCCCATGCATAGAGACAAAAATATCATTCATATGGATTGAACACCTGGTAACCGACATTCACAATATGTATATAAGAATATCCCCATCATTCCGGGATCCTCCTTCGGACATGATATAAATTTCGAAGTACTAAAGCATCCGGTACTTTGGATGGGGCTTGTTGGGCCCAATAGATCTATCTTTAGAGTTCGCGTCAATTAGGGTGTCTGTTCCCTAATTCTTAGATTACCAGACTTAATAAAAAGGGGCATATTCGATTTCGATCATTCAACCATATAATGTAGTTTCAATTACTTGTGTCTATTTCGTAAAACAGTTATAAAAACAGCGCATGTATTCTCAGTCCCAAAAATATATATTGCAAAAGCATTTAAAAAGGGATTAATGAAACTCGCCTAATGTATTTTGTAGTAAAAATACATATATCGACATTAAACAACCGAACAATGCAGGGTTGGCCTCGGATTCACGAATCTAAAACATTTGTATATTTATTAATATATATATATATTCGTAATCGAATAAATATATATATTATTATTAGTGTTATAATTTTTATATTTAATAAGTTATAAGTTTCATTATTTATTTATATATTTTTATGTTATATATATAAATTTTAATATAGTTAAATTATGTGTAAAAATATATTTACATATATAAAATCTTTATTTTCATACTTACAACTGTAAGTACGTTATTAAAACTTTTATTTTAGTAATCATAATTAAATTAAAATATTGATATAGATAGTACTGATAATAATAATAATGATAATTTTAATGATAGTAAAATAATAATAATTTTAAATAAAAAAATAATAATGATAATATTTATAATAATGCTTATGTTACTAATAGTAATATTTCTAATAAGATCGTACCAATACTAATAATAATAATATCTACAATTTTGATAATAGTGATAATAATAATGATTATAATAGTTATTATCATAGTAATAATGAATGATAATTTTTATCTAATACATATATTTGTAATTATAATGATAATTATCATACTAATAATAATGATACTAATAATTATCAGAATGATGATCTTAATAATAATGATACTGTTAATAATAAGAGTGGTACTAATATTGATATAAATGAAAATAATAATATTTTGTATCTTTTCGATATTAATATATATATCCAGGATTCCTATATTCGTAATTTTCATGTTAAATTTCTAAACTATTGACTAAAGCTTTTATACATAAAATTCGTAATCCTAATAATAATGATGTTAATAATACTAAAAATGATAAAATTAATAATATTAATAATAATGCATTAGTAGTACTTGTAATAACATTAATTAAAAATCATAATAATAACAACATAACAATAATAATAATAATACTAATAATGATGATAATGAAAATAAAAATTTAAGTGTATACCCTTTAAAAGAAAACTTTGTCTAAAAAGAATTGTCACAGGTGAGACTCGAACCCGTGACCTCTCGCTCATCAACACAATACGCAAACCATCCGTCTGTTCCAGGTTTTCTGATATTATACTATCCTAAAATAACTATATACCATTCCTGCTATTCATCTTCTTCATCATTCAATACTATCCAAGAATTAGTTTACTCGTAATAAACACTCGTTGTTCTCTCTTTTTTTTTAACAGAGGACGATTTATAGATGGAATTTAAATTAATAGACTCACACAACACAAAAAAAAAAGTAAAAACAGAAACAAAAGGACTCTGCTGGGCGACGGTAAGAAAAGAAAAAAAATTGATTGATCAAAAGAAAACGTTTTAGCTCAATCTCTCAACACAAATTGTGTTTTAAATCATTCCTAAAAACTTTTAAAAGTGTCAATTTAACTGAAATTAAAACATATAACACGAATTTGATCAATTACAATTCGGTTGACTTTTTCCTTCATAAATTTTGACTTGAAAAATCATCTTCGTTTCTAAAAATTGGAAGATGAGGTTTTGAAGAAAGATTCACCAACTAATTCCTAACCTAACTGCGTTTTTACATTGTTAAATTTGTTTCGAAATCAAGGTTTTGGTTATTGAGGTTTTGTACAGAGTTGCAAACGAACTGTACAGCATTCTTTGGGTTTAAAATCGTTGGAATAATAGCTGTAAAGGATTTGGGAATTAGGTAACTGATAAGATAAAATCAAATGGATTCTATACTACATAAAGTGATCGTGTTTCATTGATTACAGATAGATAAACACAAAGGAGATAAATAAAATATACAACAGATAAGAAAATGTAACTGATTTTGTTTTTATGTATGAAATTCTATCCTACTGTGAACGAGTGGGAGACAGGAATAAAAATATAGTACAGCTTGATGTATGCATTTAACATAATTCAATCCTATTTTTGCTTTTATATGTAAACATTAATATTATTAATTACTAATTATAAATATATTAATAATAATAATACTTTTAATAATACTGAAAATAATAATACTAATATTAATATTACGTATATTGATAGTTATTAATAATAACGTTGATAATGTTAATAATATTTATGGTAAAGATAATAATAATAATAATTTTTAAGAATGATAATAATATGATAATATTAATAATAATATTGATAACTATAATGATAATAATGACAAACAAAAAATTATAATTTACTACGAAGTATAATAATGATATTAATATTAATATTATTATTTATTTTACTCATATAACAACTATATTATAATTTGTAAGTAAATATAAGATTTCGACACTACATTCTATTAATTATGTAATATTTAATAGTTATCTATCTTACTTTTGAATATTTAATTTATATACATTTTAATATATATATATTATTATATAACACACGTTTGCATATGTAAATTTGACAACATTACTAATGTTATATATTTACTAAAGATATTATGTTAAGGATAGATATTATAATTTAAACACATATTATTTATACTTTTAGAATATGTGTAGAATAATGTTTATACCTAGAAATCAAGTATATATATATATATATATATATATATATATATATATATATATATATATATATATATATATATATATATATATATATAGGTTTATTATAGTATAAACATTCTTTATTTTATTTACATATTTGATTCTATGTTTCAATTATACTTTTATTATTTCTAATTATAATACATACCTTCATAGATAGATAGATAGATATATAATATATATATATATATATATATATATATATATATATATATATATATATATATATATATATATATATATATATATATATATATATATATATATATATATATATATTTGTTTACAATTGTTCGTGAATCGTCGGGAATGGTCAAAAGGGTAAATGCATTCATGTAACCTTTCCAAAGTTTTCGAGACTCAACACTACGAACTTTACTTATCGTATCAAAATCATATAAAGATTAAGTTTAAATTTAGTCAGAAATTCCCGGGTCATCACAGTACCTACCCGTTAAAGAAATTTCGTCCTGAAATTTGAGTGAGGTGGTCATGGTTAACGATAAAAAATGTTATGATGACGAATATGAGTTGATAAATGGAGTTTTATCATCATTGAGCAATATGTATAAAATGATTCGATTAATCGAAGAGTACGAGTGAAGCTATCACCAAGGATTGAAATAGGAGGAGTAAAGATTCGTCTTAACTTTTGACATGGCTAGGGTTGAATTCCAGAATTCAACTATTCAAGGGATTTAAAGAAAATCTTCGAAATCTAAGAGATTTGGTTCTTCGGAGAATAAGGAAATTAGGATCTCTATAATTAAATACGGTGATCTGCCTCGATTACTCTGTCTGTTATTTCCATTATAAATTAAACTCTTCCCGTTCCATAATTTTCACCATTCCTATACTTTCTTTCATGGTTCTTACATCCACAAGATTGTAAAAATGCTTAATCCAGTTCTGATCCTTGTCCTTATCCTAACTATTGCAACAATCATTCTCCTTTTCCAACTTCCAACGGAGGAATCTGTTTTCTTTTACTTCGCCCTTGGGGTTATAGTGTTTTTAATTCTCCCGTGTCTTTATGTTGCGATAAACATTGATATACATGGTTTGTAATTTATGTGTTGTTATCGGGCCTTATATTCTCCCTTATATTCCGAAATCCCTCCTTCTGTTTTCCATAATCATTGTCATCCCCAGTTAATGCTCTCTTTATTTACTGCGATTTATACCCCAATTTCTATTTCGGAGCTTTGTCCCTCCGTTTCTTCTTCTTGCGATTAAACACCACTTGTAATGGTTCAGAATTCGCAGATATAAACTTCGGAATGAACATTGTTAATGTTCTAAGAAGGAAATCGTAATGGCACGATTTGATTTGTCAAATTACCAGAATCACTGAGAATAGAACTATCAAGAATATATTTTCTTGATATGTTCGGAGGTGAAGTAGGATGAACGAGTCGTGTAACATGGCACATGATGACATTATGATCTGTGAATCATCGCGTTCCACTAGAAAATCAGCACGACTTACTATAATATAATCACGTTGATCAAGTGTCATTATATTATACTAACTCATGCATCAGTTCCCAACATTACTTCAATAACATTCGTATCTTAAGCTCGAAAGTTTACAGAATATAGAAACTAACAGTTTCTATATAATGTAACACTGATAGCACTACTAGATTAATGATTTCAGATAAGAATAGTTATGAAAATATCTTCAGAAATATGGAGGATATTTATAATGAAAGATACGATGATATCTTGGAATTTTTTTAATATCGAAGGATGATAGAGAAGATTTATCCGTAAGGGTTTAGATTCAGAAGCAAGGCGTTCGCTAACGATTTCATCAGAAACAGAATCATTTGGATTCTTTGAAGTCAAACTTATTCTTTGTGATTTGTCCACGACTTCCTTCATAGTTTCGCATAATTCGCTTTTCAGTACTAAATTTTCTCTTGAATGTCTCCAATATAATGATACATTAGAAGCACGAAGAGGTATATAATTTCGAACGAGAATATTTTTGAAAATATCCTCAGAAATATCAAAGATATTGATGATGATATTTTGGAATTTCTAAGTTCGATGGTTGATGGAGAAAGATTTTTCCGCAAGATTTTGACATGACTTCGGAGCAAGATATTCTCTAAAGATTTCATCGGATTCAAAATTACCTGGATTCTTTAAATATAGGGTTTGGTCCTTGTATTTGTCCTTGGTCTCCTTCGTGGTTAGCTCAATCCGTTTTCCAGTTCCAACTTTTCTGAGCTTTTCCAACATACTATTCTTTATCATTAAACTTCCGATGATTAAGGTAGTTTACGGTTGTCTATGGTTTTTGCTGCTTCATTAAACTTTTTCAACATTCATAGTATTGATTTGTGACTGAGTGCTTTTCAGAATTTCAAGATGAGAGATCATGATTCTAAGAGATAAATGTCATACATATAACTGTTGATGTAGATATGATGTGAGTTTTCAAAGTACTGATTGCTGATTCCTGGTAATTGGTATGGTAGTTCTCGTTACCAGATGCGGATGAGTATATGATAGGGTTTTAATGAATAAATATCATGATTTGTCAGAGAGATTTAAACCAAGAAGTAACGAGGTTGCTGGTACGTCTGCTGGTAATATAGTGAAATATAAAAGAATTCTCCGGTATCAAAAGGGTAATCGTATATATATCAGATTATAGTAGGGGTACTTCGAATGAAAAGTCGAAGTTGACTTGCTGGAGCTGTGACAAAATTGGCTACTTTGAAAAGAGATCGGAAAATTATTTTTGCTAATAAATGCCAAAGGATCTAACGCGGCTACGTGTTAAACTTTTACTCAGTTGCCGAGAGTTTTTCAGGTGCATAACTATATACATAAATCTTTCCTTCCGTAGATAAAGTGCGGTTGATTCATCCTATCGATTGAGGTATTTTCAAGAATCATGAAAGGTTTGAACGCAGATTGTAATCGTCAAGATACAAATGGGGTTTAAGATGAAATCAAGTAGCAAACTTGAAGAAATGTTTAGTTTCATATGTTTTAATCAATATTTTAATTCATTTTGATTGTCCAATTTTATTAGTCCACAGTCGATAGTCCAAAATTAACAGTCCGATAATTCATTTATAGATTAATATATAATATTCTAATTAATTAATACGTATCGTGACCCGTATATGTCTCAGACTCGATCACAACTCAAACTATATATATTATTGTAGAATCAACCTCAACCCTGTATAGAGAACTCGATCATTACTGCATATAGAGTGTCTATGGTGATTCTAAATAATATATATAGATGCGTCGATATGATATGTCAAAACCTTGTATACGTGTCCCGATATTAAGGTGCGTAAAATAAATAACAGAAAATAAATGACGATAAATAAAGTGCGTAAAGTAAATAACAGAAATTAAATTACGTTAAATAAAATTGCGAGAATTAAAATTGCGATAAAATAAATTGCGATAATTAAATTGCGATAAATAAAATGTAATATGGAATTAACAGTTAGCTAGGAACAGTTAGCTAGGATTCAGTTAGCGTGGTTTCTTAACAAAATTTCATATAGTCAATTAGTCTGTTTCTAATCAATTTTTATTGTGTCCATTATTTCTTCATTATGCCACTTGTTGGATTCAGATAAGTCAAAATCCAAATATGAAATTGAATAAAAATGGTTATTCTTTGGTGAACGGATACGTATATCTTATGGATGTAAGTAGGATAATAAATGACTGTTGAATCAAATTCGAAGAATGTACAATGTAACTTATTAATGTGAAATCTAAATATTCCTCGGGTATTACCTACCCGTTAAAATATTTTCATCATTAACAGTTTGTATAAAAGAATTTTTTTTAATTACAATTCTTATGAAAACATATATACATATATATTTTCTTCAGATGTAATCATGGATTCATTGAGTTAATATGATATTAAACTCATTTGGTTTACCGTTAGAACTAGAATACATAATCTCTAAAACATTTAGAGATTACTTAATCGTCATGAAGAACGAAGATAATCGATGTAGAACGATACGTAGAACGATGATTATACTCGAGGTACAGAATGAGATGTTGAGGCATGGATTGTTGATGGTACTGGTGCTGTTATTGATGGTACTGTTGGTGTCGGTGATGTTGTTGAAGCTGGTACATTTTGCACCATATTCTCCAAATTTATTTTTCGAGCGCGAAGTTTGTTGACTTCTTATATTATTCCGGGATGATTGTCGGTTGGAACGAGCGAATGAATAAGGTTTAAAATTTTAACTAGAATATAATCTTGGCGAGATATTCGGAAAATGAGAGAGAAAATAGTATTATGAACAGGTTCGCCGGTATGTGCTTCAGGTTCATGGCCAAGAGGTAAATTCGGTTGGTGGAAGAGATCGCCTTCTTCGCGTCTCCATTGATTAAGTCGACTACGAACCCATCAGGTGAATTGGGGATGACTGTTTGGTTGATTCATTCTGGTTATACTGCTTTCGGATTTCGATTGGAAATCCTTATCGGAATAGCTATCGGAATAACTATCGGAATAGTTATCGGAATCTGAGGGACTCGAACTGGTTGAGCGATTCATCTCGTACGATCAGATGAAGGATTTTTGATATAAAAAAAAATAGATTATAGGATGTAGATTAGTACCCTGCAATACATAATTTTACTTATGCATATATAATACTAAAATCCCATAAGTTACGGAGGAATCTACAGAAGTTGTCAGGCAAAGTCTACAGTAACAGATATGCTAAGATATGAATTAGCAGATACGCTAAGATACGAATTTTGTCTATACACTATTCATGCAATCATTGCAATAAGATGTGTCTAGACTAAGGATGATAAGCAAGTGATTCTCTAAGAATGATAAGCAAGTGATTTTTGACACGAAATGATAAGCAAAACTTTTGACATGCAGACACGGTCGAAGTTCAGACTCACTAATGCATCCTAACAACTTGTTAGTTATACACACTAATGCAGACCTGGTTCGCTAAGACCACCGCTCTGATACCAACTGAAAGGACCCGTCCTAATCCATCCGGACAAAGTCCACATCGATTATAAACGATTCACAACAGTTGATTACATCGCGAGGTACTTGACCTCTATATGATACATTTTACAAACATTGCATTCATTTTTGAAAAGACAATCTTTCATTACATCTACGGTTGACGATATGCATACCATTTCATAATATATCTTACTATAATTGACTTAATAATAATCTTGATGAACTCAACTACTTGAATGCAACGTCCTTTGAAATATGTCATTAATGACTCCAATTAATATCTCTAAGATGAGCAAAAGCACAGAGGAAGATTTCTTTCATACCTGAGAATAAACATGCTTTAAAGTGTCAACCAAAAGGTTGGTGAGTTCATTAGTTTAACATAAATAATTATTTCATAATTTTAATAGACCACAAGATTTCATATTCAGTTCTCATAAATGTACGTCCCATGCATAGAGACAAAAATATCATTCATATGGATTGAACACCTGGTAACCGACATTCACAATATGTATATAAGAATATCCCCATTATTCCGGGATCCTCTTTCGGACATGATATAAATTTCGAAGTACTAAAGCATCCGGTACTTTGGATGGGGCTTGTTGGGCCCGATAGATCTATCTTTAGAGTTCGCGTCAATTAGGGTGTATGTTCCCTAATTCTTAGATTACCAGACTTAATAAAAAGGGGCATATTCGATTTCGATCATTCAACCATATAATGTAGTTTCAATTACTTGTGTCTATTTCGTAAAACAGTTATAAAAACAGCGCATGTATTCTTAGTTCCAAAAATATATATTGCAAAAGCATTTAAAAAGGGATTAATGAAACTCACCTAATGTGTTTTGTAGTAAAAATACATATATCGACATTAAACAACCAAACAATGCAGGGTTGGCATCGGATTCACGAACCTAAAACATTTGTATATTTATTAATATATATATATAATCGTAATCGAATAAATATATATATTATTATTAGTGTTATAATTTTTATATTTAATAAGTTATAAGTTTCATTATTTATTTATATATTTTTATGTTATATATATAAATTTTAATATAGTTAAATTATGTGTAAAAATATATTTACATATATAAAATCTTTATTTTCATACTTACAACTGTAAGTACGTTATTAAAACTTTTATTTTAGTAATCATAATTAAATTAAAATATTGATATAGATAGTACTGATAATAATAATAATGATAATTTTAATGATAGTAAAATAATAATAATTTTAAATAAAAAGATAATAATGATAATGTTTATAATAATGCTTATGTTACTAATAGTAATATTTCTAATAAGATCGTACTAATACTAATAATAATAATATCTACGATTTTGATAATAGTGATAATAATAATGATTATAATAGTTATTATCATAGTAATAATGAATGATAATTTTTATCTAATACATATATTTGTAATTATAATGATAATTATCATACTAATAATAATGATACTAATAATTATCAGAATGATGATCTTAATAATAATGATACTGTTAATAATAGGAATGGTACTAATATTGATATAAATGAAAATAATAATATTTTATATCTTTTCGATATTAATATATATATCCAGGATTCCTATATTCGTAATTTTCATGTTAAATTTCTAAACTATTGACTAAAGCTTTTATACATAAAATTCGTAATCCTAATAATAATGATGTTAATAATACTAAAAATGATAAAATTAATAATATTAATAATAATGCATTAGTAGTACTTGTAATAACATTAATTAAAAATCATAATAATAACAACATAACAATAATAATAATAATACTAATAATGATGATAATGAAAATAAAAATTTAAGTGTATACCCTTTAAAAGAAAACTTTGTCTAAAAAGAATTGTCACAGGTGAGACTCGAACCCGTGACCTCTCGCTCATCAACACAATACGCAACCCATCCGTCTGTTCCAGGTTTTCTAATATTATACTATCCTAAAATAACTATATACCATTCCTGCTATTCATCTTCTTCATCATTCAATACTATCCAAGAATCAGTTTACTCGTAATAAACACTCGTTGTTCTCTCTTTTTTTTAACAGAGGACGATTTATAGATGGAATTTAAATTAATAGACTCACACAACACAAAAAAAAATAAGTAAAAACAGAAACAAAAGGACTCTGCTGGGCGACGGTAAGACAAGAAAAAAAATTGATTGATCAAAAGAAAACATTTTAGCTCGATCTCTCAACACAAATTGTGTTTTAAATCATTCCTAAAAACTTTTAAAAGTGTCAATTTAACTTAAATTAAAACATATAACACGAATTTGATCAATTACAATTCGGTTAACTTTTTCCTTCATAAACTTTGACTTGAAAAATCATCTTCGTTTCTAAAAATTGGAAGATGAGGTTTTGAAGAAAGATTCCCCAACTAATTCCTAACCTAACTCCGTTTTTACATTTTTAAATTTGTTTCGAAATCAAGGTTTTGGTTATTGAGGTTCTGTACAGAGTTGCAAACGAACTGTACAGCATTCTTTGGGTTTAAAATTGTTGGAATAATAGCTGTAAAGGATTTGGGAATTAGGTAACTGATAAGATAAAATCAAATGGATTCTATACTACATAATGTGATCGTGTTTCATTGATTACAGATAGATAAACACAAAGGAGATAAATAAAATATACAATAGATAAGAAAATGTAACTGATTTTGTTTTTATGTATGAAATTCTATCCTACTGTGAACGAGTGGGAGACAGGAATAAAAATATAGTACAGCTTGATGTATGCATTTAACATAATTCAATCCTATTTTTGCTTTTATATGTAAACATTAATATTATTAATTACTAATTATAAATATATTAATAATAATAATACTTTTAATAATACTGAAAATAATAATACTAATATTAATATTACGTATATTGATAGTTATTAATAATAACGTTGATAATGTTAATAATATTTATGGTAAAGATAATAATAATAATAATTTTTAAGAATGATAATAATATGATAATATTAATAATAATATTGATAACTATAATGATAATAATGACAAACAAAAAATTATAATTTACTACAAAGTATAATAATGATATTAATATTATTATTATTATTTATTTTACTCATATAACAACTATATTATAATTTGTAAGTAAATATAAGATTTCGACACTACATTCTATTAATTATGTAATATTTAATAGTTATCTATCTTACTTTTGAATATTTAATTTATATACATTTTAATATATATATATATATATATATATATATATATATATATATATATATATATATATATATATATTATTATATAACACACGTTTGCATATGTAAATTTGACAACATTACTAATGTTATATATTTACTAAAGATATTATGTTAAGGATAGATATTATAATTTAAACACATATTATTTATACTTTTAGAATATGTGTAGAATAATGTTTATACCTAGAAATCAAGTATATATATATATAGGTTTATTATAGTATAAACATTCTTTATTTTATTTACATATTTGATTCTATGTTTCAATTATACTTTTATTATTTCTAATTATAATACATACCTTACCTTCATAGATATATATATATATATATATATATATATATATATATATATATATATTTGTTTACAATTGTTCGTGAATCGTCGGGAATGGTCAAAAGGGTAAATGCATTCATGTAACCTGTTCCAAAGTTTTCGAGACTCAACATTACGAACTTTACTTATCGTATCGAAATCATATAAAGATTAAGTTTAAATTTAGTCAGAAATTCCCGGGTCATCACATCATCCTTCCTGAGGTTTGATAAATCTACCTAAGTAGTGTCATATTGCCTCTCCGTTGGATGAAACAGATCTCTCCCATCAAGATAAGTTTGACCTTCAGGCCCTATTTGATGTTGAGGCTCAACCTCATCATTTTTATGAGTGCCATCGGGAGGACTTCTAGCCGATACTCAGGGTTCCTTTTCAAGATTTTTTGAAACCCCTTCAGCCATTATGGACTACAACTTCTGACTTAAGTCAGACAATTGTGTCTTAGCGGAAAATTTTACTTCCTTTTTTAGGTGACTTTACACCTTTATCAATTGATTTTGAAGATAAGATAATATATCCTACTCTCCCTCAACATTTCATGTTTTGAAGGATATATTTTGACATTTTCTCTCCCCCTTTAACCAAAGTCGGTCCTCTATGCTTAAAGATTCAACAAAATAGCCATAAAACAACGACATCAAAAGTAAGAATTAATTCTTGGAATTTTAGAGAAACGATCACAAAAACATAATGAATCTTTCTTTGTTTTTAGATTTTCTGATTTCGTTCAAAATCACCAAAACACAAAAAAATTCAAAGAAAGTCAAAAACAAGATCTAAATTCGACTTTTATGAAATTAAAACACGAATCAAAGCTTGGATCGATGAGGCTTGCCTCTTTTGCTCTGATACTACTTGTTGGTGCACGGTTTAGAGCTTTAATTTCGTGTTTACAAGTGATTTTGTGATCTAGCTTGAAGAACGAGTGTGTCGATGATGATAATAAGCTACTGTACTGTTTTATCTGTGATTATGTGTGTGTTTGTGTTAATTAAACAGATGCAACAGTAGTGATGAAGATTAAAAGCAGAAAACAGTAAACGAAATTAACTAAACATCTAATATAAATCTATTAAACGTTTACAATGGATTGTTGGTGGAATCGATACCAAGATTGGATTGATTCCACAAGCTTTCTTGAACTATTGGTTGTAGTGACCCGAACTTTTTCATGTTTATATATATTAAATGAAATTGGTATATTTACATGATTAAATGTTTTCAACATGTTAAACAATCAAACTTGTTAAGACTTGATTATTTGAAATGTGCTTCATATAGACATTTGACCACCTAAGTTGACCGGCGATTCACGAACGTTAAAAATTTGTAAAAACTACATGATGATATATATATATATATATATATGGATATATATATATATATATATATATATATATATATATATATATATATATATATATATATATATATATGGTTAACATGAGATTATGATAAGTAAGTATCTCACTAAGTATATTAACAATGAGTGATATACATAAAAATGAGTTTATTGAATTAAAAAACTCGAAACGATATATATAACGATTATCGTTATAACGTCTTACTAAATACATATGAATCATATTAAGATATTGTTACACTATGTTTAACATGATAAAATGATAATTAATTATATCATTAAGTGTGTTAACAATGAACTACATATGTAAAACAAGACTACTAACCTAAGAATTTTGAAACGAGACATATATTTATCGTTGTAACGACATTTAATGTATATATATCATATTAAGATATATTAATAAATCATGATATCATGATAATGTAATAATTTAACATCTCATTTGATATAATAAACAATGGGTTAACAACATTTAACAAGATCGTTAACCTAAAGGTTTCAAAACAACACTTACATGCAACGACTAACGATGACTTAACGACTCAGTTAAAATGTATATACATGTAGTGTTTTAATATGTATTTATACACTTTTGAAAGACTTCAAGACACTTATCAAAATACTTCTACTTAACAAAAATGCTTACAATTACATCCTCGTTCAGTTTCATCAACAATTCTACTCGTATGCACCCGTATTCGTACTCGTACAATACACAGCTTTTAGATGTATGTACTATTGGTATATACACTTCAATGATCAGTTCTTAGCAGCCCATTTGAGTCATCTAATACATGTGGGAACCATCATTTGGCAACTAGCATGAAATATCTCATAAAATTACAAAAATATTAGTAATCATTCATGACTTATTTACATGTAAACAAAATTACACATCCTTTATATCTAATCCATATACTAAGGACCAAAAACACCTACAAACACTTTCATTCTTCAATTTTCTTCATCTAAGTGATCTCTCTCAAGTTCTATCTTCAAGTTCTAAGTGTTCTTCATAAATTCTACAAGTTCTAGTTTCATAAAATCAAGAATACTTCCAAGTTTACTAGCTCGCTTCCAATCTTGTAAAGTGATCATACAACCTCAAGAAATCCTTGTTATTTACAGTAAGATATCATTCTAAATCAAGGTAATACTCATATACAAACTTTGATTCAATTCCTATAACTATAACTATCTTAATTGAGTGATAATCTTACTTGAACTTGTTTTCGTGTCATGATTCTACTTCAAGAACTTTCAAGCCATCCAAGATCCTTTGAAGCTAGATCATTTCTTGTCACTTCCATTAGGTTTACCTACTAAACTTGAGGTAGTAATGATGTTCATAACATCATTCGATTCATATATATATAACTACCTTATTCGAAGGTTTAAACTTGAAATCACTAGAACATAGTTTAGTTAATTCTAAACTTGTTCGCAAACAAAAGTTAATCCTTCTAACTTGACTTTTAAAATCAACTAAACACATGTTATATATCTATATGATATGCTAACTTAATGATTTAAAATTGGGAAACACGAAAAACACCGTAAAACCGGATATACGCCGTCGTAGTAACACCGCTGGCTGTTTTGGGTTAGTTAATTAAAAACTATGATAATCTTTGATTTAAAATTTGTTCTTCTATGAAAATGATTTTTCTTATGAACATGAAACTATATCCAAAAATCATGGTTAAACTCAAAGTAGAAGTATGTTTTCCAAAATGGTCATCTAGACGTCGTTCTTTCGACTGAAATGACTACCTTTGCAAAAATGACTTGTAACCTGTATTTCCAACTATAAACTTATACTTTTTATTTTTAGATTCATAAACTTAAGTTCAATATGAAACCATAGCAACTTGAAACACTCAAAACGGATTTAAAACGAAGAAGTTATGGGTAAAACAAGATTGGATAATTTTTCTTGTTGTAGCTACGTGAAAATTGGTAACAAATCTATATTAATCACATCCTAGCTAACTTATATTTTATTACATGTATTCTAATATATTATGTAATCTTGGGATACCATAGACACGTATGCAAATGTTTTGACATATCATATCGACCCATGTATATATATTATTTGGAACAACCATAGACACTCTATATGCAGTAATGTTGGAGTTAGCTATACAGGGTTGAGGTTAATTCCAAAAATATATATTCTTTGAGTTGTGATCTAGCCTGAGACGTGTATACACTGGGTCGTGGATTGATCCAAGATAATATATATCGATTTATTTCTGTACATCTAACTATGGACAACTAGTTGTAGGTTACTAACGAGGACAGCTGACTTAATAAACTTAAAACATTAAAACGTATTAAAAATGTTGTAAATATATTTTGAACATACTTTGATATATATATGTACATATTTGTTATAGGTTCGTGAATCGACCAGTGGCCAAGTCTTACTTCCCGACTAAGTAAAAATCTGTGAAAGTGAGTTATAGTCCCACTTTTAAAATCTATTATTTTGGGATGAGAATACATGCAGTTTATAAATGTTTTACAAAATAGACACAAGTAATCAAAACTACTTTCTATGTTGGATTATCGAACCGAATATGCCCCTTTTTAGCTTGGTAGCCTAAGAATTAGGGAAATGGCCCCTAATTGACGCGAATCCTAAAGATAGATCTATTTGGCCCAACAAGCCTCATCCGAGTTACGGATGCTTTAGTACTTCGATTTATCATATCCGATGAGAGTCCCGGAATGATGGGGATATTCTATATGCATCTTGTTAAGGTCGATTACCAGGTGTTCAACATATGAATGATTCTTATCTCTATGCAGTTTGCGAAATGCCTGATATGAGATGTGTTATAAAAATGAAATCTTGTGGTCTATTATTATGATTTGATAATATGTAGGTTAAACCTATAACTCACCAACAATTTTGTTAACGTTTTAAGCATGTTTATTCTCAGGTGATTATTAAGAGCTTCCGCTGTTGCATACTAAATTAAGGACAAGATTTGGAGTCCATGCTTGTATAATATTGTTTAAAAACTGCATTCGAAGACTTATGTTGATGTGTAATATTATTGTAAACCATTATGTAATGGTCGTGTGAAAAACGCTATATTTTAGATTTTCATTATTTGATAATCGTCGTAATATTTTAAAGGTTATGGTTTGTTCTAAAATCGAATGCAGTCTTTGAAAAACGTCTCATATAGAGGTCAAAACCTCGCAACGAAATCAATTAATATGGAGCGTTTATAATCAATATGAACGGGACATTTTAGTTGGTATCCGAGCGTTGGTCTTAGAGAACCAGAAATTTGTATTAGTGTGACTTATCGAGTTTGTTAGGATACATTAGTGAGTCTGGACTTCGACCGTGTTTTCTTTAAAAACGGTTGCTTAACACTTTTGTTGGAAACTATATATTATTAACATGTAAATATTATGTGATATATTAATCTCATAATGTGTTTGATATTGTGTGATAGATGTCTACCACTAGTACAAATCCCATCGATTCACCTAATAATAATGAAGAGTCGAATATATTTTGGGAAGATTCACAAATTCCCGAAGAGGAACCGGAAGAAGAGGAACCGGAAGAGTAGGAACCGGAAGAAGAAGAGGTTCCGGAGGAAGAAATATTGATACATATAGTAAATCGATTAAATAAAAGAAAATCCTCAACCAACGGACCAAAGTTAATAATGGTCAATGGTGTTTCCGCCGAGGAAGCAAAATATTGGGAAGATTACCAGTTTTCCAATGAATCGGATCCCGATGAGGATTCCGATGATGTTATAGAAATTACCTCGACCCAATTTAATAAAGCGAAAGAAATTAATAAGGAAAAAGGTATAAAAATAGAGAAATCTGATTCCAACCCAGATGAACTTTATATGTATCGGCAACATCCGTATTTCCTAAAATGTAACAATGACCCGGGAACCTCTAAACCACCTATAAAATTAGGAAAACGAATCAAGTCCGAAGAAGAAGAAACCAGTGATTCAGATTAGAGGGTTGTAATCATGTTGTGTATTATATGTATTGTAGTGTGCTTGTACTTTTATGTTCGATGTAAAAATTGCTTGTATTGTTTGTTAATTATCTTTTATGAATCTAACCCTCGTCTATTTTTACAGTATAAAAACACAAAATGGACGTTAAGGGTAGATAACCGAATATTTTAGAAGACCTACCAGAGGATATGATTGATGAAATCTTGCCTAGAGTCGGTCAGAATTCATCAGCACAATTAGTTATGGCGAAATTAACTTGTCAAACATTTGAAAGACTTTCCAGAAATGCCTTAGTTTATAGAAGGCTTACCTTTGATAGGTGGGGTATATCACATTGGGGAGACCGTAAGTTACGCCGTGTTTTCTTTAAAGTGTTAAATACGGGAAACCCAAATGCAATTTTACGCTACGGGTTAAGAACCTATTTTGACTCAACATATCCCAACATAGGATTTCGTGAATTAGAAAGAGCTTCTAACATGCAACATAAAGAAGCATGTTATGCTTACGGGTTAGTGATGTTCGCTTCTTACCAAAGTGAGAAAAAGAACAACGGATTGCAACTTTTAAATAAAACCTTCCCACAAGTGACGGATTCAGTAGTTGGGGCGAGAAACAAGGTTTTTAGATTATTACGGGGCTGTTGGACATTACGAAACCCTCGTCCTTTTGACGACATTACAACATGCTGTCTTGTCAACGGTCACAACGGTTATGTTCCACAAGACCAAGGATGGGAAGTAGTCTTAGTAAAACATGAATGCATGACTTGTTTATGGACGTATGAATTACGTGTCTTTATTGCATTTGTTGAACGACTTGCGTATTAACTAGAATTGTCTTCACAACTGTTTTGTATCAGAGTTTTTATGTGCTATATTTCATGCTATATGTAAAATAGCGGTATTGTAAGTTTGAATGTGAAATATTATTATAATCAGTTTTTCATATAGAATTGTAATAGTTGAATTGTATGTTAGCTACTAAGTATGAACTTAACGGGTAGGTATTACCCGAATTAAAACTTATAAAACGCTAATATGAAGAAAAAGCTTTAATAAATGAGTTCATATTATGCTATGGAATACTATTGACTACTCTTAATATTCTATATGATTAACTTAATTCTTTTGGCTATTTTTGAAGGAAATGGCACCGACTACTCGTCAGAACTTGAACATGAGTAAGGAAGACTTTCGTGCTTTCCTTGTAGCAAATATAGCCGCAGTACAGGCTACAATGCAAAACAACAATAACTCAGGGTCTAGCAGTGGAGTTAACTCCACAGGAAACCGTGTAGGATGCTCCTACAAGGCTTTCACTGCCTGTAAACCTCTGAAATTCGATGGAACTGAATGACCAGTCGGACTGAAACGATGGACCGAAAACGTCGAATCTGTGTTTGCTATAAGCAAATGTGCTGAGGAAGATAAGGTAAAGTACGCCACGCATACCTTCACAGGTACTGCGTTAACGTGGTGGAATACCTATCTCGAACAAGTGGGACAAGATGCTGCTTACGCACTACCATGGTCAGCATTCAAACACTTGATGAACGAGCAGTACCGTCCCAAAAATGAAGTCAATAAGCTCAAGATAGAGCTTAGAGAATTACGAACGAAGGGATTTGATATCACCACATACGAACGATGATTCACCGAGTTGCGTTTAATGTGCCCAAGAGTGTTTGAAGATGAAGAAGAGCAGATTGATGCGTTTGTAAAGGGGTTACCAGAGAGAATTCAGGAGGATGTGAGTTCAAGAGCGCCCACTTCAATGCAAAAGGCAAGCCGAATGGCTCACAAACTTATAAACCAGATCGAGGGAAGGATTAAAGAGCAGGCGGCCGAGGAGGCCAAAATGAAACAAGTCAAGAGAAAGTGGGAAGAACCCAGTGACAAGAGTCACAATTTCAACAATCAACACTACAATCACAACCACAATCGCACCATTTTTCGCAACAAAAAACATTCCAACAACAACAACTACAACAATCATCCCAACAATAATACCAACCGCAACAACAAAAATCCCAACAACAATCTCAATAACAACACTGGTAATCAAAATCAGAAAATTCCGTGTCTGAGGTGTGAAGGGTACCATCCAACTACTTTTTGCCCAGCAACATGTACTAAATGTAATAGAAAGGGTCATGATACAACGAAGTGTGAAATTTATGGACCATCGGGTAAAGGAACAAGTAATGCCCACATTATTTATTTTGGATGCGGGAAGAAGGGCCACTACAAAACTGCGTGTCCAAAGCAAGAAAATAATAATGGGCAAAGCCGTGGGAGAATTTTTAACATTAATGCGGAAGAAGCGCAGGAAGACCCAGAGCTTGTTACGGGTACGTTTCTTATCGATGAAAAACCTGCTTATGTTTTATTTGATTCGGGTGCGGATAGAAGTTATATGAGTAGAGATTTTTGTGCTAAATTAAGTGGTCCATTGACGCCTATGAATAATAAATTTTTACTCGAATTAGCAAACGGTAAATTAATTTCGGCAGATAAAATATGTCGGAATCGAGAAATTAAACTGGTTAGCAAAACGTTTAAGATCGATTTGATACCAGTAGAGTTAGGGAGTTTTTATGTGATAATCGGCATGGACTGGTTGAAAAAGGAGAGAGCGGAAATCGTATGTTACAAAAATGCAATTCGCATTGTACGAGAAAAAGGAAAACCTATAATGGTGTACGGAGAAAAGAGCAACGCGAAGCTAAATCTAATTAGTAATTTGAAGGCGCAAAAACTAATAAGAAAAGGTTGCTATGCCGTTCTAGCACACATCAAAGAAGTCAAACCCGAAGAAAAGAACATCAATGATGATCCCGTCGCAAAAGAATTTCCCGATGTATTTCCGAAAGAATTACCGGGACTACCTCCACATCGATCTATTGAATTTCAAATAGATCTCGTACCAGGAGCTGCACCAATAGCTAGTGCTCCATACAGACTCGCACCCAGTGAAATGAAAGAACTCCAAAACCAACTAAAAGAACTTTTAGAGCGTGGTTTTATACGACCAAGTACATCACCATGGGGAGCTCCTGTTTTGTTTGTCAAAAAGAAGGATGGTACATTCAGGTTGTGTATCGACTACCGAGAGTTGAACAAACTTACCATCAAGAATCGTTATCCACTACCAAGAATCGACGACTTATTTGATCAACTACAAGGCTCGTCAGTTTATTCGAAGATTGATTTACGTTCTGGGTATCATCAAATGCGGGTGAAGGAGGATGATATTCCAAATACTACTTTTAGGACGCGTTACGGTCATTACGAGTTTATGGTTATGCCGTTTGGGTTAACGAACGCACCAGCTGTGTTCACGGACCTCATGAACCGAGTGTGTGGACCATACCTTGACAAGTTTGTCATTGTTTTTATCGATGACATACTTATTTACTCAAAGAATGATCAAGAGCACGAAGAACATTTGAGAAAAGTGCTAGAGTTGTTGAGGAAAGAAAAACTGTACGCTAAGTTTTCAAAGTGTGCATTTTGGTTGGAAGAAGTTCAATTCCTCGGTCACATAGTGAACAAAGAAGGTATTCAAGTGGATCCGGCAAAGATTGAAACCGTTGAAAAGTGGGAAACCCCGAAAACTCTGAAGCATATACGCCAATTTTTAGAACTGGCTGGTTACTACAGAAGGTTCATCCAAGATTTTTCCAAAATAGCAAAACCCTTGACTGCATTAACGCATAAAGGGAAGAAATTTGAATGGAAGGATGAGCAAGAGAAAGCGTTTCAATTGTTGAAGAAAAAGTTAACTACGACACCTATATTGTCATTGCCTGAAGGGAATGATGATTTTGTGATATATTATGATGCCTCAAAGCAAGGCCTCGGTTGTGTATTAATGCAACGAACGAAGGTAATTGCTTATGCATCCAGACAATTGAAGATTCACGAGCAAAATTATACGACTCACGATTTGGAATTGGGCACTGTTGTTTTTGCATTAAAGACGTGGAGGCACTACTTATATGGGGTCAAAAGTATCATATATACCGACCACAAAAGTCTCCAACAAATATTCAATCAGAAACAACTGAACATGAGGCAGCGTAGGTGGATTGAGTTATTGAATGATTACGGTTTCGAGATTCGTTACCACCCGGGGAAGGCAAATGTGGTAGCTGACGCTTTAAGTAGAAATGACAGAGAACCAATGCGGGTAAAAGTTATGAATATAATTATTCGTACTAACCTTACTACTCAAATAAAGGAGGCGCAACAGGGGGTTGTAAAAGAAGGAAAGTTGAAGAATGAAATACCCAAAGGATCAGAGAAACATCTTAATATTCGGGAAGACGGAACCCGGTATAGGGCTGAAAGAATTTGGGTACCAAAGTTTGGAGATGTGAGAGAAAAGGTACTTAAGGAAGCACATAAAACCAGATATTCAATACATCCCGGAGCGGGGAAGATGTACAAAGATCTCAAAAAACACTTTTGGTGGCCGGGTATGAAAGTCGATGTTGCTAAATATATAGGGGAATGTTTGACGTGTTCTAAGGTCAAAGCAGAGCATCAGAAACCATCAGGTCTACTTCAACAACCCGAAATTCCGGAATGGAAATGGGAAAACATTACCATGGATTTCATCACTAAATTGCCAAGGACTGCAAGTGGTTTTGATACTATTTGGGTAATAGTTGATCGTCTCATCAAATCAGCACACTTCCTGCCAATAAGAGAAGATGATAAGATGGAGAAGTTAGCACGACTGTATTTGAAGGAAGTCGTCTCCAGACATGGAATACCAATCTCTATTATCTCTGATAGGGATGGCAGATTTATTTCAAGATTCTGGCAGACATTACAGCAAGCATTAGGAACTCGTCTAGACATGAGTACTGCCTATCATCCACAAACTGATGGGCAGAGCGAAAGGACGATACAAACGCTTGAAGACATGCTACGAGCATGTGTTATTGATTTCGGAAACAGTTGGGATCGACATCTACCGTTAGCAGAATTTTTCTACAACAACAGCTACCATTCAAGCATTGAGATGGCGCCGTTTAAAGCACTTTATGGTAGAAAGTGCAGATCTCCGATTTGTTGGAGTGAAGTGGGGGACAGACAGATTACGGGTCCGGAGATAATACAAGAAACTACCGAGAAGATCATCCAAATTCAACAACGGTTGAAAACCGCTCAAAGTCGACAAAAGAGCTACGCATACATTAAAAGAAAAGATATAGAATTTGAAATTGGAGAGATGGTCATGCTTAAAGTTGCACCTTGGAAAGGCGTTGTTCGATTTGGTAAACGAGGGAAATTAAATCCAAGGTATATTGGACCATTCAAGATTATTGATCGTGTCGGACCAGTAGCTTACCGACTTGAGTTACCTCAATAACTCGCGGCTGTACATAACACTTTCCACGTCTCAAATTTGAAGAAATGTTTTGCTAAAGAAGATCTCACTATTCCGTTAGACAAAATCCAAATCAACGAAAAACTTCAATTCATCGAAGAACCAGTCGAAATAATGGATCGTGAGGTTAAAAGACTTAAGCAAAACAAGATACCAATTGTTAAGGTTTGATGGAATGCTCGTAGAGGACCTGAGTTTACCTAGGAACGAGAAGATCAGATGAAGAAGAAATACCCGCACTTATTTCCATAAGTTACGTCAACACCTCCAACTGCTTAAAATTTCGGGACGAAATTTATTTAACGGTTAGGTACTGTAGTGACCCGAACTTTTCCATGTTTATATATATTAAATGAAATTGGTATATTTACATTATTAAATATTTTCAACATGTTAAGCAATCAAACTTGTTAAGATTTGATTATTTGAAATGTGCTTCATATAGACAATTGACCACCCAAGTTGACCGGCGATTCACGAACAATAAAAATTTGTAAAAACTACATGATAATATATATATGGATATATATATATATATATATATATATATATATATATATATATATATATATATATATATATATATATATATATATATATATATATATATATATATATATATGGTTAACATGAGATTATGATAAGTAAGTATCTCACTAAGTATATTAACAATGAGTGATATACATAAAAATGAGTTTATTGAATTAAGAAACTCGAAACGATATATATAACGATTATCGTTATAACGTCTTACTAAATACATAAGAATCATATTAAGATATTGTTACACTATGTTTAACATGATAAAATGATAATTAAGTATATCATTAAGTGTGTTAACAATGAACTACATATGTAAAACAAGACTACTAACCTACGAATTTCGAAACGAGACATATATGTAACGATTATCGTTGTAACGACATTTAATGTATATATATCATATTAAGATATATTAATACATAATGATATCATGATAATGTAATAATTTGACATCTCATTTGATATAATAAACAATGGGTTAACAACATTTAACAAGATCGTTAACCTAAAGGTTTCAAAACAACACTTACATGTAACGACTAACGATGACTTAACGACTAAGTTAAAATGTATATACATGTAGTGTTTTAATATGTATTTATACACTTTTGAAAGACTTCAAGACACTTATCAAAATACTTCTACTTAACAAAAATGCTTACAATTACATCCTCGTTCAGTTTCATCAACAATTCTACTCGTATGCACCTGTATTCGTACTCGTACAATACACAGATTTTAGATGTATGTACTATTGGTATATACACTTCAATGATCAGCTCTTAGCAGCCCAAGTGAGTCACCTAACACATGTGGGAACTATCATTTGGCAACAAGCATGAAATATCTCATAAAATTACAAAAATATTAGTAATCATTCATGACTTATTTACATGTAAACAAAATTACACATCCTTTATATCTAATCCATATACCAACGACCAAAAACACCTACAAACACTTTAATTCTTCAATTTTCTTCATTTAAGTGATCTCTCTCAAGTTATATCTTCAAGTTCTAAGTGTTCTTCATAAATTCTACAAGTTCTAGTTTCATAAAATCAAGAATACTTCCAAGTTTACTAGCTCACTTCCAATCTTGTAAAGTGATCACACAACCTCAAGAAATCCTTGTTGTTTACAGTAATATATCATTCTAAATCAAGGAAATACTCATATACAAACTTTGATTCAATTCCTATAACTATAACTATCTTAATTCGAGTGATAATCTTACTTGAACTTCTTTTCGTGTCATGATTCTACTTCAAGAACTTTCAAGCCATCCAAGATCCTTTAAAGCTAGATCATTTCTTGTCACTTCCATTAGGTTTACCTACTAAACTTTAGGTAGTAATGATGTTCATAACATCATTCGATTCATATATATAAAAATACCTTATTCGAAGGTTTAATCTTCAAATCACTAGAACATAGTTTAGTTAATTCTAAACTTGTTCGCAAACAAAAGTTAATCCTTCTAACTTGACTTTTAAAATCAACTAAACACATGTTCTATATCTATATGATATTCTAACTTAATGATTTAAAATTGGGAAACACGAAAACACCGTAAAACCGGATATACGCCGTCGTAGTAACACCGCGGGCTGTTTTGGGTTAGTTAATTAAAAACTATGATAAACTATGATTTAAAAGTTGTTCTTCTAGGAAAATGATTTTTCTTATGAACATGAAACTATATCCAAAAATCATGGTTAAACTCAAAGTAGAAGTATGTTTTCCAAAATGGTCATCTAGACGTCGTTCTTTCGACTGAAATGACTACCTTTACAAAAACGACTTGTAACCTGTATTTCTGACTATAAACTTATACTTTTTATTTTTAGATTCATAAACTTAAGTTCAATATGAAACCGTAGCAACTTGAAACACTCAAAACGGATTTAAAACGAAGAAGTTATGGGTAAAACAAGATTGGATAATTTTTCTTGTTGTAGCTACGTGAAAATTGGTAACAAATCTATATTAATCACATCCTAGCTAACTTATATTGTATTACATGTATTCTAATATATTATGTAATCTTGGGATACCATAGACACGTATGCAAATATTTTGACATATCATATCGACCCATGTATATAATTATTTGGAACAACCATAGACACTCTATATGCAGTAATATTGGAGTTAGCTATACTGGGTTGAGGTTGATTCCAAAAATATATATACTTTGAGTTGTGATCTAGCCTGAGACGTGTATACACTGGGTCGTGGATTGATCCAAGATAATATATATCGATTTATTTTTGTACATCTAACTATGGACAACTAGTTGTAGGTTACTAACGAGGACATCTGACTTAATAAACTTAAAACATTAAAACGTATTAAAAATGTTGTAAATATATTTTGAACATACTTTGATATATATATATATATATATATATATATATATATATATATATATATATATATATATATATATATATATATATATATATATATATGTACATATTTTTTATAGGTTCGTGAATCGACCAGTGGCCAAGTCTTACTTCCCGACGAAGTAAAAATCTGTGAATGTGAGTTATAGTCCCACTTTTAAAATCTATTATTTTGGGATGAGAATACATGCAGTTTATAAATGTTTTACAAAATAGACACAAGTAATCAAAACTACTTTCTATGTTGGATTATCGAACCGAATATGCCCCTTTTTAGCTTGGTAGTCTAAGAATTAGGGAAATGGCCCCTAATTGCCGTGAATCCTAAAGATAGATCTATTTGGCCCAACAAGCCTCATTCGAGTTACGGATGCTTTAGTACTTCGATTTATCATATCCGATGAGAGTCCCGGAATGATGGGGATATTCTTTATGCATCTTGTTAAGGTCGGTTACCAGGTGTTCAACATATGAATGATTCTTATCTCTATGCAGTTTGCGAAATGCCTGATATGAGATGTGTTATAAAAATGAAATCTTGTGGTCTATTATTATGATTTGATAATATGTAGGTTAAACCTATAACTCACCAACAATTTTATTGACGTTTTAAGCATGTTTATTCTCAGGTGATTATTAAGAGCTTCCGCTGTTGCATACTAAATTAAGGACAAGATTTGGAGTCCATGCTTGTATAATATTGTTTAAAGACTGCATTCGAAGACTTATGTTGATGTGTAATATTATTGTAAACCATTATGTAATGGTCGTGTGAAAAACGCTATATTTTAGATTATCATTATTTGATAATCGTCGTAATATTTTAAAGGTTATGGTTTGTTCTAAAATCGCATGCAGTCTTTGAAAAACGTCTCATATAGAGGTCAAAACCTCGCAACGAAATCAATTAATATGGAGCGTTTATAATCAATATGAACGGGACATTTTATTGGTGGGGATGGGGGATTGAGAGCAAACACACACAAAAAGGTGCTCTCTCCGAAAATATGACTAGGGTTCTCTAATGGCAAAGATTTGAGGTGATTTGGCATGTAACATGGTATTTATACCTATACCATGTTACTTACACTTTAAGCACAAAATCACCTCTTAAAACGTTTAACGTCCGACCCTCATGAATTCATTAAACTGCGTCTATTTAATTGTCACCGAAACTCCAATCTAAATTGCTAGGATTTTATCCTAACAATATATATATATATATATATATATATATATATATATATATATATATATATATATATATATATATATATATATATATGTATGTATGTGTGTGTGTGTACTGTGTTAGAATGGCCTACCGACCCGTATTTAGGACTCAGGTCTGACCGTCTGCCCCTCGACATGGTTTAAGGTTAGGATCCTTGTAATGCGGTGCGTGTGTGCGTGGCAAACGAGAGTATTCGATGCCAAAAACTTGCCTTTCAAAAAAAAAAAAAAAATTGGCCTACCGACGAATAACGGATTATGATTTCCATGTTACTCTGGGAGATCGAGTATTTTTACTTAGATGTACGCAAACTAAGTTGTGACCATTTTTAAACTTTTCCCTGGCCACTTCAAGATGTGTTGCTAGTGTGGATTGAACACCGAGAGCTGTTGTAATGATATTAGTATATTAGTATAAACTAGTTGTGGAGCCCTCGCTTCGCGCCGGAGGCTCCGTTTTTTATGCGAATTAAAAAAAAATCTTGATCTATTTTGTAAAAATAATTTTTTTTTTTTCGACACTAACATTGAAGGGTTGTTCCTTTTATGAAAGTTGTTTCTTTTAACGTTAAAGTTAGTTGATCTATTTTGTAAAAAAAAAAATGTTTTTTGACATCTTTTGATAGCATTGAAGGGTTGTTCCTTTTAAGAAAGTTGCTTCTTTTATCGTTGAAGACAAAAAAAAATTGTAGCACAGTAGTGGCCTATGTGGGTCCTACTGTTTGAGCGCAGTGTACAAGTCGGTAAAGCGTGGTGGGTGTTATTATTCAGTATTTTTGGTGTTAGTGATGGGATAAATAATAATTTAGAATATAGGTATAAAGTGGGGGTTCGATTTGTATTTTAATGAAAGTTAGAGGGTTAGGTTTATGAAAAGTGAAAACCGAAATAGTACTATTCATAACAAATAAGACAAATTTTGTCTATTAGTTATATGGTAAATGTTTGAGCGCAGTGTACAAGTCGGTAAAGCGTGATGGGTGTTATTATTCAGTATTTTTGGTGTTAGCGATGGGATAAATAATAATTTAGAATATAGGTATAAAATGTGGGGTTCGATTTGTATTTTAATAAAAGTTAGAGGGTTAGATTTATGAAAAGTGAAAACCGAAATAGTACTATTCATAAACAAATTTTGTCTATTATTTATATGGTAGATTAGGATGATAACCACTAGAATAGCCTACCGACTAATAGAGACAAACACATTAGCACTGTTTTCAGTTGATTACAACTGGATTTAACTCCACTTATGTAAGCTTTTGATTAGCAACTTGACTCAAGCTTATGTGTCAAGAACCTGAAAATTAATACAGTAAATTTTAAGCTGAAAGAAGCAAATTAATTAACTGAACTGGCTACAGAAAAAAGGTGCACATACGTACGTACGTCATGTACGCATTGTAGAGAAGCTGACTGAGATGAACAAACAAACAATATGCTAAAAAAATGGTATCATGCATGCTACATGTAGTATGTTAATGTAAAATGTGATTGTGTTATGCTTTATATATAAATAAAAAGGGTATCAATTAATCAATAGTTACCCGGCCAATTGCACGCAAAAAGGATAAAAATATGTGATTGGTGGTTCTCTATTAGTGGCAGACACTGGGAAAATAATTTGAAGATTTTGGACAGGACCAAAACTGGAAGGATTCTCTATTATCAATTGTATACATTTATAGTTAGTTAGTCTTAAAAGGGCGAGAACCATATATGTAAAGTTGATATCTTTCTTTTAGCAATTACTACTCCGTATATAATAAGATGGAGAAAATGCACTCACAAATTATTTAAGTGGGGTTAGGAATACAATGACTTGAAAGCAGCAACAGCGAGCATTGTCTCCTCAAGAACATCAACCACCACTTGGTTTGGTGGGGACATGAATATATTATTATTATGATGATGATGATGATGATGATATGGCATTATTTGTAGTATCTGTTTACTTTAATTTAATCTTGTTATCGAATGAAACCCGTAGGTTATTGAGTATTATTCATCAACTATGTATAGATACAAAAAAAAACCCTAAGTAAGTCTAATTAACTTTAGTGGACCGAGCCCGTCTATACAATTGGGCTGGGTTAATCCTAGTATACATATTCTAATACTCCCCCACAGTTTGAGCGGGAGAAAATCACAGACGCTCGAACTGGAACGTAATACATAAATACATGATATAAACATAAACATTATGAACGTAATAAAACCAAAAATATAGCAAAAGTCTTCATTCTCGAGCTTGTAGTCTTGATAATGGAGCTTGCTTCTCGGTTGAAAGTCTTCTACTTTTTTTTTATTATTATTTAAGGAAAAGATTTTGAGAAATTAAAACAAATAAGAAGATCGAGCTAGTATACGGAAATAAGATTTTTTTTTATTTTTTTTCTTTAATAACTGAATTAGAAGCATGAAAGAAAGAGATGATTTTCATTAATGGGAAAGATTTGAAGGAAGAGAGATAATTTTCATTAATGGGAAAGATTTGAAGAAATCAAGAGGAAAAGAATTTAATAAGGAATAGATAGTAATTTGAAAAGGAAAGAGTAAGTGAAAAAAGAAAGAATAAAAGATCATCTTCTTATTTCTTTTAGGAAGAATATGTTATAATTCAGTAGGCTTATAACTACCTTTAGTGGTTTGATTCTTGATTAAGAATGCTAATAATGAAGTGTAAGAACAAAGATGATAAAGGAGAGAAAGAAAGAAACACTTTGTAAGTGTGAGAAAATGGTGCAAGTTTAATGCTTGCATTCATGGCTATTTATAGCAAAAATATCACAAGTTTAGGTAATACAATAATATTACTTTTGTGTATCAATAATTGACTATCCATTTATATATATATATTTATATATTATAACACTCCCCCTTGGATAGCAATTTTGTTTGTTGAAGATCAACTGTAAGTTACTGCCTCGTTAAAAACCTTGCTAAAGAAAACCCAGTGGGAAAAAAACTTTAGCTAAGGGAAAAAGAGTGCAGCATGGAGTTGACTCCCCCTCAAGTAGACATCGCTTCAGTTGTTACATCTTTTGAACATGTCTCATGCCAATGTTATGAACGTGTATTCTGAAAATAGCAGTTGGAAGTGCTTTCTTGAAAAGATCAGCAGAGTTTTTGCTGGATTAAACATATCTCATTTCAATCTCGTTGTCCTTAATGAGATTTTGAGTGTATGAGAAGAATCTAGGAGGTATGTGTTTGGTTCGGTCACTTTTGATATACCCTTCTTTCATCTGTGCTATGCAAGCTGCATTATCTTCATAGATAATTATTGGACTTTTATCGCGTTCTAGTCCACAAGAATCAGTAATGATTTGTGTTATTGATCTCAACCAAAAACATTCCCGAGTAGCTTCATGTAATGCAATCACTTCGGCATGATTTGATGATGTAGCAACAAGTGTTTGTTTTTGAGAACGCCATGATATTGCAGTACCTCCATTTAGGAATACATATCCAGTTTGAGATTTAGCTTTATGTGGATCAGATAAATAACCTGCATCAGCATAACCAACCAAATCTTGTTTTGATTCGTTAGAATAAAATAATCCTAAATCAGTAGTTCCTCGAAGGTATCGAAATATGTGTTTGATCCCATTCCAGTGTCTTTTGGTAGGAGCAGAGCTGAACCTTGCCAACAAATTAACTGCAAAAGAAATGTCAGGTCTTGTACAATTTGTAAGATACATAAGAGCTCCAATTGCACTAAGATATGGTACTTCTGGTCCAAGAATATCTTCATGATCTTCACATGGACGAAATGGATCAGTTTCAACATTGAGTGATCTAACAACCATAGGAGTACTTAATGGTTTTGCCTTGTCCATATTGAAACGTTTCAGAATCTTTTCAGTATATGTTGTTTGATGTACAAGTAAACCATTAGGCATATGCTCAATTTGTAAATCAAGGCAATACTTGGTTTTTCCGAGATCTTTCATTTCAAATTCTTTCTTTAGAAGTTGAATGGCTTCATGGATCTCTTTATTTGTACCTATGATGTTAAGATCATCAACATAAACAGCTATGATCACATATCCGGATGTTGTTTTCTTAATGAAAACACAAGGACAAGTAAGGTTATTTGTATACCCTTTGCTTATCAAGTAATCACTTAATCGGTTATACCACATACGTCCCGATTGTTTTAACCCATATAAAGATCTTTGCAATTTAATCGAATACATTTCTTTGAGTTTTGCATTTGATGCTTCTGGTACCTTAAATTCTTCAGGTATCTTCATATATATATCACTATCAAGTGATCCATATAGATAAGCAGTCACAACATCCATGAGATGCATTTCTAAATTTTTAGAAACTGCCAGGCTGATTAAGTATCTAAAAGTAATTGCATCCATAACAGGGGAATAAGTTTCTTCATAATCAATTCCCGGTCTTTGAGAAAAACCTTGAGCTACAAGTCTAGCTTTATACCTTGTAATTTCATTTTTCTCATTTCTTTTTCGGACAAAAATCCATCTGTATCCTACAGGTTTCACATCTTTAGGAGTGAGAATGATGGATCTGAAAACTTTTCTTTTATTGAGTGATTCTAATTCAGCTCGTATTGCTTCTTTCCATTGAGCCCAATCATGTCTATTTTGACATTCAACCATAGATGTTGGTTCTGGATCATCATCATTATTCATGATGTCATATGCAACATTAAATGAAAATTTCTCATCAAGATTTTTCATTTCATTTCGGTTCCATAATATTTTTGAATGTGCATAATTGATTGCAATTTCTGTATTGACATCATCAATCTCCTCTGCAGTAGGAGTACTGATTTGTAGTTCTTCTTGAACACTTTCTTTTACCTTATTATCAGCTGATTTTCTTTTTCGAGGATTTTTATCTTTGGAACCAACTGGTCTCCCACGTTTCAGACGTGGCATAGATTCTTGAGTGACTACATTATCAGTTTTTCGATTTAGAATCTCAACTCTAGCTGGAGTATTAACTGCTGGTATATATGATTTAGTCACCCTTTTTGTATCTGTGAATGCATCAGGCAATTGATTTGCAAGTTCATGTATATGCATTATCTTTTGAACTTCTGTCTCGCATTCTTTTGTGCGAGGATCAAGATACTTTAATTGAGGTCCACACCATGAAACATCATTTTCTTTCTTTTTTATTTCTCCCCCTAATCTAGGAAACAATGTTTCATTAAAATGACAATCAGCAAAACGTGCTGTAAAAACATCACCTGTCATAGGTTCAATATACCTTATGATTGAAGATGTTTCATATCCAACATATATTCCCAACCTCCTTTGAGGACCCATTTTTGTACGTTGTGGTGGCGCAATTGGAACATATACTGCACAACTAAATGTTCTAAGGTGGGAAATATTTGACTCTTGACCAAAAGCAAGTTGTATGAGGGAATATTTATGACTTGCACTTGGTCTGATGCGAATCAATGCAGCAGCATGTAAAATTGCATGACCCCATATAGATACAGGGAGTTTTGTTCTCATTATCAATGGTCTAGCGATTAACTGTAAACGTTTAATCAGTGACTTGGCTAAACCATTTTGTGTATGCACATTAGCAACAGAATGTTCAACAACAATTCCTATAGACATGCAATAGTCATTAAATGCTTGAGATGTAAACTCACCAGCATTATCAAGTCTCACCTTTTTAATGATGTAATCAGGAAAATGTGCTCTCAATTTAATAATTTTGGCAAGAAATTTTGCAAATGCCACATTACGGCTTGATAACAGAACAAACATGAGACCATCTACTAGATGCGTCTATTAGGACCATGAAATATCTAAATGGTCCACATGGTGGATGAATTGGTCCACAAATATCACCTTGAATTCTTTCAAGAAACATTGGTGATTCTTTCTCAACCTTAAGTGGTGAGGGTCTAGTAATCAATTTTCCAAGAGAGCAAGATATACATGGAACCATTGTATCATGAAGGATTTTTCTATCCTTCAGTGGATGTCCATGTGTACATTCAATAATTCTTTTCATCATTGTTGATCCTGGATGGCCCAATCTGTTATGCCATAAATTAAATACATCAGGATCAATATACTTTTCTTTAATCACCATATATGCTTCTGGTACATTTATATGTGTATAATGTAATCCAGAATTAAGTCTTGGAAGTTTTTCAATCACGTGATTCTTGTTAGTGATACTTAAATATTTCTCATTTTCTGCCGTTACTGACTGATAATCATATCCATTAAGGTATATGTCAGAAAAACTCAATAAATTTCCGCTTGACTTAGGAGAGAATAAGGCATTATTAATTAAAAATGTTGTACCGTTTGGTAATATGAATTTTGCCTTTCCTATCCCTTCTATCAAGTTAGCAACACCTGATATTGTATGTATAGTTCCTTCCGTTGGTTTCAAATCAATGAAATATTTTTCAGATTTAAGTATAGTGTGTGTAGTACCACTATCTGCTATACAGAGATCTCCACTACTTGATTGATGTTGTGTTCCAGCAGAATTCATATTAAACTTCATATATAAGAAACAAACAGTAAGTATATAAATGTTACACAAAATGTTTATTACACACAAATAGATAAAACTGAAACATTTGACATACATAGAATTGAAACATCAAACATAGAACTGGAACATTTGATAAAACATATAGAACTGAAACATTTGAGAAAACATGATGACAAAGGTTAAATCGTTTTATTTATAAAAGAAACATATTAATTTAATTCAAGAAATCTTCATATAAATCAGATGGTTGCTCAGTGACCGTTGGATCAATATTATCCACAAAATTTACTTCCTTTTCTTTACCTTTCAGCGAATCCTGATACATCTTAACAAGATGTTTAGATGTTCGGCAAATATTAGCCCAGTGGCCCATTCTACCACATCTGTAACAAGATTCTTCAGAATTTTTAGAAGAATTTTCTTCAACATCTTGTTTAGTGGGCTTTTTTTGTGGTTGATATTTATATTTTCGTGGATTATTATTTCTTTGACCACCACGGCCACGGCCACGTCCACGCCCATTCCCATTACCATAAGGATGGTTTCTACCATAGTTATGGCTTTTGACATGATGATGGCGATGGTTATTATAACCACGACCTTGCCCGCATCCTTGTCCCTGTTTATAATTATTTGCAGTATTTGCTTCAGGGATTGCAAGTGTACCAGTAGGACGGGATTGCTGAGTTTTCATTAATAGCTCATCATTTTGCTCTGCAACCAAGAGATATGAATTAAGTTCAGGATATGTGTTGAACTTTAGCATTCTCAAATTTCTTTGCACTGTTATGTTGGCAGCATTCATTGTGGAGAAAGTTTTCTCCAACATGTCTGCATCACTTATTTCATGTCCACAGAATTTAAGTTGTGAGACTGTATTATACAGAGCTGAGCTGTATTCATTTACTTTCTTAAAGTCTTGGAACCTTAATGTTCTCCATTGATCCATAGCAGCTGGAAGTAAAATTTCTCTTTGATTATTGAATCTGCTTTTGAGACCTTCCCATAAAACATGGAGATCTTCTACAGTCACATAATTATTTTGTAAGCATTCATCAATATGTTGATGAATAAAGCAACATGCCGTTGCTTGTTCTTTTTCAGAACAAGTGTTGTTTTCATTTATGGTTTCAAGAATGTCCATTGATTTAAGATGCATTTTTACTTTTATAACCCATGGCATGTAGTTGTTTCCCGTTGATTCTAAAGGAGTAAATTTAAGTTTTTCCAGATTCGACATTTTCTATTATCAAAAATTAAAATAAACAACATGATAAATTAGAGTCAATTTATATTCATAAGTATATAAACATTAAACAAAAATTTAATATAACATAAATGATAAGTAGGCGACAGTGTCGACCATATGTAAGCAATCATAAATAAATGTTATATAACATAAATGATAATTAGGTGACAGTGTCGACCATATAAATGTTAGATAATAGAAATATAAATGTTAGTAACATAAATGATAATTAGGCGACAGTGTCCACCATATATTATTCAGGTGGTATAACCGACCATATATCATTTAGGTGGCAGAGCCAACCATAATTAGTATTAAGATTATCGTGCTGATAACGTGTTATAATTCAGTAGGCTTATAACTACCTTTAGTGGTTTGATTCTTGATTAAGAATGCTAATAATGAAGTGTAAGAACAAAGATGATAAAGGAGAGAAAGAAATAAACACTTTGTAAGTGTGAGAAAATGGTGCAAGTTTAATGCTTGCATTCATGGCTATTTATAGCAAAAATATCACAAGTTTAGGTAATACAATAATATTACTTTTGTGTATCAATAATTGACTATCCATTTATATATATATTTATATATTATAACAGAATACGATTTTTTTTTTGTCTATTACATATACGGGGATAAATATCAATGATTTGTCAGAAGAAGACGTATTCTTTTTTTTTACTCAGCAGAAAAATTACGGCTGCTATGAAGTAGAATAGTCGTAGGGTCTGGAGAAAAAAAAAAAGATAACTAGAATAGAGTTGCGTTGTGAGGAGAAAAGATTGAATGGGAATGAAGATAGGTAATAACTTTTAATTCACGGACGAGAACGTGGAGGAAAAAGAGTAAGAAAGATAGAGCGGAAGAAATCTAAGGCTCTAATACCATGTTATAGAATGAAACCCGTAGGTTATTGAGTATTATTCATCAACTATTTATAGATACAAAAAAACCCTAAGTAAGCCTAATTAACTTTAGTGGACCAAGCCCGTCTATACAATTGGGCTGGGTTAATCCTAATATACATATTCTAATAAATCTAAGCTAATTTTGTGACAGAGAAATAACTCAAACAGAGTAGCTAGCATTTAACATCATCTGCTGACTGCTGCTGCTTATTCTCTTGCTTTTATATATATATATATATATATATATATATATATATATATATATATATATATATATATATATATCTTGTTACTCATATATGCTCTTATGTGATCCAAGAGTACCTTAATAATATCTCAACTATAAAGATCTATCAACCAATATTCTGAAATATATTGAATTATCATTATCAATGAATACTAAAAAAGGTAAACAACACCAAAACGAGTGGCTGGATCTTGGTTTAGGACAAAGCGTAGCAGAGATTTCGGCCTCATCAAGACCCATGAAGGTATACACTTGCAACTTTTGCAAGAGGAAGTTTTACAGTTCACAAGCTTTAGGTGGTCACCAGAATGCTCATAAAAGGGAGAGAGATGCAGCTAGAAGATACCTATCACCAACCACAACAACTAATTACATGCAGCCGATGAAGTTGCTGATGGTTAATCATCCATCACTCGGTGTTCAACCCCATTCACTTGTTGACATGCCAACCACAAATAATGGAGAAACAACAAGTGCAGCCAAGTTTGATGGTGATGATGAAGGTGCAACCAATTGGGTGCAGCAGCCATACACATACTATGGAGAGTATTTAAAATGGCCTGGAGGGTTCTATTTGGATATGCAACAACCAGCTACTCATGATTCTCAGCCGTCTGATCAACATTATATGCTTGATTTGAATCTAAAGCTGTAATGTAATGTAATGTAAATTAAATTAATTGATGTTCTTGATCAACCCTATCCAGGCCGGCTCACAATCAGATGTCTATCCATAATCTGGAACATACCCGACTCACTCACTCAGAGGTTGTGGTTGTGGGGTGTCAAGGCTTGAACTAGCTGTGACTTGTGCTATTTGTTTTTCAACGTTTTATTCTCCTCGTACTTGATTTGTATTGTTACAATGTAATGAAAGAACATGACAATATCAAATAAATATTCCACTGCATGTTGTACACTAGCTAGCTAGCTACCTGATCGATCTGTGTAAAAATGAATAATGACTATGCTATAGGTACCGATTAAAAAGTGTTTCCAGAACTTTCCAATAAATTATTTGCTCATTTATATTTATAAATATGAAAATGAAAATGAAAATCAGGTAGATAAAATAATACTGATAATGAAGTGCCTTTCACAGTTTACATGTCCAGAAATTATATTTCTTCACTTTAATTTTCAAGCTAAAAATAAATACAAATCGATTTCATACACGAGGTAAAGCATAAGGTAATTAAGTTGATGGATCTGAAAATAAGGTAAAGCATACAACTTGCAGGGCATAATAACATTGATCTCTCGAATCTAAATGGACCATGATTCTTGGATTGTTATACTGTTAGACATATAAGATTAGGCCAAATCCAATATTTGGGTTTGGATCCATTAGAGTTAATTAGATGGTTAAGGTTTATGTAATTACTATCAATAGTTGATCAATAATAAAGTAATGAATACGAGTTCTATTCTAACATGGTATCAGTGCTCTAACTATGTAACCCGTCCGATCACTTGGTCGTGATACGGAGGGATCCATCATTGTTAATTTCTATTGTTTTTTTTCCTCAATCCAAATAATTAATAAGCCGTCGCAGTTTCTATTAGTTATCATAACCTCCTTTTATATATATATATATATATATATATATATATATATATATATATATATATATATATATATATATATATATATATATATATATATATATCACCCCCGCCGTTTTCAATTAATCTTCTATCACCTTTTCTTTTAACAACTTGTAAACAACCGACTGCCCCTATCTAATTTCTCTTACATGTTTATTTATTTAGTTTTTTTTTTCCACGTAAGTGTTCTATTTTTTTCCTTTCTACACCTTATGTAAACTTGAGGTAATTCTATCAAGTCTTTCATCTCTACCAGAAAAACACGTGTTATGAACAGATGAAAGAATCATCCATGTGTGCGACTTCAAGTTTTTCTTTCCTATTATTTTCTTTTCTCCCTACAAATCTTTAATGATATTTAGATATTCATTATTCTTAAATAATGTTTATTTTATCGTTTAGTTTTTTTTTCTTTCTTCAATAATCATAATCGGCGTGGGATGAGCCGCCTAACTTGACTAGGTTCCAAACCCTAGAAAAAAGAGAATATAGTCAAAAATTAGTATTTGCAGCGTTGAAGAATACTGTTATCGTCGACGAAAATAGCATGTCAAAGCGGTACTTGATCCTTAGGCACAGCAAACTACGGCGTAAAAGAAATAAAAAAACAAGACGTCAGAATCTTGAAAGGGTTACCATCAAAACTAGGCCTGTGCATGGTACTTCCGTCCCAAACTAATTCGGTTCGGTTCTGTACCGAGTCCCAAATTATTGAAGAAAGTCATACCGAGGACCGTACCAAATAATTTCAGTTCGGTTCCATGATTTTCGGTTCGGTTTCCGGGAAAGAACCGTCCCACTTGAGTACAGTCATCATTGACTGTTGGAATTGCGATTATAGTCGGTCTACTTTTCAAGAGATGTAGCAAAAGCGTTTATTTTCATTTGACATGCAAAATATATATCTCCCTACATGTGTTTTTTTTTAAAAGCTAGACTATTATTATAAATAATATTAACAGAGTACACAATGAAGTACAACTACATGAAGAAATGGAGAAGTGTATGCAATGATCTCAAAATAAAGATACAAAAGACGAATTCTATTTGATGGTTTAGTAAATACAACATGAAAAAATACAATAAGAAGACAATAATAGTAGAGACTATTTGTTAAATTATAGATGGATAAAATGTCAATATTTCGGTCCGGTCCGTTTCCCTTTTTTCGGGTTCGATCCGTCCCGTACCGAGGACCGAAAAATATGATATTTAAGGACCATGGACCGTACCGAAACTCCTCGGTCCGGTTCGATTTCGGGCCAGTTCGGTCTGGTCCTCGGTTTTTTCAGTTTTTTCCTGTACCATACACACCCCTATTCAAAATGTTATTGTTATAGCTTCATGAACTAACTTATTAACTTCAAAATCTTATTTTCAAATGCAATATATCATGTATCAAAATTTCAACCAATTTTTTGTTAAACATCGTCCAATTTATCATCTTAAAAATTTAACCAATTTGTAGTTCATATCATATAACCCCAAATATTTGACAAACAAAATCATTTTTTATAACTCAAATTAAATTCATCCTTCATGTACATCAATTTTTTCAAATGTAACTTGAGATGTGAATCAGTCGATACTTAAAAACCTTTAGAAAATAGTGTCAACGTATAAAGTGATGTTTACTAAATCTATAAAACATCTTAACCATTAAGAATATATTTTTGTAATAAATAAAGAATAACTTACAATTCATTCATTGAATAATTATTATTTATTCACATTATATATAGAGGCTGGTCAAAAATGCTAACTTACAATTCATTTATTGAATAATAATTATTTTTGTTGTACGTTTTAGAGTTATTCATCTATTTGATGAATCTCTTTATTCAAAACATTATTGTTATAGCTTCATGAACTAACTTAATAATTTAAAATCTTATTTTCAAATGCAATATATCATGTATCAAAATTTCAACCAATTTTTTGTTAAACATCGTCCAATTTATCATCTTAAAAATTTAACCAATTTGTAGTTTATATCATATCATATAACCCCAAATATTTGACAAACAAAATCATTTTTTATAACTCAAATTAAATTCATCCTTCATGTACATCAATTTTTTCAAATGTAACTTGGGATGTGAATCAGTCGATACTTAAAAACCTTTAGAAGATAGTGTCAACGTATAAAGTGATGTTTACTAAATCTATAAAACATCTTAACCATTAAGAATATATTTTTGTAATAAATAAAGAATAACTTACAATTCATTCATTGAATAATTATTATTTACTCACAGTATATATAGAGGCTGGTCATAAATGCTAACTTACAATTCATTCATTGAATAATAATTATTTTTGTTGTACGTTTTAGAGTTATTCGTCTATTTGATGAATCTCTCTAATTGTTATATAAGTTTCTTGTTTTTCGATGAAAAAACTAAACAAATATATATATATATATATATATATATATATATATATATATATATATATATATATATATATATATATATATATATATATATATATATATATATATATATATATGGGCAGGATCAATGGGGAAGCACATTTTTTTTTCGTTTTTTTAGAATTTTTTTTTCCGGCATCAAGATCATATGAAAATATGAACATTTAGAAAAGACACTTTGTGATGAATGTTATTATTTAGGCGAGAAAACGATCGACAAAAATAACATTCAAGATAATATTGTTCGTGATGAATATGAACGTTTTATTTCATGTTTTGTGAAGTAAAATTTAGCCCGATTTAGAGTTTAGGGTTTAGGGTTTGGTGTTTTGGGTTTATTCCATAAACCCAAAACACCAAACCCTAAACCCTAAACTCTAAACCGTTCGTGTTAAAAACTCAATCTAAATCCTAAATCTAAACCCTAAATCTAAACCCTAAACCTTAAATTTCTAAACCCTAATATCTAAACCCTATAAACCCTAATATCTAAAACCTCAACATACGCTAGAAAAACACGATAATTGTTATATATTACTTCTTTGAGCGTTTTTCCGCCAAAATAAAAACATTTATCGCAAAGTGTCTTTATTAAATGTTCATATTTTCATCCAATCTATAATGTTCGTGAACAAAGTTTTTTCAAAAAACGAAGAAAAAAAAAATTTTGCTTCCCCCCGCTTCCCCCCGATTGGTTACTTCCCCCTTGATCCTACCACTATATATATATATATATATATATATATATATATATATATATATATATATATATATATATATATGGGCAGGATCAATGGGGAAGTAACCAATCGGTGGGAAGCAAAATTTTTTTTTCGTTTTTTTAGAATTTTTTTACCGGCATCAAGATCACACGAAAATATGTACATTTAGAAAAGACACTTCGTGATGAATGTTATTATTTAGGCAGGAAAACGATCGACAAAAATAACATTCAAGATAATATTGTTCGTGAAGAATGTGAACGTTTTTTTTTCATGTTTTGTGAAGTAAAATTTAGCCCGATTTAGAGGTTAGGGTTTAGGGTTTGGTGTTTTGGTGTTTTGGGTTTATTCCATAAACCCAAAACACCAAACCCTAAACTCTAAACCGTTGTTAAAAACTCAATCTAAATCCTAAATCTAAACCCTAAATCTAAACCCTAAACCCTAAATATCTAAACCCTAATATCTAAACCCTAATATCTAAAACTTCAACAAACGCTCAAAAAACACGATAATTGTTATATATTACTTCTTCGAGTTTTTTCCCGCCATAATAAAAATATTTATCACAAAGTGTCTTTATTAAATGTTCATATTTTCATCCAATCTATAATGTTCGTGAACAAAGTCTTTTAAAAAAACGAAAAAAAAAAGAAAAAAAAATTGCTTCCTCCCGCTTCCCCCCTATTGGTTACTTCCCCCTTGATCCTACCACTATATATATATATATAGTGGTAGGATTAAGAGGGAAGTAACCAATCGGGGGGAAGCAAAAAACTTTTTTTTTTTCGTTTTTTGAAAAAAACCTTGTTCACGAACATTATAGATGGGATGAAAATATGAACATTTAGTAGAGACACTTTGTGATAAATGTTTTTATTTTGGCGGGAAAACGCTCGAAGAAGTAATATATAACAATTATCGTGTTTTTCGAGCGTATGTTGAGGTGTTAGCTATTGGGGTTTAGATATTAGGGTTTATAGGGTTTAGATATTAGGGTTTAGAAATTTAGGGTTTAGGGTTTAGATTTAGGGTTTAGATTTAGAATTTAGATTGAGTTTTTAACACGAACGGTTTAGAGTTTTGGGTTTAGGGTTTGGTGTTTTGGGTTTATGGAATAAACTCAAAACACCAAACCCTAAACCCTAAACCCTAAACCCTAAACTCTAAATCGGGCTAAATTTTACTTCACAAAACATGAAAAAAAACGTTCATATTCTTCACGAACAATATTATCTTGAATGTTATTTTTGTCGATCGTTTTTCCGCCTAAATAATAACATTCATCACGAAGTGTCTCTTCTAAATGTTCATATTTTCGTGTGATCTTGATGCCGGGAAAAAAAATTCCAAAAAAAATAATTTGCTTCCCCCCGCTTTCCCCGATTGGTTACTTCCCCATTGATCCTGCCCCTATATATATATATATATATATATATATATATATATATATATATATATATATATATATATATAGAGAGAGAGAGAGAGAGAGAGAGAGAGAGAGAGAGAGAGAGAGAGAGGGGCTGGTCATAAATGCTAACAAAATTTATGCAATATGAGAAAAATACTAATTCTTTGAACAAAATATGGAATTGACATTTTGAACTTGTTCAGAGAGAGAGAGAGAGTAAACAAATAAATAAACATTACACATTAAAGCTCACTTCAGTTATCTCCATGGTGCTGGATTATTCTGTAATTTTCATCTCTGAAGCATTAGCAGCATCCACATTTTTATGCTATTCTCACTTCTAGACCATACATACATGGATAGTATAAACATGCACAAACTAATACATACTCCCCTTTGTCTCAAAATTACTATCCCGCTTTGACTCTTTGAGTCTTTATTCTACGACTTTGACCTTCAAAATTTTTGTTTCTGTTATATAGTATTTGTTGAAAGTTAAACCAATGAAAACACATTTTAAAACCGAATCTATTCATATAAATTTCCTCAAATATTATATAGCATAAATAAAACGGGTAAAATTTAGAGTCAAAATGTAAGAAGAAAGATTTTGAAAGTCAAACGGGACAATTATTTTGGGACGGATGAAGTATTATATGAGCTACTGTACACTATTTCATCCTACAACACTCTGCGTAATTCAAGCTCCTGACAAACCCTGTGCTGCATGTAAATGTTCATCACTCAAGGAATCTTTATCAGCATCTTTCGACGACAACATGTTGATCTGCAAAATTGTAACTTGAAATTCTTGTATCATGTCAAGACAATAGAAAGTAATAAGTTAATTAGGATATGTTATATATATATATAAACCTTGACGATTTCTGGTCTTGAGCTTGGATAGTAGGCTGCTAACACACTCAAGTTGAAATCCTGAATACAAGTAGTAGTCATGAGCACGATATACAAATATTCAATTTCAAGAAACAATCATCTTTTTGGAAAGTAAGTTTCTTTTGAAAAAAAAAAAAAATAAACATGTTTTTCTAATCCTACATGACAAGCAAACATGATAATGGAATGCAATGGATCGTAACCAATAAAACTTTAACCAAATAGACCTTAAAGAGTCGGATTAACATAAGAGTAGAAGGGAGAAAACGTACTCGAAACGGATCCCCCCTCAAAGACTGAACAAACATCGAGGAACCAGAACTTTTTCCCTGCACACCCAAAACCAAACAAACACACACCGAAAGTTATAACAAACTACAAAAAAACACATGCATTTCAACAATAGCCGCCACGTCAGCAGCAGAACTTTTTTTTACCTCTAATGATATATCCCTGAGTCGCCTTCCTGTTTGAGCACAACAAATTCTTACAACATTTTCATCACAACTTCCACTTAATATATAATCCCCCCCATTCATGTAATAAGAACGTGTATAGTTCTGTGAGCTTCTCGTTGGGGCTATTCCAAAGTCTAGGTGAAGCCTTCCATCAACAGCAAGCAGCTGTTTCACCTGTGCATGAATTAATTTAATTTTAATTAATTTAAAATTCAAAAACGCATATTCATTCAACCACAATGCTCCATTTACCGGTTTTCATTTCATTTCTACAAAATTAATTATTATTATGTAATGTAAATGTAAAATGTAAATTTCACCTCATTGTCAACAGCTGATACAAGAAGATAATGATCATCTGGAGAAAAGCAGACCATTACGTTTCCCCGAAAACTGGAAACTGTGTAACACGGATGAATTGGCTTTTGTCTTAAGTCCCACATCTTTACATCATGATCAAAGGATGATGTAGCAAACATAGATGGCGAATGGTTTGCAAATTTAACAACATTAATGTGCTCCTGGTGCATGTTGCTGAACCTCTGCAGGCGCTGACCTGTGCTGATGTCATACAAAGCAACATCGTTTGAATACCCACTGGCAAGAAATAGTTCGTCCAACGAGTTGACATGCACAGAGGTCAATTGGTCAAACCCATCAAAGGTAACAGCCGTTGAAGGCGTATGCTGAATATCATACAGTTTGAGCACACCATTATCCGACCCAGCAATAAGCTGCAATACCGAACCAAACAAACAAAATGAGCATCAAAACCTGTAATAGATTAACTAAAGGCAGGGATTTTGATTTTTCGGACAACTTATTATTGGGTTGATCCGGTACATGAATTATCTTTCAAAGGTAAAAAGGGTCAAATACAAAACTTGCAGAAAAGGAGAATAGGTCAAAACAATCATACACTCAAACGTCACCCAGTGTGAATAGTATTAAAATTGATACATTATGTTATCAAATTTGACAAACTATAAACCAAAAAGTACCCATTATAATCCAAACCCATTACCCAACCTACCTGACGTGACCCACCCATTTTGTCACCTCTAAGATTTATATTCATGGTCAAATATAAAAGGATGAACCGTACAAAATATGATATCTTATCAGCAGCAGTCTTCCTATCAATAAATAATAAATATTAAGCGTATTACAGTTGGAGTATATTATTATTGTAACATTTAAAGCTAGCATAAGATGGGTCTACCTTAGAAGGATACTTTTTAAGCCAACATAATCCTAGAACGCTATTCGTTGCTCCATGTGACGAGATGTACCCAACAATCTTCTCACTTTCATGGTTAACGACAACAACTTCACCATCCAAAGTTCCGATAACCATGAGATTTGAATTACAAGGATGATATTCAAATTGTCTGGGACGAAAGGAGGTTGTACCAACATCAACTCTTGGCATGGTGCTGGACTTTATCGAAAGGGGACGTAAGGATGGGAACACCGCACACCCAACTCTAGAAGCACCAACTGATCTGGTATAACTAGTAGTATTTTTTGCTGCTTTAATCTCACGGTTTTTAAGGATACTAACAATGCTCTCTTTATTTGTTCTTTTATATGGTAGATGCTCAAAGTTATCTGAATAGACTACAGCAGCTCGATCTTTTTCAGCCCTTCTGATTGGCTGGTTATCCAGGATTTTAAGATTGGGGAATGAAGCTATCATGTAGTCTCTGTAATGTTTCTCATAGCATATTGGTGATGGGTGATCAAAACGATGCTTTCTTCGCGAAACACGTGAGATGGGTCTTGACATCGCCCACGACTCATCTGCATCTTCTTCTGATCCCCTAGGAAAGATCTTATATATATGAAAATAATATTAGCAGTGCAACATAAGAACATTAAAAGGGAAAATCGCATAAAAAAGCTATCAAACTTCTCTGTTTAGTATAGCATTGCAAAATAAGAAACTCAATCAAATTATAAAAGTAAAGAGCTTATCAATTGTTCTCTAGCTTTCTGTCATTTCAGGATATATGTCAAACTTACTATTTACATGCATCAAATATACCAGTTACCCAATATAAATAAATTTAAACTCGGTACCATATTGAGCAAATACTACATTATGTCATGAAACTTGAGGAATGTTGATCACCTTTTTATGCAATTACCCCATACAAAAATCCAAAAAGTTTCATGATTATATAACAAAATACTACACTCACTAGTAATTACCTCATTACGAAGATCAAGTAAGCCATTCCAAGAGAAATCTTCCAACAAACTGTTGCCAGGAAGAGTATCTGAGAAGTCAACTTCACTATCTGTTGAATCATCGTATTCATTTACAGTTCCGTGAACTGAATTATTATAGGTACCTATCAGAAACAAATTTATAAGTTCATCTTCATCGTTGGGATATGCATATGTATGTTCTTCGGCAGTTTCTTGAGTAGGACTGTAACTAGTGTTCTCATCTGGTTTTGCCCCAAAAGATCGAGGACAAGCCTTTGTGTCATCACGGCATAAGCAGCTTTGAAAACGAAGTTCGGTCAAAGATGGGAGTTTTGCAAGTGACGCACTCGTGGTCCATAGATTGGATATTTTTGTTGCACATAAAGATAAACACTTGAGATTTGGCGTACAAGAAAAACAATCTTTCCCAAAGCTAGTTAGTGATGCACTAAAATCAAGATTAAGCGTACGCATCTGCATAAATTTCCCAGTCATATTGACCTTCCGAAAATGTGAAAACTTTAAATGTAAAACTTGGCATGCCAAACCTCCCGATGAAAGCCCCCTATTGAAAAAATAAATACAGTTTTAATTAATGATAACAGATTAAGAATGAGTGCATAACACATATTGAAAAATAGCATGACGCAATTAAGACATACAATAAGAAATCTTTGCCAAAGGTTCTGTCTTGGAGGTCCACAACACGGAGTTTGTGGTGTACGGCATGCAATAATAATAAAACAGAATCGGCATCCAAAGAGCATGACGACTTTTGAAGAATATCAACTGCATCTATCTCTGACATGTCAATTAGGACAAACACGTTATAAAGTGGATGGAAATCGACACCTTCTAAGTCATCCAAAAAGATAGAAAAGCTAGACTCTTCATTCTCCAGCTTATTAACCTCAGCCTGCATCATAAAATTAAAAGCATTGTAACATTATTAAAAGTACTTCATGATTCAATCATTTACAGTAATACATTTTGTGACAACGACTTCTCCAACAAGTTCTATACAGTATAAGCACTTCTTTAATAACGAAGACGAAAACTTAACGCCAATCAATACGATGAAGTGAACCTTAACGAAAGCTGAAAAAACTGCTTTATTAGGGACAGTATTCCAATCCTTGCAAGAATCAATATACCTACAAACGAAAGCAAACTAAATATTAACCCAGAATTCACCTATAACTCACAGATGAAACATCTCAAAGATAAAAAGTACCATAATTTAGTAATCAAAAGTTCAAAATTGTTGGTACGAAATACGGAAACTGTGCCCGATCAAACAGACCAACAAGAGCACTCAACGATCATACAACCCAGAGGCGTAGCCACATTATGTCTAGTGGTGGCAAGTGCCACTACTCAGCCCAGTTGCCCAAGAAGCATACAGCCCATCATCCATCTTAGATTTGTGAACTTTACATAAGTGACACCAGTCCAAATTATAAAGCCGGGTACATAGAAGGCCAATTATCCACCAAAGTTGTTTAGACGTATTATATTGGACCGTAGCCCACCCACCCCAACTCTTCTTTATCGTAAAGAGCCACTATACCATACCAAAAATTGGTTTCAATATTCATTGTTATTATTAATATTTAGACTCTGTATATCATTACCGGAGTACATGACATGTTATAAAAATCGTTGGACATCATTCATAAAACAGGGTATATAATTATAAGGCCACTCCCTATCGTAACTAAACTATTCATCCTCTTAATCTTCCACATCAGCGCCACATCAACACCAATATCCTATAACTAACTCATAACTAAACACTCCCTATCATGGCTAAAACAATACTCCTCTTAATATACAACGTACAAGCAATAAAGCATCAAGTCCAACAATAAAAAGCCACTGGGACCCACAATTCCTATAACTAACCTAAACACTTCCATTAAATCCATGGTGAATGCGGGTAACTAACGCGGGTAACTAATCCGTGCCTATGGTTCATTACGGGTAACTACGGGTAATAAGCGGGTAATGACGGGTAATGGAACCATAGGGAGTGGTCTAAGTAGCATATTAGATTAGAAAACAATTTAGATATTTTATTAAAAAATAAAACCAAGTACAAAGGAGTAAGATCAACCCTTTGACGGCCTTACACCGGCCGGTCCCACAATTAAAATAAACTAAGCAATCATCTATGTATAGTGTTTTTTAATAACGAACTTCTAATTGTTATGCTTTAGTATTTTACAAACAATCTAATTAAACTAAAGCTTGATTTTTATTTTTTTATTTTTTTATTATGTATCGTAAGTCTTGTTGTTCATGTTTTTAGTTTCATCTTAGGACATAGTACTAATTTTCGATAAGATGCGATAAGCTTATGTTTTTGTGCCACCAGCAACTAAATATCCTGGCTTCGCCCCTGACTGATATTACAACCACGTACGTTCTCATAGTCAAGGATTTTAACCAGATTGACCCTATCTATACTCATTGGAGGTTTCTTACCTCAACTCTACATGTCTTGCATACGTCATCTTTTCAACACACTAAAACCATATGATGAAGTAACATGGAAAGATCCTATAATAAAGTAGTGTAATTCTTGGTAGAAAGTATGACAATGCATTTACCAAGTCAACTACGGAGTATAGATATAGATAAAGATCATCATTAAAACAATACTAAATAATTCATATTCATCAATCATCAAATCTCATTCCATTAATTAGCCCTTAATAATTATCAAACAAAGTTTATATTAAGAATGACCCAACAAGATGAATAAATGAAAAGACGGAAGAATTGCACAATAGAAATATCAGAATTAATTAATTAATTAATTAATAATGATAAAAGATACTGTAAAAGAAGATAGTGTTGGTGCTACCTGTGTTTTAGGGTTTGGATATCGATTGCCATGGTAGTATTGGGCGTCTCTCAAAAATTAATGAATCAATTGGTTCGTACACTTGAATTTGATCATCATCGAGTCTTCTGCAAATTAATTTACGGCCCCAATTAGATCGGACTTACCAAATTTATCCTTTTTAGCATCACAATATTGTACCGTACCTGAGTTTTACACGTTTGTAATTTTCCTGGTGATAAAAAAATTGTCGGTTCAGTATTTTAATACTCCCTCCGTCACACCAGAAGTGTCCACAACTTTTTCCAGTCTTCCTTATTCAACTTTGACTTTACATATTTTTGTTGGTGTTATATAATATTTGATAATAGTCATATCAATGAAAACACAATTAAAACTCAATCAATTCATATAATTTTCATCAATTAATATATAACACGAACATAAATATTTATAGTCAAAGTTGACAAATAAAGACTGTCAAAAGTCAAAGTGGACACTTCTGGTGGGACGGAGGTAGTATGAAAAATGATAAACATAGCACGGTTAAATTTAGTATATCAAAAATAATGTTATTCAATATTTATAATTCAACCTGAATAATATTAATACTCATATCAGATTATATAAAAAAAGTCGATATTGAAAAAGAAATATTTGTACTCGGTAATTAATTAAACAAAGTTTATAAACTAGCGCTACGTCTATCAAAACCCTTTTAATATTCACTCGTATTTCGTTAACGACACATCAATCAATATTTTATATTTTATCAAACAACGAAGCTAATTTTTTTTTTCTTTTATTTACCTCAATGACCCTAATTTATCAATATTTGACATGAATGACCCCGTCACTAACTTCATGAGACGACCCGTCCTAATCCATAAGGACGAATACAATAACATATGGTTACTTGCGAGGTATTTGACCTCTATATGATACATTTTACAAACATTGCATTCGTTTTTAAAAGACAAACTTTCATTACATCGAAAGTTGACAGACATGCATACCATTTCAAAATATCCAAACTATAAATGACCTAATCTGTCATTTACTTAATAATAATCCTGATTGAACTCAACGACTTGAATGCAACATCTTTTGAAATATGTCATGAATGACTCTAAGTAATATCTTTAAAATGAGCAAATGCACAGCGGAAGATTTCTTTCAAACCTGAGAATAAACATGCTTAAAAGTGTCAACCAAAAGGTTGGTGAGTTCATTAGTTTATCAATATCAATCATTTCCATCATTTTAATAGACCACAAGATTTCATTTATTCAATAATCATACACTCGCAAGTGTTTAAAAATCATTCGTATGTTGAACACCTGGTAACCGACTAACAAGGATGCATATAGAATATCCCCCGCATACGATCGCAATCAGTATGCTATATACCGGCCGTCGCAATCAGTATATATAAATCGAAGTACTAAAGCATTCCAAATTCCAGAATGGGACTTGTCAAGGTCCATAGATCTATCTTTAGGATTCACGTCAATTAGGGTGTCTGTTCCCTAATTCTTAGGCTACTAAGCTAAAGGGGTGATATTCGGTTCGATAATCCAACATAGAATACAGTTTCGATTACTTGTGTCTATTTCGTCAAACATTTATAAAAGCAGCGCATGTATTCTCAGTCCCAAAAATATATATATTGCAAAGGCATTTAAAAAGGGAGCAAATGAAACTCACGATACTGTATTTTGTAGTAAAAATGCATATGACGTCATTGAACAAGTGTAGGGTTGGCCTCGGATTCACGACCCTATATTAAGTATATATATATATTTATACGTTGATCAATATCTGTCTAATAATTTAGGTCAAGTTGTAGTGTATCACAATCCTAATGCTCGAGATTATCATGCAAAAGTCAACAAAAGTCATCTAATCCAAAAATGACTTCCAAAATCTATTTATGTTTATTATATAACTTAAATATAGTCTTTTTTATATATTTAAATATATTTATCAGATTTTATTAGAGTAAATAATAAAAATCATTTATTAATAAAAATTTATACTAAAATTTATATATGATAAAAATATACTTTTATATATCTTAAGTAATAAAATTTATAAAGTTCACTTTATATCATAAAAATATAGTGGTATGTATTATTATATTACGTGTGGTAAAAATATCTTTGTATCACATATTTATTTAATAAAATAATATTGATAATAATAATAATAAATAAAGGTTGTATTATTTTGTAATAATAATAATAATTATTATTATTCTACTAATAACAATATTTATATTTACTAATGACGATATCATTTATGATAAAATGATAATTCTAATCATGATAATTTTAATAATAACGATACTTTTTAATATTAACAGTAATAATAATATTTTTATATAAAAATAATAATTCTATTTAAAATGATAATTTTTAATAATAATACTAAAATGATAATGATACTAATACTAATAATTATAATGATACTAATGATAATACTAATAATTATAATAATAATAATAATAATAATAATCATAATAATATTATTAATAATAACTTTAGTGATAATAAAGATAGTATTGATAATAACAATAACAATTTTTAATGATAATACTTATATTAATAACGATAATGATAATGATAATAATAATAATAATAATAATAATAAGAATAATAATTAGATAATAATAACGACGATAGTAATAATAATAATAATCATTTTAATAATAATACTAAAATTAATGATAATTCAATTGACCATATCTTTTAATCCGTTCATCGAAACCATACGATTTCTAAATGTAAAGTTATTAATTTTTCGTCAGCTTTTCAACGACATGCATATCATATACCTTATCTCAGTAGCATATGTATTAAATTCATGATTTATCATAACTATTTAACGACGAAAATTAAGCATACAAGCATGCATAATAATATATACTCGAGCACTAGTCATGGATACACTATTAATATATAAAAGATGAGATATGAATGCTCACGTATCAATATTGTGATTCAATATTACAGGAAAGTACGTAGACACAACGGAGATGATAAACACTATGTTTGACTCACGAACAATACCCCCGAACATTTTCCATAACCTCCATAGTTATAACCCATAATTTCCTTAGCTCTATCCCGCTCGAAAAACCCGTTTGAAATAACTCGCCCATAAATTTGTCGTAGTATTTTATGTAGATACTAATAATAATAATACTACTACTAATAATAAGTTTAATAATAATAATAATATATAAATGTATATACGTCGAGAGATTGAGAGATGAATTGATGAAATGAAACCAGATCACGTTCGAGCTTTATAGCCCAAGGCCTGGACCCATAAGCCCCGCGATCGCGGAGTGTTCAAGGCAAAATGGACCGCGATCGCGGCCTGACCCTGTCCAGCTCATAATCGAGTTCCACGTGGGCTGCCGACGGTTTAATATATTTTTATAATAATATATATATAATTTACATAATTAATTATATAATATATTATATTCACGTGCATAGTTAACTTGTAACTTTTGTTCCAATGACTCGTACGTTGTCAACCGACTAATGGCCAGGTTTTGGTTTTTCGAACGACGTTTCGTACGCTTACAAAACTTGTATTTTATGTTTCGTGACTCGTTCCCTTATCAAAATATAACCTTAAATTACCCATAAACTATATTACTCGAAATGTAACTTGAACATTCGAGTGTGTTGGCTTCTTTAATTCATCGTCTCGTTCTTATATATATATATATATATATATATATATATATATATATATATATATATATATATATATATATATATATGTATATATATTTATATATATATATGTATATATATATATATATGTATATATATATATATATGTATATATATATATATATGTATATATATATGTATATATATATACATATATATGTATAGGTATATATATATATATATATATGTATACATATACATATATATATATATATATATATATATATATATATATACATATATATATATATAGATATACATATATATTATGTATGTATATATATATATATATATATATATATATATATATATATATATATGATAATATTAATTTACATTAAAACGTTTTGTATCTAATTAATATTATAGTTTATCACATTGTAAAATATATATTTTAAAATATAATTTGTTCATATATATATATATATATATATATATATATATATATATATATATATATATATATATATATATATATATATATGTATATATATATATATATATATAATTAAAATATTTATATAAATATAATGTTTAGTTTTTCGAAACTAATTATATTTCAAAGTTCATTTTAGAATCGATTAAATAATAGAAGTTATTATATCATATAACGTTTATATTTTAAAACATATATACGATTGATATAATTTATTCATGCATTAAATTCTAGTAAGTTAACTTATCTAAATATCAATCGATTGAATAATCGAATACTAATATTGTTTATTAAATAATTCGAAATATATATAAACACATTTTTAATTACACGTTGCAAGTTATTTATATTTAATTGAATCACGGACCGTTATCATTTATAATTCGTCAAAAGGTGTAACGACCCGACTTTTTAGACTTGTATCTGTGCTTATTACTTTCAGCGAAACTGCGTATTTATGCGTACTGAGCTATATTATATTCTGGGATCTTATTTCATGATTAATTACTTTCGTTCATACCATACAACGTGCTATTAAGTACTTAGTTACTTAACTTGATCCCCGAATGCTTTTATGACCGTTAGTGTCACTTGACATTTAAAACGAGCTATGTATTTTGTTACACGTTTGACTTTGGTCATAATTGGAATATTATGACTACGTAATACTAATTGTTATTTTATAATGACAATTACTTGGGCTTTTGGTTGCTTAATTACACTTAGTAATTTACTTATGCTCATTAGTTAGTTTTGTTGGACTTTCTATCTTGTTGGACTCAAGCTCACCCTACTCTAGCTAATGGACTATTTAATTAGCCCAATTTTAATAAGTTTATGACCCATATAAATGTAAGACAAATGCTCATTTATTAGAGGGAACATACTAGCATTTTTGTTAACCATAATCACAATTGTTGCATGGGATCCCAACATAAGCACCAACTTTAGACAACCATTAACCAAAAAGCAAAAGTTGTCGCCCCCTTGTCCCCTTGAAACCTACGGCTAACCCACCCCATCCCCCTATAAATACCACACAAACCTCACCCATTTTATACTTGATCTCATTCACAAATTACACACACTTACTCTCTAATTCTCTCTCTAGTATTTCTCACTCTAAAAAGTGTAAGTTTTAAATTTTATTCTTCTTCTTCTTCTCTTCATAAAGTCGACATCATCATCATCATTTAAAGGATCAATCTTTTAGCTTTTGATCTTGTTATATCATGTAGATTCAAACTTTGGTTTGACTCCTTCAAGAACATGAAAGATTCTAGCTTTGAATCTTCATTTACTTGATAGATCTAGGTTTTCTAGCTTATGATTCCTTTATTTTGTTATAAAGATCAAAACTTGTGTTTATGATCTTCATGTAACTTGAAGATCTAGCCATTTGCTTTAAGGATCTTCAAGAACATTAAAGATCCAAGCTTTCTAGCTTAAGGTTTCATTATTTTGTTAAAGATCTTAGCTTTTTAGCTTATGGTCTCATTACTTTCATTAGATCTTAGCTTTCTAGCTTATGGTCTCATTAATCTTGTAAAGATCCAAGCTTTCTAGCTTAGGGTTTCCTTAATACTTGAGATCTTAGTTATTATTGTAGATCTCACTTACTTGGAACCTTTTTGTGATTTTTGTGATGATAAAGATCAAGTCGTCATCATCTCATATGATGAAGATGCATAAACTTGTGTAAAAAGGACAAATGTTGAAGCTTTATTGGGTTTATGCAATAAAGAGGCAACCTTGATGTTCAAAACTTGTAGAATGATAGCTTTTACTCTTAGTTAAGTGTGTATGGTTGAAACAACATGGTCAAAGTGATGCTAAAACATCAAAGAGTTGTACACTAGAAGCTTACACGCATCAAGGATGAGAACCGTGATGAGCATCAAGCATCAAGAAACCCACCGGAGCACTTGTTTGCTTTTTTCAGGGTCTGGTCAGACTCCTGGACTTCTGAAAAATTGATTTTCAGATAGTTCGTTTCGATTAGATGACTTTTCGTTAAGGCCACGCCTAAGTCCGATATACTGTTTAGGATTTATAGCCTTCTGAAAGTCATTACGCCTTTGTAACGACGTGCTGAAAATTCTGACCTACTCGCACTTAAACCGTCACCACGGTCAAAGAAAGATGAGTTAGGTTCTGAAAATTGGACAATGGTTAGAGGAATCACATACGGAGCCTTGGCCACTGACCACGCGTCTTTTCGATTTATATAGAGGTCGTAGAAACTGTCCGAAGTCAGCCTTTTATTTCGATCTCTATTCTTTTTGAAAACTTACTTTATCTTTTACGAATGATGATGACGATGATGATACTTAAGACTTAATTTATTTACTTTTATACCTTTTGGGACAATATACTGACTTAGTAACCTTTGACTTAGGTTGACGACCTTTCGGACCGACTTACTACCTGCATACTTTTCATATCGACTTTTACTGCTTATTCACTGTGAGTTATAGCTTCCCTTTTTACTTTAACTATTTTTGGGACTGAGAATACATGCGCTTTTTATGTTTTACATACTAGACACGAGTACTTAAACTTTATATATGTGTGTGTGATATAACGGCACAAAGATTCCCCTTAGCACGGTAACGTTTAATCATTGGTTTTTGAACTGGTGAACGCGAATATTAGATATGGATCCATAGGGTTTGACATTCCCACTCGGGCTAGTCGCGCTAGTATTTAACGGGTGTTTGATACTTCGAGAACATACGCACTCACCAAGTGTACTTTTAGGGGATGATACTATTATTACGTTAAGTTAGTTACCGGGTGCCCACGGATAAGCATATACTTTTCATACTGTTTTGAATACGAAATCTCGTGTTCTACATTACATTACTGAATACAAACTATAGCTCACCAACATTCGTGTTGACCTTTTAAGCGTGTATTTCTCAGGTGCTTAGACGTTGTTGCTTCCGCTGTTAGACTTGCTGTCTTGGTGTTTAGACTTGCCATTACAGACTCGCTGTGTTAGACTTCCGCTGCATTACTTAGAGATTTCTCAATCATGGAACTTTTATCTTGCATTCACAACTTATGTTATTTGAATAATGGCTTGTAACGACCTTTGTGTCACGTTATCTTTTGTAAAACGTTATCCTTTTTGAATGCAAAACTTGTTTTAAAACAGCATGTAGTATTATATCGTGTAATAGACCTGTTGTTGACGATTCGTACATGATGGTTTTGTACGGGGCATCACATTTGGTATCAGAGCATCGGTTGTAGGGAATTAGGTTGCATTAGTGAGTCTTGACTGAGCCGAGTAGGATTCGCTAATAGAACTAATCTACAACTTGCTCGTTTACTTGTTACTGCTTACTACTACTGCATGCTAATGCTTACCTTTACTGCTATGTGAACTTGCTGCATGCTACTATATGTCTTTGATTGCATGTTACTTTTGTTTAATACTGTTACGATTGCCATGCTATGTACTACTAGGATGCTGTAGTGCCTGATTACGTGCTCGCTATATGTCTTACTGATATGGAAAAAGTTATTTTTCCTTGTTCAGATGTCAGACATGTCGCCCATGACCTTTGACTTTGAGAGTGACTCGGATACGCTTGCTACTTCGCCTACTATTGTTGCTGATTCACCGCTGCCCTCCGGCGACTCCAGCGATTCGTCTTCTGGAGATAGTAGACACGCGCTTGACCTCATGGACATCTCAGACGGAGACGAGTATCCCAAGGAGATTCCAGCTCCACCCAGCCCTAGACTCCCGGAGCCACAGCACCATTCCGGTGGTACTGTGATCCTTGGGGGAAACGGAGACGGTCCCTTCCGTAACGAGCATGGACATTGGGCTAGACGCACCACTGACGGACGTGTCGTACCGATTACACCTGGAAGATATCAACTCATGACAACTGGCCAGACACATCCACCCGTACATGATGTACCCGCACTACCTTCCGACGATTCAGACGGATCATCATCCGATGACACCAGTGAGGAGGATTCCGAGGAGGATTTTGAGGAGGACTTCGAGGAGGAGCCCGTGCAGCCACCCTCTACCCCGCCGAAGAAGCGGTACCGCTTCGATGGTACTGTTATTCTAGGGGTTAATGGAGGAAAGCTGTTCGTGAATGCACATGGACAGTTGGTTAGGGTCACAGCCCATAAGAAGGTTGTACCGTATCCTGCCAATCAATTTGTGCGTAAGGTCGCCCGCTCAGAGCCGTCTACTTCTAGTACTACATCTGTATCATCTGTACCATCTGCACCATCTGCATCACCTACCCCACCAGCATCTCCTATCGTCGAGGAACTGAAGAGGGAACTGCATGCCCTCAGTGCTCGGGTAACTGAGCTCGAGGACCAGATGTCCCACCTGATGGACATCATTTACCCACCCTCGCCCTAGGACTGTTGTATTAGATTTCTTTATGTATTTCGTTTGTAGTTTCCTGTTTTTCATTTATGTATTGTACGAACCTTATGCTGTTGTATGCGATTTTCTTACTATGAATGGAATTACTGTTGTTGGTTTATTATACGGCGTTTTATTACATTATGGCTTTTGTGCTATCTGATGCTTGTTGCCATGTTTAGTTATCGCGTACTGTGTCATTTCCATGTTATTTACCGTATGCCGTGACGTTGTTGGATTTTGACTTATGTCGAAATTTTGTTTGGAAGATCGATGGCTAACGGAAGAGGTCCAAGAGAAATGTCCACCACAACACAGCTTGAGGATATGATAACCGCTCAAGTAGCCGCAGCTATGGCGAATGCCAACCCCCAAGCTCCACCGGCTAACCCGAACTTTCAGAATGGGTGTACTTTCAAGGAATTCCAGAGCTGCAAGACCCACAATTTCAGTGGAACAGAAGGGCCAGTTGGGATGATGAGATGGTTTGAGAAGTTGGAATCTGTGTTCCGTGTGAGTAACTGCTCCGAAGGGAATAAGACTAAGTTCGCATCCTGTACTTTATCGGTTGGTGCTTTGACTTGGTGAAATACGCTCGCCTAGGCGCAAGGAATTGACGAAGCTTATGCTACACCTTGGGAGGAGTTTAAGAGGGCTATGATCGAGGAGTACTGCCCCAGAACCAAAATTCAGAAAATTGAAGCGGAGTTTTGGGAACTGAAAGTTGTAGGAACTGATCTTGATGGCTATAACTGAAGGTACTTGGAGTTGGCATTGATGTGCCCCACAATGGTTACACCTGAGTTCAAGCGGATGGAGAGGTATCTGTGGGGACTCCTCATGGACATTCAGGGAAATGTCATTTCTTCGAAACCAGCGAATGTTCCGGAAGCTATGCATATGGCGCACACCCTAATGAATCAAATTACCCGTCAAGAGCCAGAGAAGGTGAAATCAGAATCGGGAGCTAGTTATGGGAAACGTAAGTGGGACGGAAGTAAAGGAAAAGGTTTTGACCAGAACTCGGCTAAGAGGTATGAGAATTTTAAGGGAAACAATGACTGGAGGAACCCTAACCCGAACCCTAGCTCTAACAATAACTACAAAGGTAGTCTTCCCCAGTGTAAGAGATGCTACAAGCATCACACTGGATACTGCAATGTAGTGTGTGAGAAGTGTAAAAGGACTGGACACATCGGTAGAGATTGTAAGATCAACGCCCCAGCTGTGAGGACAAACCCAAGTAGACCAAGGAAGTGCTTTGAGTGTGGTCAGCATGGCCACTTAGAGAATGAATGTCCTAACAAGAAGAAGGATGGCGGGCCAACACGTGGAAGAGTCTTCAACATGAATGCCAGAGATGCCCGTGAAGATCCTGACTTGGTTACAGGTACATTCACTATCAATAACCTATTAGCTTCTGTCCTGTTTGATATTGGTGCTGATAGGGGTTATGTATGTAGACACTTTTACTCTAAGATAGATTGGTCGTTAGTGTAACGACCCGACCAAAACCGTTATTGACGGCGCCGTTAACTTAGGTCCCGTTGCGTGGTCGTAGTCCCTATATGAGACTCGTTTGACCAAAATTATGTCGCATTCATTTGAAAGGTACAAGACTTGCAAGTTTAGTTTACAAAACCGTTCGACAACAAGTCTATGTTTACAAAAGTCATAAAGTATAAATGAAATAACTTGCGACATAACTAGTTTAAAAATACAGTTGCTATAAATAGCGTAAGTATGTAAACAATATGTTTGAATCCAAAGGTGCTATCACTAGCGTATGTATGTATGTATCTTGACTCCAAGCAAGAAATCAGAGTATGTGCATGTATGCTTGACCCCAAGCAAGTATGAGTGAACGCGGAAGCATATATCAAATAGCCAAGTATGAACCTGAGAAACATATAGAAAACTGTCAACGAAAAACGTTGGTGAAATCATAGGTGTTTGTAAACGTTGTTTTTGAACCACAAGATTTAGTATTCCCATAGTTGATTATCAAAATCGTTTGCATTCCAAAAGTATTGTTCGCGAGCACCCAATTATCAAGACTTAACGTTTCCTTCCATAGAACCCCATCACAATAGTGTTAGAACATACACTGTTTCTCGAAAATATATTTCATCCGTAGACGGTAGCGAACCGTCCGTAATGAGGGTTTGTCAAACCCGTATGGCCACACAATATAAGTTCTCGCTTACACCCTGCAAGTGTAACTAATGATAATCGAATTGAGGATTTTTGTTCTAACTCGCTGTGGAATGTTTGTTTCCTTGTACTTGTGTTCAAAGTATAAAAGTATGTAGTATAAAACTGTATATGTTTCTCATCCCATAATTTAAAAGTATAAAAGTTGTTGAAAGATGGGACTATGATCTCACCTCGAGTGGACGAGTATAAAAGTACTTCACAAAGTAAACGCGTGCAAAGACAAAGCTAGTCTTGACCTAAACATATAGGTTGTATCAATAACGGTAAACACAAACGGTCAAAGATGTTCAATTAGTCCTATGGCTCGTTACGACTCGATTAATATAGCATGTGAATCAATTTGTCAAGTTTCATGCACGATACAAGTAGTTAAGTATGTTAGAACGATTGTATAATCGTTTGGTTAAGTTTGACTAAAAGTCAAACTTGGTCAAAGTCAAAGTCAACGGGGTCGGGTCGGGTATCCGACAATTTTCCCAAGACGAGAAGTCATATAAGAGCCTAATAGTCAAGTTTCATGTTAAACGGAGTTTTAGTTAAGCGGAAACATTTTTTTTTTGTGACATTTAAAAACAAAAGAGAGTGGCCTGGGGCTTTTGCGCGGCGCGCAATGGGTTGCGCGGCGCGCACCCAAGTGCAATTTCTGGTCAGAACTCAACCAAGAAGGCAAACATCTGGGATCTCTGATTCTGCGCGGCGCGCAATACCTGAGAATCATGCAGTTTGCAGAAAAATGGTCCAAGTCACGAACCAAAATACAATATAACACATTTCATGCACCGAAAACACTTAAAACGCATAACCTATATCATTAGAAAGGTAATTTGGCAATGAAAACAACTAAGCACATTTCATCAAGCAATTCATCACTAACAACAACCAAAAACCGCATTAAACGTTCATAATCAAAGTTTCAAGTTCTAAAACGCATTTTATGATTCGGGCAACCAATTTACATGTATGATATGCCGTTTCGAAGGTAGTCATACACACATTGCAACAAAATTCTTATCTACAATATTTCATAGCATTCAAGCATCAAAAGTTCATGTCAAGAACTATCAAACCCTAGTCAAACATCACAAAATCATTAATCATGTGGTTGAAGTTTTCTTAATCAACCTACGCATCAAAACGAAGCTAGTGATACTAGTAACACAATTAAAACATGAACTTTAACAATCAAATAACATTTAATCTTCCAAAATCAAGGATTAAGCAAACCCATTCCAAAAACTCAAACTAGTTACTCCAAACCACAAATCGAGCAAACAAAACATATATTCATGTTACACACGAGCCATAGACACTAACTAACACAATTTCAAGTATATAAAACGAATTTAGAGAAATTTAGTGTTTTAGAAATGTTACCCAAACTTGATGAAATTGGTATCAAAATGTAGAGGATGAAGAGAGGATCACGAATATGTAATTTGTTTTGAAGTTTGCTTCCCGATCCGGATTTAGATGATGATTTATGTTTGTGTTCTTGAGAGAAAAAAAGAAAGAAAGAAAGAAAAAAAAAATGGATGAATGAGTGGGTGGAGGTGGTGAGTGGTTGACTAGTCAACTACTAGCCACCTCTTTGGTCAAGTGGCGGAACTAGTCCCTCAAGTTTCAGAGCGGGTGCGGGAATAAGCCAAACGAATATTTTAAAAAAAAAACGCTCGAGTAAACGGGTGACGTTAAAATTAAATAGCGGGAATATAATGAACGTTACTCACGGAAACTATTAATTTAAATACGAAAGATTATGTTTAAAAAAAAAAGACGGTGTTAAAATTAAATTTAACGGAAAAACGCGGGATGTTACAGTTAGTGCCTTTGGATGAGAGTATACTTGTTGAGGTAGCCAATGGAAAGCTTGAGAAAGTTGACCAAATTGGCTGAGGAGGTATTATAAACTTAACTGGTGTGGATTTTGAGATTGATTTGATACCCATTAAATTGGGGAACTTTGATGTGATAGCCACTATGGACTGATTGTCCAAAGTGAGAGCAGAAGTTGTTTGTGGAGAGAAGATTCTTCGCATACCTCGCGAAGAAGGAGAGCCACTGATTATTTACGGAGAGAGATGTAGCCCAAAGCTAAACCTTATTAGTTGCATGAAGGCACAAAAGGTTATGAAAAAGGGGCATTTTGCTGTTCTGGCGCATGTGAAGAAACTAGAAACTGAGGAGAAGAGTGTGGATGAAGTGCGAATTGTGAACGAATTTCCCGACGTCTTTGCAGAAGAGTTTCCTGGATTACTGCCGCCGAGATCAGTGGAGTTTAAATCGATCTAGTACCAGGAGCTGCACCTGTAGCTCGCGCACCTTATCGACTTGCACCTTCCGAACTGCAAGAGTTGCAGAGTCAACTGCAGGAACTACTAGACCGTGGATTTATCCGACCGAGTTCATCGCCTTGGGGCGCACTTGTTTTGTTCGTGAAGAATAAGGATGGATCTTTTCGCATGTGTATCGATTATCGTGAACTGAACAAGTTGACGATCAAGAATCGGTATCCCCTTCCCAGGATTGACGATCTTTTTGATCAGCTGCAAGGATCCAGCGTTTACTCCAAGATCGATTTGCGATCAGGTTATCACCAGTTGAGGGTGAAGGAGAGCGATGTGATGAAGACTGTGTTCAGAACCCGTTATGGTCATTATGAGTTTCTTGTGATGCCATTCGGTTTAACTAATGCACCTGCCGTGTTTATGGATCTCATGAATTGCGTATGTAAGCCGTACCTGGACAAATTCGTTATCGTCTTCATAGATGATATCCTCATCTATTCCAAAATCAAAGAAGAACATGAGCAACATCTTCGACTCATGCTTGAACTCTTGAGACAAGAGCAACTCTATGTCAAATTCTCTAAGTGTGAATTTTGGTTGAAGGAAGTCCAATTTCTTGGTCATATTGTGAGCGATCGGGGTATTAAAATCGATCCCGCAAAGATCGAAGCCATCAGCAAGTGGGAAATCCCCACTACTCCTACTCATATCTGCCAATTTTTATGCCTCGCTGGTTACTATCGTAGATTCATCGAAGGTTTTTCTTTGATTGCGCGTCCTTTGACCGCGTTAACTCACAAGGGGAAGAAGTTTATTTGGGAAACCGAGCAAGAGTCGACATTCCAAACCCTGAAGTAGAAGTTAACCACTGCTCCTATTCTATCCCTTCCTGAAGGCAGTGATGATTTTGTTGTGGATTACGATGCCTCCCGATAAGGTTTTGGGTGCGTATTGATGCAACGAAAGAAGGTTATCGCTTACGCCTCTCGACAACTGAAGATTCACGAGAGAAACTACACTACTCACGATCTTGAGCTTGGAGCCATTGTCTTTGCACTCAAACTGTGGAGACACTATCTGTATGGAACCAAGAGTACTATCTTCACCGATCACAAAAGCCTCCAACACATATTCGATCAAAAGCAATTGAATATGTGACAGCGACGGTGGATCGAGACGTTGAACCACTATGACTGTGAACTTCGTTACCACCCTGGCAAGGAAAATGTTGTAGCTGATGCCTTGAGCCGAAAGAAAAGAATGGTACCACTTTGTGTTCGAGCCTTGAACGTCACCATTCACACGAATCTCAATAGCCAGATCCGTGTAGCTCAAGAGGAAGCTCTCAAGGAGGAGAATATTGCTTAAGAGCACTTGAACATTCTCGTTTCTCGATTCGAGGTTAAGGAGACTGGACTCCGATACTTTGCCGGAAGAATTTGGGTGCCTAGTTATGGGGATTTACGAAGCCTAATTCTAGATGAAGCCCACAAGTCAAGGTATTCGATTCATCTAAGAGATGGTAAGATGTACCACGACCTCAGGATTCAATATTGGTGGCCAAACCTCAAGAAGGATGTTGCGACTTACGTCAGAAAGTGTTTAGCTTGTTCCAAGATCAAAGCTGAACATCAGAGGCCATCCGGATTACTTCAGCAACCCGAGATCCCGCAATGGAAGTGAGAAGGAATAACAATGGACTTCATCACGAAGCAACCGAAGACGGTAGGCGGTTATGATACCATATGGGTTATCGTTGACCGTCTTACCAAATCCGCACACTTCCTAGCCATGAAGGAAACTGATACGATAGAGAAACTCGCACAATTATACATAAAGGAAGTTGTATCTCGACACGGTGTACCCTTATCGATTATTTCAGACCGAGATGCCCGTTTCGCTTCTAGATTTTGGCGTTCTTTACAAGAAGCTTTGGGAACACGTTTAGATATGAGTACTGCGTATCACCCGCAAACCGATGGACAGAGCGAACGCATAATTCAAACCCTGGAGGACATGTTGCGTGCTTGTGTAATTAATTTTTGAAAGGCTTGGGAGAAGCATTTGCCGTTAGCCGAATTCTCTTACAACAATAGCTATCACGCGAGCATTAAGGCCGCGCCTTTCGAAGCCTTGTATGGCCGCAGATGTCGTTCTCCTATATGTTGGGCCGAAGTATGTGAAAAGCAAATCATCGGACCCGAATTCGTCCATGAAACAACCGAGAAGATTGTCCAAATTCAAGCGAGGCTCAAGACGGCCCATGATCGTCAAAAGAGCTATGCCGACCTTAAGCGTAAAGATCGCGAATTCCAAGTAGGTGACCGAGTGATGTTGAAGGTCGCACCTTGGAAAGGTGTAATCCATTTCGGAAAGCGTGGGAAGCTAAATTCGTGATACATTGTGTAGTGACCCGAACTTTTACATGTTTATATATATTAATTGAGATTGATATTTACATGATTAAATGTTTCCAACATGTTAATCAATCAAACTTTTTAAGACTTGATTAATTGAAATAGGTTTCATATAGACAATTGACCACCCAAGTTAACCGGTGATTCACGAACGTCAAAACTTGTAAAAACTATATGATGACATATATATGGTTATATATATAGTTAACATGATATTATGATAAGTAAACATATCATTAAGTATATTAACAATGAACTACATATGTAAAAACAAGACTACTAACTTAATGATTTTGAAACGAGACATATATGTAACGATTATCGTTGTAACGACATTTAATGTATATATATCATATTAATAGATATTCGTACATCATAATATCATGATAATATAATAATTTAAAATCTCTTTTGATATTATAAACATTGGGTTAACAACATTTAACAAGATCGTTAACCTAAAGGTTTCAAAACAACATTTACATGTAACGACTAACGATGACTTAACGACTCAGTTAAAATGTATATACATGTACTGTTTTAATATGTATTCATACACTTTTGAAAGACTTCAATACACTTATCAAAATACTTCGACTTAACAAAAATGCTTACAATTACATCCTCGTTCAGTTTCATCAACAATTCTACTCGTATGCACCCGTATTCGTACTCGTACAATACACAGCTTTTAGATGTATGTACTATTGGTATATACACTCCAATGATCAGCTCTTAGCAGCCCATGTGAGTCACCTAACACATGTGGGAACCATCATTTGGCAACTAGCATGAAATATCTCATAAAATTACAAAAATATGAGTAATCATTCATGACTTTATTTACATGAAAACAAAATTACATATCCTTTATATCTAATCCATACACCAACGACCAAAAACACCTACAAACACTTTCATTCTTCAATTTTCTTCATCTAATTGATCTCTCTCAAGTTCTATCTTCAAGTTCTAAGTGTTCTTCATATATTCTACAAGTTCTAGTTACATAAAATCAAGAATACTTTCAAGTTTGCAAGCTCACTTCCAATCTTGTAAGGTGATCATCCAACCTCAAGAAATCTTTGTTTCTTACAGTAGATTATCATTCTAATACAAGGTAATAATCATATTCAAACTTTGGTTCAATTTCTATAACTATAACAATCTTATTTCGAGTGACGATCTTACTTGAACTTGTTTTCGTGTCATTATTCTGCTTCAAGAACTTCGAGCCATCCAAGGATCCGTTGAAGCTAGATCCATTTTTCTCTTTTCCAGTAGGTTTATCCAAGGAACTTAAGGTAGTAATGATGTTCATAACATCATTCGATTCATACATATAAAGCTATCTTATTCGAAGGTTTAAACTTGTAATCACTAGAACATAGTTTAGTTAATTCTAAACTTGTTCGCAAACAAAAGTTAATCCTTCTAACTTGACTTTTAAAATCAACTAAACACATGTTCTATATCTATATGATATGCTAACTTAATGATTTAAAACCTGGAAACACGAAAAACACCGTAAAACCGGATTTACGCCATCGTAGTAACACCGCGGGCTGTTTTGGGTTAGTTAATTAAAAACTATGATAAACTTTGATTTAAAAGTTGTTATTCTGAGAAAATGATTTTTATTATGAACATGAAACTATATCCAAAAATTATGGTTAAACTCAAAGTGGAAGTATGTTTTCTAAAATGGTCATCTAGACGTCGTTCTTTCGACTGAAATGACTACCTTTACAAAAACGACTTGTAACTTATTTTTCCGACTATAAACCTATACTTTTTCTGTTTAAATTCATAAAATAGAGTTCAATATGAAACCATAGCAATTTGATTCACTCAAAACGGATTTAAAATGAAGAAGTTATGGGTAAAACAAGATTGGATAATTTTTCTCATTTTAGCTACGTGAAAATTGGTAACAAATATATTCCAACCATAACTTAATCAACTTGTATTGTATATTATGTAATCTTGAGATACCATAGACATGTATACAATGTTTCGACCTATCATGTCGACACATCTATATATATTTCGGAACAACCATAGACACTCTATATGTGAATGTTGGAGTTAGCTATACAGGGTTGAGGTTGATTCCAAAATATGTATAGTTTGAGTTGTGATCAATACTGAGATACGTGTACACTGGGTCGTGGATTGATTCAAGATAATATTTATCGATTTATTTCTGTATATGTAACTGTAGACAACTAGTTGTAGGTTACTAACGAGGACAGCTGACTTAATAAACTTAAAACATCAAAATATATTAAAAGTGTTGTAAATATATTTTGAACATACTTTAATATATATGTATATATTGTTATAGGTTCGTGAATCAACAGTGGCCAAGTCTTACTTCCCGACGAAGTAAAAATCTGTGAAAGTGAGTTATAGTCCCACTTTTAAAATATAATATTTTTGGGATGAGAATACATGCAGGTTTTATAAATGATTTACAAAATAGACACAAGTACGTGAAACTACATTCTATGGTTGAATTATCAAAATCGAATATGCCCCTTTTTATTAAGTCTGGTAATCTAAGAATTAGGGAACAGACACCCTAATTGACGTGAATCCTAAAGATAGATCTATCGGGCCCAACAAGCCCCATCCAAAGTACCGGATGCTTTAGTACTTCGAAATTTATATCATATCCGAAGGGTGTCCCGGAATGATGGGGATATTCTTATATATGCATCTTGTTAATGTCGGTTACCAGGTGTTCACCATATGAATGATTTTTATCTCTATGTATGGGATGTGTATTGAAATATGAAATCTTGTGGTCTATTATTATGATTTGATATATATAGGTTAAACCTATAACTCACCAACATTTTTGTTGACGTTTTAAGCATGTTTATTCTCAGGTGATTATTAAGAGCTTCCGCTGTTGCATAATTAAATAAGGACGAGATTTGGAGTCCATGCTTGTATGATATTGTGTAAAAACTGCATTCAAGAAACTTATTTTGTTGTAACATATTTGTATTGTAAACCATTATGTAATGGTCGTGTGTAAACAGGATATTTTAGATTATCATTATTTGATAATCTACGTAAAGCTTTTTAAACCTTTATTGATGAAATAAAGGTTATGGTTTGTTTTAAAATGAATGCAGTCTTTGAAAAACGTCTCATATAGAGGTCAAAACCTCGCAACGAAATCAATTAATATGGAACGTTTTTAATCAATAAGAACGGGACATTTCAGTTGGTATCCGAGCGTTGGTCTTAGAGAACCAGAATTTTGCATTAGTGTATCTTATCGAGTTTGTTAGGATGCATTAGTGAGTCTGGACTTCGACCGTGTTTACTTGAAAAATGATTGCTTAACAAATTTTGTTGGGAACTATATATTTTTAACATGTGAATATTATGTGATATATTAATCTCTTAACGCATTTGATATTATGTGATAGATGTCTACCTCTAGAACAAGTCCCATTGACTCACCTAATAATAATGAAGAGTCAAATGTAAATTGGAATGATTCTGGGACTGATTCACAAGTTCCCGAAGAGGAACCGGAAGAAGAGTCGGAACCGGAAGAAGAATCGGAACCGGAAGAAGAATCGGAACCAGATGAAGAAATAGAACCAGTGGGGGAAATAATAAAATGGTTAAGTAAAAGAAAATCCTCAACCAACCGACCAAGGTTAATTATGGTCAATGGTGTTTCCGCCAAGGAAGCAAAATATTGGGAGGATTACCAATTCTCCGATGAATCGGATTCCGACGAGAATTCCGATGATGTTATAGAAATTACCCCAACTGAATTTAAAAAGGCAAAAGAAAATAATAAGGGAAAGGGCATAAAAATAGAGAAATCTAATTCCAACCCCGATGAACTTTATATGTATCGTCAACCCCCGAAGTCCTTAAGTTGTAACAATGACCCGGGAACCTCTAAACCACCAGGTTTTTCTAAACCAATGTGGAAAACGACGGCTCGTATTAGGGGAACATCATATATCCCTAGAAACTTGGCAAAACGAACCAAAACCGAAGAAGAAGAAGCAAGCGAGTCGGAATAAGATAGTTGTATTCGTGTGGTGTAATATATGTAATATAGTGTGCTTATGCTTTATGATATATGTAAAAATTGCTTGTATTAATAAGTATTTTTTTTATGAATCTAACTCTTGTCTATTTTACAGTATAAAAACACAAAATGGATAGACAACCCAATATTTTAAGAGACCTACCCGGAGACATGATTGATGAAATCTTGTCTAGAGTCGGTCAGAATTCTTCGGCACAACTATTTAAGGCGAGATCAGTTTGTAAGACATTCGAAGAACGTTCCAAGAATGCCTTGGTTTATAAAAGGCTTTCGTTCGAAAGATGGGGGATATCACATTGGGAAATCCATAAGTTACGATGTGTTTACTTTGACGCATATATTGCGGGGAACCCAAATGCTATTTTACGCAATGGGTTAAGAAATTATTTTGACTCAATATATCCGAATATTGGACTTCGTGATTTAGAAAAAGCGACTAACATGCAACATAAAGAAGCATGTTATGCTTACGGATTAGTAATGTTCGCTTCTCACCAAAGTGAGAACAAGAACATCTGGCTACAACTATTAAACAAAACGTTCCCACAAGTGACGGAGTCGGTAATTGGGGTAAGAAATGAGGTTTTTAGATCGTTACGGGACTGTTGGACATTACGTAACCCTCGTCCCTTTGACGACGTTACAACATGCTGTCTTATCAACGGCCATAATGGTTATGTTCCACAAGACCAAGGATGAGAAGTAATCCTAGTAAAACCAGAATGCATGACTTGTTTCTGGACGTATGAATTACGTGTCTTTATTGCCTTTGCTGAACGAATTGTGTACTAGCTAGAATTATCTTCACAACCATCTTGTATCAAATTTATTGTGTGCTATATTTCATGCTATATGTAAAATAAGCGGTATTTTAAGTTTGTAAAATATTGTGTAAAAGTTTGAACGCGAAATATTATTATAATCAGTTTTTCATATAGAATTGTAGTAGTTGAATTGTATATTAGCTACTAAGTATGAACTTAACGGGTAGGTACTACCCGAATTTAAACTTATAAAACGCTAATATGAAGAAAAAGCTTTTATAAATGAGTTCATATTATGCTACGAAATACTATTAACTACTCTTAATATTCTGTATGATTAACTTGTTCCATTTGACTATTTTGAAGGAAATGGCACCGACTACTCGACACACCGTGAATATGAATGAAGAGGAATTCCGTAATTTTCTAGCTTCAAAGATAGCCGCAGTACAGGCTGCGCTACATACCAACAATAACCTTGGATCTAGCAGTACAGGAAATCGTGTAGGATGCACCTACAAAGAATTCACTGCCTGCAAACCTTTAGAATTTGATGGAATCGAAGGACCGATCGGATTGAAACGGTGGACCGAGAAGGTCGAATCGGTGTTTGCCATAAGTAAGTGTACTGAAGAGGACAAAGTGAAGTACGCTATGCATACCTTCACAGGTTCTGCGTTAACATGGTGGAATACCTATCTAGAGCAAGTGGGACAAGACGATGCGTACGCACTACCGTGGTCAGCATTCAAGCACTTGATGAACGAGAAGTACCGTCCCAGAACCGAGGTCAATAAGCTCAAGACAGAACTTAGAGGGTTACGAACCCAAGGATTTGATATTACCACGTACGAAAGACGATTCACAGAATTGTGCCTATTGTGTCCGGGAGCATTTGAAGATGAGGAAGAGAAGATTGACGCGTTTGTGAAAGGATTATCGGAAAGAATCCAAGAAGATATAAGTTCACACAAGCCCGTCTCCATACAACAGGCATGTAGAATGGCTCACAAACTAGTGAACCAGATTGAAGAAAGAATTAAAGAACAGACTGCTGAAGAGGCCAATGTGAAGCAAGTCAAAAGAAAGTGGGAGGAAAACGGTGATAAGAATCACCAATACAACAACAACAGCAATTACAACAATAATCGCAACAATTATCCCAACAATCGCAACATCAATCGCAACTACAACAAACGGCCCAACAACAACAACAACAACAACAACAACAACTACAACAATCATCCTAACAACAATAATAACCGCAACAACAACAACAATCAGAAGCAGCTATGCCAAAGGTGTGAAAAGTATCACTCGGGGTTCTGCACCAAATTATGCAACAAGTGTAAAAGAAATGGTCATAGCGCGGCGAAGTGTGAGGTTTACGGACCAGGGGTTAATAGAACGAAAGGAACAAATGGTGTCAGAACGAGTAATGGTGGAGCAAGTAGTGTCGGAGCAAGTTATGCCAATGTAGTTTGTTATAAATGTGGAAAACCGAGCCACATTATTAGAAATTTCCCGAACCAGGAGAACACGAATGGACAAGGCCGCGGAAGAGTTTTCAATATTAATGCGGCAGAGGCACAGGAAGACCCGGAGCTTGTTACGGATACGTTTCTTATTGAAAATAAACCTGCTTACGTTTTATTTGATTCGGGTGCGGATAGAAGCTATATGAGTAGAGATTTTTGTGCTAAATTAAGTTGTCCATTGACGCCTTTGGATAGTAAATTTTTACTCGAATTAGCAAATGGTAAATTAATTTCAGCAGATAATATATGTCGGAATCGAGAAATTAAACTGGTTAACGAAACATTTAAGATTGATTTGATACCAGTAGAGTTAGGGAGTTTTGATGTGATAATCGGTATGGACTGGTTGAAAGAAGTGAAAGCAGAGATCGTTTGTTACAAAAATGCAATTCGTATTATACGAGAAAAAGGAAAACCCTTAATGGTGTACGGAGAAAAGGGCAACACGAAGCTACATCTTATTAGTAATTTGAAGGCACAAAAACTAATAAGAAAAGGTTGCTATGTTGTTCTAGCACACGTCGAGAAAGTACAAACTGAAGAAAAGAGCATCAATGATGTTCCCGTCGCAAAAGAATTTCCCGATGTATTTCCGAAAGAATTACCGGGATTACCCCCACATCGATCCGTTGAATTTCAAATAGATCTTGTACCAGGAGCTGCACCAATAGCTCGTGCTCCTTACAGACTCGCACCCAGCGAGATGAAAGAACTGCAAAGCCAATTACAAGAAACTTTAGAGCGTGGTTTCATTCGACCAAGCACATCACCGTGGGGAGCTCCTGTTTTTTTTGTCAAGAAGAAAGATGGTACATTCAGGTTGTGTATCGACTACCGAGAGTTGAACAAACTTACCATCAAGAATCGCTACCCACTACCGAGAATCGACGACTTATTTGATCAACTACAAGGCTCGTCTGTTTATTCAAAGATTGACTTACGTTCCGGGTATCATCAAATGCGGGTGAAAGAAGATGATATTCCAAAGACTGCTTTCAGAACACGTTACGGTCATTACGAGTTTATGGTCATGCCGTTTGGTTTAACTAATGCACCAGCTATGTTCATGGACCTTATGAACCGAGTGTGTGGACCATACCTTGACAAGTTTGTCATTGTTTTCATTGATGACATACTTATTTACTCAAAGAATGACCAAGAACATGGTGAACATTTGAGAAAGGTGTTAGAAGTATTGAGGAAGGAAGAATTGTACGCTAAGTTTTCAAAGTGTGCATTTTGGTTGGAAGAAGTTCAATTCCTCGGCCACATAGTGAACAAAGAAGGTATTAAGGTGGATCCGGCAAAGATAGAAACTGTTGAAAAGTGGGAAACCCCGAAAACTCCGAAACACATACGCCAGTTTTTAGGACTAGCTGGTTACTACAGAAGGTTCATCCAAGACTTTTCCAGAATAGCAAAACCCTTGACTGCATTAACGCATAAAGGGAAGAAATTTGAATGGAATGATGAACAAGAGAAAGCGTTTCAGTTATTGAAGAAACAGCTAACTACGGCACCTATATTGTCATTGCCTGAAGGGAATGATGATTTTGTGATTTATTGTGACGCATCAAAGCAAGGTCTCGGTTGTGTATTAATGCAACGAATGAAGGTGATTGCTTATGCGTCTAGACAATTGAAGATTCACGAACAAAATTATACGACGCATGATTTGGAATTAGGCGCGATTGTTTTTGCATTAAAGACTTGGAGGCACTACTTATATGGGGTCAAAAGTATTATATATACTGACCACAAAAGTCTTCAACACATATTTAATCAGAAACAACTGAATATGAGGCAGCGTAGGTGGATTGAATTGTTGAATGATTACGACTTTGAGATTCGTTACCACCCGGGGAAGGCAAATATGGTAGCCGATGCCTTGAGCAGGAAGGACAGAGAACCTATTCGAGTAAAATCTATGAATATAATGATTCATAATAACCTTACTACTCAAATAAAGGAGGCTCAACAAGGAGTTTTAAAAGAGGGAAATTTAAAGGATGAAATACCCAAAGGATCGGAGAAGCATCTTAATATTCATGAAGACGGAACCCGGTATAGGGCTGAAAGGATTTGGGTACCAAAATTTGGAGATATGAGAGAAATGGTACTTAGAGAAGCTCATAAAACCAGATACTCAATACATCCTGGAACGGGGAAGATGTACAAGGATCTCAAGAAACATTTTTGGTGGCCGGGTATGAAAGCCGATGTTGCTAAATACGTAGGAGAATGTTTGACGTGTTCTAAGGTCAAAGCTGAGCATCAGAAACCATCAGGTCTACTTCAACAACCCGAAATCCCGGAATGGAAATGGGAAAACATTACCATGGATTTCATCACTAAATTGCCAAGGACTGCAAGTGGTTTTGATACTATTTGGGTAATAGTTGATCGTCTCACCAAATCATCACACTTCCTGCCAATAAGAGAAGATGACAAGATGGAGAAGTTAGCACGACTGTATTTGAAGGAAGTCGTCTCCAGACATGGAATACCAATCTCTATTATCTCTGATAGGGATGGCAGATTTATTTCAAGATTCTGGCAGACATTACAGCAAGCATTAGGAACTCGTCTAGACATGAGTACTGCCTATCATCCACAAACTGATGGGCAGAGCGAAAGGACGATACAAACGCTTGAAGACATGCTACGAGCATGTGTTATTGATTTCGGAAACAGTTGGGATCGACATCTACCGTTAGCAGAATTTTCCTACAACAACAGCTACCATTCAAGCATTGAGATGGCGCCGTTTGAAGCACTTTATGGTAGAAAGTGCAGGTCTCCGATTTGTTGGAGTGAAGTGGGGGATAGACAGATTACGGGTCCGGAGATTATACAAGAAACTACCGAGAAGATCATCCAAATTCAACAACGGTTGAAAACCGCCCAAAGTCGACAAAAGAGCTACGCTGACATTAAAAGAAAAGATATAGAATTTGAAATTGGAGAGATGGTCATGCTTAAAGTTGCACCTTGGAAAGGCTTCGTTCGATTTGGTAAACGAGGGAAATTAAATCCAAGGTATATTGGACCATTCAAGATTATTGATCGTGTCGGACTAGTAGCTTACCGACTTGAGTTACCTCAACAACTCGCGGCTGTACATAACACTTTCCACGTCTCGAATTTGAAGAAATGTTTTGCTAAAGAAGATCTCACTATTCCGTTAGATGAAATCCAAATCAACAAAAAACTCCAATTCATCGAAGAACCCGTCGAAATAATGGATCGTGAGGTTAAAAGACTTAAGCAAAACAAGATACCAATTGTTAAGGTTCGATGGAATGCTCGTAGAGGACCCAAGTTCACCTGGGAGCGTGAAGATCAGATGAAGAAGAAATACCCGCATCTATTTCCAGAAGATTCGTCCACACCTTCAACAGCTTAAAATTTCGGGACGAAATTTATTTAACGGGTAGGTACTGTAGTGACCCGAACTTTTCCATGTTTATATATATTAATTGAGATTGATATTTACATGATTAAATGTTTCCAACATGTTAATCAATCAAACTTTTTAAGACTTGATTAATTGAAATAGGTTTCATATAGACAATTGACCACCCAAGTTGACCGGTGATTCACGAACGTCAAAACTTGTAAAAACTATATGATGACATATATATGGTTATATATATAGTTAACATGATATTATGATAAGTAAACATATCATTAAGTATATTAACAATGAACTACATATGTAAAAACAAGACTACTAACTTAATGATTTTGAAACGAGACATATATGTAACGATTATCGTTGTAACGACATTTAATGTATATATATCATATTAATAGATATTCGTACATCATAATATCATGATAATATAATAATTTAAAATCTCTTTTGATATTATAAACATTGGGTTAACAACATTTAACAAGATCGTTAACCTAAAGGTTTCAAAACAACATTTACATATAACGACTAACGATGACTTAACGACTCAGTTAAAATGTATATACATGTAGTGTTTTAATATGTATTCATACACTTTTGAAAGACTTCAAGACACTTATCAAAATACTTCTACTTAACAAAAATACTTACAATTACATCCTCGTTCAGTTTCATCAACAATTCTACTCGTATGCACCCGTATTCGTACTCGTACAATACACAGCTTTTAGATGTATGTACTATTGGTATATACACTCCAATGATCAGCTCTTAGCAGCCCATGTGAGTCACCTAACACATGTGGGAACCATCATTTGGCAACTAGCATGAAATATCTCATAAAATTACAAAAATATGAGTAATCATTCATGACTTATTTACATGAAAACAAAATTACATATCCTTTATATCTAATCCATACACCAACGACCAAAAACACCTACAAACACTTTCATTCTTCAATTTTCTTCATCTAATTGATCTCTCTCAAGTTCTATCTTCAAGTTCTAAGTGTTCTTCATAAATTCCAAAAGTTCTAGTTTCATAAAATCAAGAATACTTTCAAGTTTGCTAGCTCACTTCCAATCTTGTAAGGTGATCATCCAACCTCAAGAAATCTTTGTTTCTTACAGTAGGTTATCATTCTAATACAAGGTAATAATCATATTCAAACTTTGGTTCAATTTCTATAACTATAACAATCTTATTTCAAGTGATGATCTTACTTGAACTTGTTTTCGTGTCATGATTCTGCTTCAAGAACTTCGAGCCATCCAAGGATCCATTGAAGCTAGATCCATTTTTCTCTTTTCCAGTAGGTTTATCCAAGGAACTTAAGGTAGTAATGATGTTCATAACATCATTCGATTCATACATATAAAGCTATCTTATTCGAAGGTTTAAACTTGTAATCACTAGAACAAAGTTTAGTTAATTCTAAACTTGTTCGCAAACAAAAGTTAATCCTTCTAACTTGACTTTTAAAATCAAATAAACACATGTTCTATATCTATATGATATGCTAACTTAATGATTTAAAACCTGGAAACACGAAAAACACCGTAAAACCGGATTTACGCCGTCGTAGTAACACCGCGGGCTGTTTTGGGTTAGTTAATTAAAAACTATGATAAACTTTGATTTAAAAGTTGTTATTCTGAGAAAATGATTTTTATTATGAACATGAAACTATATCCAAAAATTATGGTTAAACTCAAAGTGGAAGTATGTTTTCTAAAATGGTCATCTAGACGTCGTTCTTTCGACTGAAATTACTACCTTTACAAAAACGACTTGTAACTTATTTTTCCAACTATAAACCTATACTTTTTCTGTTTAGATTCATAAAATAAAGTTCAATATGAAACCATAGCAATTTGATTCACTCAAAACGGATTTAAAATGAAGAAGTTATTGGTAAAACAAGATTGGATAATTTTTCTCATTTTAGCTACGTGAAAATTGGTAACAAATCTATTCCAACCATAACTTAATCAACTTGTATTGTATATTATGTAATCTTGAGATACCATAGACACGTATACAATGTTTCGACCTATCATGTCGACACATCTATATATATTTCGGAACAACCATAGACACTCTATATGTGAATGTTGGAGTTAGCTATACAGGGTTGAGGTTGATTCCAAAATATATATAGTTTGAGTTGTGATCAATACTGAGATACGTATACACTGGGTCGTGGATTGATTCAAGATAATATTTATCGATTTATTTCTGTACATCTAACTGTGGACAACTAGTTGTAGGTTACTAACGAGGACAGCTGACTTAATAAACTTAAAACATCAAAATATATTAAAAGTGTTGTAAATATATTTTGAACATACTTTAATATATATGTATATATTGTTATAGGTTCGTGAATCAACAGTGGCCAAGTCTTACTTCCCGACGAAGTAAAAATCTGTGAAAGTGAGTTATAGTCCCACTTTTAAAATCTAATATTTATGGGATGAGAATACATGCAGGTTTTATAAATGATTTATAAAATAGACACAAGTACGTGAAACTACATTCTATGGTTGAATTATCAAAATCGAATATGCCCCTTTTTATTAAGTCTGGTAATCTAAGAATTAGGGAACAGACACCCTAATTGACGCGAATCCTAAAGATAGATCTATCGGGCCCAACAAGCCACATCCAAAGTACCGGATGCTTTAGTACTTCGAAATTTATATCATATCCGAAGGGTGTCCCGGAATGATGGGGATATTCTTATATATGCATCTTGTTAATGTCGGTTACCAGGTGTTCACCATATGAATGATTTTTATCTCTATGTATGGGATGTGTATTGAAATATGAAATCTTGTGGTCTATTATTATGATTTGATATATATAGGTTAAACCTATAACTCACCAACATTTTTGTTGACGTTTTAAGCATGTTTATTCTCAGGTGATTATTAAGAGCTTCCGCTGTCGCATACTTAAATAAGGACGAGATTTGGAGTCCATGCTTGTATGATATTGTGTAAAAACTGCATTCAAGAAACTTATTTTGTTGTAACATATTTGTATTGTAAACCATTATGTAATGGTCGTGTGTAAACAGGATATTTTAGATTATCAATATTTGATAATCTACGCAAAGCTTTTTAAACCTTTATTGATGAAATAAAGGTTATGGTTTGTTTTAAAATGAATGCAGTCTTTGAAAAACGTCTCATATAGAGGTCAAAACCTCGCAACGAAATCAATTAATATGGAACGTTTTTAATCAATAAGAACGGGACATTTCACATTGGTCCTTTTGAAGTCTTGGAACGTGTTGGACCCGTTGCTTACCATTTGGATCTTCCGACTCAGTTGAGTGCAGTTCATCCCACTTTCCACGTGTCGAATCTGAAGAAATGTCTTGCTGAACCAGAACTTGTCATACCACTTAAGGAGCTTACGATTGATGATAAACTCCACTTCGTGGGAGAACCTGTTGAAATTATGGACCGTGAGGTCAAGACCTTGAAACTCAACAAGATTCCAATTGTCCGAGTCCATTGGAATGCTAAACGAGGACCTGAGTTTACTTGGGAGCGAGAGGATCGAATGATGCAGAAGTATCCTCACCTCTTCACAACTCTACCGTCTACCTCAGCTTAAAATTTCGGGATGAAATTTTCATTAACAGGTGGGTAATGTAACGACTCGACTTTTTTGACTTGTATCTGTGCTTATTACTTTATGCGAAACTGCGTATTTGTGCGTACTGAGCTATATTATATTCTGGGATCTTATTTCATGATTAATTACTTTCGTTCATACCATACAACGTGTCATTAAGTACTTAGTTACTTAACTTGATCCCCGAATGCTTTTATGACCGTTAGTATCACTTGATGTTTAAAACGAGCTATGTATTTTGTTACACGTTTGACTTTGGTCATAATTGGAATATTATGACTACGTAATACTAATTGTTATTTTATAATGACAATTACTTGGGCTTTTGGTTGCTTAATTACACTTAGTAATTTACTTATGCTCACTAGTTAGTTTTGTTTGATTTTCTACCTTGTAGGACTCAAGCCCACCCTACTCTAGCGAATGGACTATTTAATTAGCCCAATATTAATAAGTTTATGACCCATATAAATGTAAAACAAATGCTCATTTATTAGAGGAAACATACTAGCATTTTTGTTAACCATAATCACAATTGTTGCATGGGATCCTAACATAAGCATCAACTTTAGATAATCATTAACTAAAAAGCAAAAGTTGTCCCCCCTCTTGTCCCCTTGAAACCTATGGCCAACCCACCCCATCCCCCTATAAATACCACACAAACCTCACCCATTTTACACTTAATCTCATTCACAAATTACACACTTACTCTCTAATTCTCTCTCTAGTCTTTCTCACTCTAAAAAGTGTAAGTTTTAAATTTTATTCTTCTTCTTCTTCTCTACATAAAGTCGACATCATCATCATCATTTAAAGGATCAATCTTTTAGCTTTTGATCTTGTTATATCTTGTAGATTCAAACTTTGGTTTGAATCCTTCAAGAACATAAAAGATTCAAACTTTCTAGCTTTGAATCTTCATTTACTTGTTAGATCTAGGTTTTCTAACTTATGATTCCTTTATTTTGTTATAAAGATCAAAACTTATGTTTATGATCTTCATGTAACTTGAAGATTGGAAAAAATAATCTAGGAAATATTAAGATTGAAGTAATCTTCATATTTCTTCTTCTCGTCCTCAACCTTCTTCATAAACTCGTCAACTTTCTCGTTCCTCGCCTTTTGCTTCTCATAGAGATACTCGAGGTTATCGTAGAGGTTAGTAACGCGGCTGTTGACTGCGTTGTTATCGTACCCCTTTAGAGCAAGCTGCTTGTTGACTCAATTTCTTTCCATATCCAACCAGAAATCAACATTCTCCTTGAGATGGGCAAGCGATTGCTTTCCCCAACTGGTGTTACGTTCTTCCTCATACTTCACCAACTTTATTTCTTTCTTTAACTCCGCATTCTCCTCCAAAAGTTTCTTGATTACCAGGTCTTTTTCATCCATTCGAGCTTCGATCCTTGAAATATGGCAAAGTAAACTGATAATGCTAAAAACGAACATATATTTCATAGCATTATTCCTCAAGAAAGATAAGCTTTTAGTTGCAATTGTTCTATTTACAAATGATATTCGTTTAAATAATAAAAGGTAAAGACAAAAGACAGATTCGACGAATTGAAGACGCAAACGACCAAAAAGCTCAAAAATACAAAATACAATCAAAGAAGTTCCAATTATTGATAAGAAACGTCTCGAAATTACAGGAGTACAAGATTCAAAACGCAAAGTACAAGATATTAAATTATACGCAAGGACGTTCGAAAATCCGGAACCGGGACCAGAGTCAACTCTCAATGCTCGACGCAACGGACTAAAAATTACAAGTCAACGGAGTACAAGAATATAATATAATATATATATAATTAAATTTAATTATATATATTATATTATATAATAAATAAGCAGCCCACGTTTTTGTAGACTTTTGAGCCTCCCCAGCTGGCCATGCGATCGCATGAGCCTGAAGGGTAAAGCTCATGCGATCGCATGAGCACCTTTTCCAGCTCACATGCCATATAAAAACGAGTGTTTGGTTCATCAATATCCATCTTTCTTTCTCTCTATCAAACGTATTATATATATATATATATATATATATATATATATATATATATATATATATATATATATATATATATATATATATATATATATATATATATATATATATATATATTATAATTTTAATTTTAATTTTAATTTTAATTTTAATTTCTAATAATAAGGGTATGTTAGCGAATGTTGTAAGGGTGTAAGTCGAAATTCTGTCCGTGTAACGCTACGCTATTTTTAATCATTGTAAGTTATGTTCAACCTTTTTAATTTAATGTCTCGTAGCTAAGTTATTATTATGCTTATTTAATCCGAAGTAATCATGATGTTGGGCTAATTACTAAAATTGGGTAATTGGGCTTTGTACCATAATTGGGGTTTGGACAAAAGAACGACTCTTGTGGAAATTAGACTATGGGCTATTAATGGGCTTTATATTTGTTTAACTAAATGATAGTTTGTTAATTTTAATATAAAGATTTACAATTGGACGTCCCTATAAATAACCATATACACTCGATCGAACACGATGGGCGGGATATTTATATGTACGAATAATCGTTCATTTAACCGGACACGGGAATGAATTAATAGTCTATGAAATTATTAAAACAGGGGTGAAATTATGTACAAGGACACTTGGCATAATTGATAACAAAGTATTAAAACCTTGGGTTACACACAGTCGATATCCTGGTGTAATTATTAAACAAAGTATTAAAACCTTGTTACAGTTTAAGTCCCCAATTAGTTGGAATATTTAACTTCGGGTATAAGGATAATTTGACGAGGACACTCGCACTTTATATTTATGACTGATGGACTGTTATGGACAAAAACCAGACGGACATATTAAATAATCCAGGACAAAGGACAATTAACCCATGGGCATAAAACTAAAATCAACACGTCAAACATCATGATTAAGGAAGTTTAAATAAGCATAATTCTTTTATTTCATATTTAATTTCCTTTATTTTACATTTAATTGCACTTCTAATTATCGCACTTTTTAATTATTGCAATTTTATTTTATCGCACTTTTATTTATCGCAATTTCATTATCGTTATTTACTTTACGCTTTAAATTAAGTTATATTTATTTTTAATATTTTACATTAGGTTTTAACTGCGACTAAAGTTTTTTAAAATCGACAAACCGGTCATTAAACGGTAAAAACCCCCCTTTTATAATAATAATATTACTTATTTATATATTTGTATTTTTATAAATTAAAACTAATATAGCGTTAAGCTTTGGTTAAAGATTTTTCCCTGTGGAACGAACCAGACTTACTAAAAACTACACTACTGTACGATTAGGTACACTGCCTATAAGTGTTGTAGCAAGGTTTAAGTATATCCATTCTTTAAATAAATAAATATCTTGTGTAAAATTGTATCGTATTTAATAGTATTTCCTAGTAAAATATACACTATTTCATATACGCCTCGCATAACATCAAGTATTTTTAGAGCCGCTGCCGGGGAATCCAATTTCTTGCTTAAACACCGGAAGCGCAACGCTAATATAAAAAAAAATACGCTTTTGTAAAAATACGTTTTAAATATTCGAAAATATAAAAAGAAAAATGAAAATATAAATATTTTTAAGAGTTTGTTAAATATTTAAGTTTTATAAAATTTCTTTATTTATATTTTTAGTTTGTAAAAATATAATTTTTATTTAATTTATATAAATATATTATAAATATATAATACAGCAGAACAGAAAAAAAAATATTAAAACTCGAGTCCAGTACTGTAGCAGCCCAGTGTCTGGCCCGAAACCCTAGCCCATGCGATCGCATGGCTGGGTAACTTAGGACTCATGCGATCGCATGAGCCCTTCTGACACGCCACATTTGATTATCGTACAGCATTAAATACGGAGTAATTATTATTATTATTAATCAAACCCTAATTAGGGTTGTATTATTATAATATTTAAGTTTTAATTTTATTATTTTGTATTATTTAGTTTTAATTAGGTTATTTAATTTATATAAACTTAATACTTTTATAAAATAAATAATATAAAAATAATATTTTTATAAAAATTGTACTTTTTACAACTTTTAGTATATTTTTATATTTTGTCCCTTTTTAATTATTTTAGCGTAATATTTGTATTTTATCACTCGTACTTAATTTTAAACTTAGTTTTTGCCATAGTTATTTTTATTTCTAGATTTTTAGGCTTTGCCGTAAAATCCCTTAAGTGCTTTCTCTTTAGACTAAGATTTAGGTGCTTTAGAATTTTGCGATGCCTTTTTAAATTTTAGTACCTTTTTAAGATATTGCCATTTGGGATATAGTTTTTCTTGTAAGCTTTAATATTTTTAGACGCAACTTTTAATTTTTAGTTTTTAGTTCCTTTTTAAGTTTTGACGCACTACTTTCTTATTTTTATTTTTCGACGCCTTTTATTTTTCAACCCTTTTTTTTCCGACCTTTTTCGACGCGCTCTTTTTCTTTCTTATTTCTCGACATTCTAGTTTTAGGACTTAGAATTTATTCTATTTCTTCTCTAAATTTCTTTAAATTATGAAAATTTATTTTAAGTGGTTAAATTGATAGACATCAAAATTTTCTGGTTCGTAGTAATAGTTGGATTTGTACGTGGACCGGGTTATTAGAGCCAAACAGTACTCAATTATATTGAGACCAAACGAATCCTGCCCCTCTGCTGCATCTTTTGGCTATTCGAAACGTGGGCAAAATCAGAAAAGTCTATTAATTGGATAACTTATATAATTTTTCTTTCCTTTTAAAAACTAATAGGATATTCAGTGAATGCACCGAGCAAGACGTTCACCACCTTTTGTACGTTCACCACCTGTAACCAGATCAAGACATCTAGCAAATATTGTCGCCGTTGATTTTTCTTTAGAATCGTCATCCAGTCGACCAAGTACTCCAATTCAAATTTCCGATAATCCATTTTTTGAACCCGACCTCACAATTGAGAATCCGGAGAATATTCAGGGACAATTCATAGATCCTGAACCATTAATTTTTCCTCCGGAACCACCAATCATTCAAACAGAGATTGTTGAGGAACGAACCATTAAATCAGAATCCTCTAGTGATTCAGATTCAACAAATTCAATCATGGAAAATCTGGAACCTCTAAGTATGGAAGACCGAATGCGAGCTAAACGCACTGGCCAAGGTCACGCAATTACTCATCCAGACATTAATGCGCCAGATTATGAAATCAAAGGACAAATTCTACATATGGTGACTAATCAATGCCAATTTAGTGGTGCGCCGAAGGAAGATCCAAATGAACATCTTCGTACCTTTAATAGGATCTGCACACTATTTAAAATAAGAGAAGTGGAAGATGAACAGATATATCTCATGTTATTTCCCCGGACTTTAAAGGGAGAAGCCAAAGATTGGTTGGAATCGTTACCTGAAGGGGCGATTGATACATGGGACGTTTTAGTTGAAAATTTTCTTAAACAATTCTTTCCGGCATCTAAAGCCGTAAGACTTCAAGGAGAAATTGTTACGTTCACACAGAAACCAAATGAAACTCTATATGAGGCATGGACTAGATTTGGAAAGTTATTAAGAGGATGTCCGCAACATGGTTTAGACACTTGTCAAATAGTACAAATATTCTACCAAGGATGCGACATCACTACAAGGAAAGACATCGATATAGCAGCTGGTGGTTCCATTTTGAAGAAAACCAAAACTGATGCTTACAAAATTATTGATAACACTGCTTCCCACTCACATGAGTGGCACCAAGAAAAAGATATCGTTAGATCATCTAAAGCAGCTAGAGCCAATTCTAGCCATGACTTAGATTCCATTTCCGCAAAGATAGACGCTGTCGAGAGACGAATGGAAAAGATGACTAAAGATATTCACTCAATACGAATTAGTTGTGAGCAGTGTGGAGGACCACATTTGACAAAAGATTGTCTCAGTATTGAACTAACAATGGAACAAAGAGAGAATATTTCATACATAAACTAAAGGCCTAGAAATAATTATCAGAATAATTATCAACCGCCAAGACCGATTTACAATCAAAACAAGAATTATAACTGAAATGTTCCATACAACAACCAACAAGGTCCTAGCAATCAACAAGTATCCAACAATACTTACAACCAGCAAAGACCTAATTTTCAAAACAAACCACCACAAACCGATGATAAAAAGCCGAATTTAGAAGATATGATGACGAAGCTAGTTGAAACTCAAACACAGTTTTTCACATCTCAAAAACAAACCAATGAACAAAATGCTTAAGCATTTAGAAATCAACAAGCTTCTATTCAAAATTTGGAACAAGAAGTAAGTAACCTAGCAAGGTTAATAGGTGAAAGAAAACTGGGAAGTCTACCTAGTGATACAAATGCTAACCCCCGGAATGAAACAGCTAAAGCCATTACCACAAGAAGTGGTTCAACACTTAAACCACCTGAAATACCTGTAATTTCTGATGAAGCTATTCCTACTCCACAAGAACCACAACCTGAACAAGATAAGGAAAAAGTACCGGTAGTTGAAAAGGTTAATGAAGATAACACAGTTAAGGCTAAACCTTATGTTAAACCATACCAACCATCACTTCCTTACCCGAGTAAAATGAAAAAAGAGAGACTTGAAGCCGAGCAATCCAAATTCTTGGATATGTTTAAACAGATAAATGTAAATCTTCCTTTCATTGATGTAATTTCAGGAATGCCTAGATATGCTAAATTTCTGAAAGATCTAATCTCAAATAGAAAAAAAATGGAAGAACTCTCGGCTGTTACTATGAATGCTAATTGTTCTGCAGTGATGTTGAATAAGATACCAGAAAAATTATCTGATCCAGGAAGTTTCACAATTCCATGTTTTCTGGGTAGTCTTAGTTCAATAGAAGCATTGGTAGATTTAGGTGCTAGTATAAATTTAATGCCGTATTCACTATACGCTAAACTAGGCCTTGGAGAATTGAAACCAACACGAATAAGCATACAACTAGCCGATCGATCAGTAAAATATCCTAGAGGGATAATGGAAAACATGCTAGTTAAAGTTGGTACTTTAGTATTTCCAGTAGATTTTGTTGTTCTGGACATGAAAGAAGATTCTCAAGTTCCTCTCATATTAGGAAGACCATTCTGAAACACGGCTAAAGCAATGATAGACGTGTTTGGTAAGAAATTGACCCTAAGTATAGAGGACGAGAGTGTTACCTTTTCTGTTGATAGAGCAATGCAACAACCGCAATCTGCAGATGATACATGCTATTATATTCAAACTATAGATTCACATGCAGAATTGTTAGAAGAATTTCCAGAATTACAAGGAACAGGAGAATGTTCTTTAGGAGAAGGTACTGAACCAATTGATGAAACTGAAATGTTAGCTACACTAATGGCTAATGGATATGAACCAACAACAGAAGAAATTCAAATGCTAAAAGAAGAAGACAGATATCGATACAAATCATCGATAGAAGAACCACCGACATTAGAGTTAAAGCCACTTCCAAACCATTTGGAATATGCTTATTTACATGGTGAATCTGAATTACCTGTAATAATATCGTCTTCTCTTACTGAAAATGAAAAATCTCAACTCATTTCTGTGCTAAAAGCTCATAAACCAGCTTTTGCATGGAAGATTCATGATATAAAAGGAATAAGTCCTTCGTATTGTACACATAAAATCCTTATGGAAGAAGGTCATAAAACGTATGTGCAATGCCAACGAAGACTAAATCCTAATATGCAAGATGTTGTTAAGAAAGAAATTATTAAACTGCTAGATGCAGGTTTAATTTATCCAATTTCTGATAGTCCATGGGTAAGCCCAGTTCAATGCGTACCTAAGAAAGGTGGCATGACTGTCATCACAAATAAGAAGAATGAGCTTATTCCTACAAGGACTGTAACAGGATGGCGTGTATGTATTGATTATAGAAAATTAAATGACGCCACCAGAAAAGATCACTTTCCCTTACCTTTTATTGATCAAATGTTGGAAAGATTAGCCAGAAATATTTACTATTGTTTTCTTGATGGTTTTTCCGGATATTTTCAAATTCCAATAGCACCCGAAGACCAAGAGAAAACCACGTTCACGTGCCCTTATGGTACTTTTGCTTACAAACGCATGTCATTTGGACTTTGCAACGCCCCTGCAACCTTTTAAAGGTGCATGATGGTGATTTTTCATGACATGATAGAAGAATGCATGGAAGTTTTCAAGGATGACTTTTCAGTCTTCGGTGATACATTTGAATCATGTTTAGTTAATCTTGAACGAATGCTTATTAGATGCGAACAATCAAATCTAGTTCTTAATTGGGAGAAATGCCATTTCATGGTTAAAGAAGGCATCGTTCTTGGACATAAAATTTCAAAGGAAGGAATTGAAGTGGATAGAGCTAAAGTAGATGTAATTGCTAAACTTTCACATCCCACCAATGTTAGAGGAGTTAGGAGTTTTCTAGGGCATGCCGGTTTTTACCGACGTTTCATAAAAGATTTTTCTAAAATTGCCACTCCTATGAATAAACTCCTAGAAAAGGATGCTCCATTCATCTTTTCAGATGAATGTATCAAATCTTTTAATATTCTTAAAGAGAAACTCACTAATGCACCGATCATGATAACACCAAATTGGAATCTACCGTTTGAACTAATGTGCGATGCAAGTGATTTTGCAATGGGAGCCGTTTTAGGACAAAGGATTGAAAAACGATTTCAACCTATATATTATGCTAGTAAGACATTACAAGGAGCACAAACGAACTACACAACTACTGAAAAAGAACTCCTTGCTATTGTCTTTGCTTTTGACAAATTTCGTTCATATCTCGTTCTAGCAAAAACGGTGGTCTATACCGACCATTCTGCTCTTAGATACCTATTTTCGAAACAAGATGCCAAACCAAGATTAATCCGTTGTATCTTACTCTTACAAGAATTCGATATTGAAATCCGAGATAAAAGAGGAGCAGAAAATCTCGCCGCTGATCATCTTTCTCGTCTTGAAAATCCCGAATTAGAAGTTCTAAATGAATCGGCCATACAAGACAACTTTCCTGATGAATAACTATTGAAGATAGATTATAATGAAATACCATGGTTTGCAGACTATGCAAACTACTTAGTATGTGGATTCCTTGAAAAAGGATTATCGTACCAAAAACGAAAGAAATTCTTCAGTGATATAAAACACTATTTCTGGAAAGATCCATATTTGTTTAAAAGTTGTCCAGATGGAATAATACGCCGATGTGTATTCGGAGATGAAGCTAGTAAAATTTTAAACCATTGTCACACAGGACCAACAGGAGGGCATTATGGGCCTCAACTAACAGCAAGAAAAGTTTATGATGCTGGATTCTATTGGCCTACAATTTACAAAGACGCACACCTTCTTTGTAAATCCTGTGATGCTTGTCAAAGGGCCAGAAAAATAAGTCAACATGATGAAATGCCACAAAATATCATTCAAGTATGTGAAGTATTTGACATTTGGGGTATTGACTTTATGGGTCCATTTCTAAAATCTCATAATAATCTCTATATTCTCGTAGCCATTGATTATGTATCTAAATGGGCGGAAGCACAAGCTCTCTCAACTAACGATGCACGAGTTGTAGTCAACTTTTTAAAATGTCTTTTTGCAAGGTTTGGAACACCGAAAGCTTTAATAAGTGATCGGGGTACTCATTTCTGTAATAATCAACTTGAGAAAGTTCTTAAAAGATATGGAGTAACTCATAAAATCTCCACTGCATATCATCCACAAACAAGTGGACAAGTTGAAAATACCAACCGAGCTTTAAAACGTATTCTAGAGAAAACCGTAGGATCAAATCCGAAGGAATGTTCCATAAAATTGGAGGATGCCTTCTGGGATTTTAGAACAGCCTACAAAACTCCAATTGGAACCACACCTTTTAAACTCGTTTACGAAAAAGCATGTCATCTTCCAGTAGAAAGTGAACACAGAGCATTTTGGGCTTTGAAGACATGTAATCTTGATTTACATGAAGCTGGACGTCTACGGTTAAGTCAACTAAACGAATTAGAAGAATTAAGACATGAAGCATACGAAAATTCATTAATCTATAAGGAAAGAACGAAGAAATGGCATGATAAAAGAATCAGAAGTTCAAAAGAATTTAAAGAAGGAGACACAGTTCTTCTTTTCAATTCACGATTCAAGCTATTTCCTGGAAAATTGAAATCAAGATGGTCTGGACCATTCATAGTCAAAAGAGTTTTCCCATACGGAACGATAGAATTAATAAATTCAAATGAGATTGAATTTAAAGTTAATGGTCACAGAGTTAAACACTACATAGATAGTCCGATGGAAGTCAACAACGAAGTTAATCACAATTTCGATACCACAGCTAACTAAGTGTGGGGAGAATCAAGTCTTTAAAGGATAATACGTATTTCTGTTAGAGTTAGATTTTCTGTTTTCGTGTAGTTCTCGTAAATAGAACCCGAATGGTCTTTCCCTAGCATACCCTAAAGAACTAGTCTTCTCCCCCCATTCTGAATTTTTATTTTTTTTAGGTTTTTACGAAATGAAGACTTCCTGTGAACTAAACCATGGTCTAATGCTACACGCTTTGATCACTAAACGTAATAATGACACACTACCGAGTGAACTGGTATCAGTAATCAGAGAAAAATTGGACGGAGTAAGAAAAGAATCCAGATGCGAAGATAATAAGTTACAATTTGGTAAAGGAAAATCAAAATCTACAGCGAAAAGAAGAGCACGACACCTTGAAAGATGTCACAAATGCGGAAAATGGTCACACGAAGGTAAATGTTCAAATAATCAAACCTATTCAAATACCGAATTTGTTACTTTATGCAGAGACGGACCGTTTATATGTTTAGAAGAAAAAACATTAAATGCTCGAGGTTACGCCTATGTAGCCATGGAAAACCAATTAGTCTGACTATCTTTTGAGTGGGCTAGAGCATATCACTAAGAATACTATTTCACAGGTAAGTTTGTACAGTTTTTAGTTTTATTTTTATTTTTAACCTTTTGATAATAAACGCTAATTTATTCGCTATAAAGTATTAAATTGGTATTCGATGAAATTAGGTCTTGCGACCGAAATTGTTGATATCATACAAAAAAAAATTTACATCACTGCGAAATTTAACGTTTATTCTTAAGGTATAAATATCTTTAATCAATCAACCCAAAATATTTCAAAAATTCTTCATGAGTTAAATTAGGTCATGGAACCGAAATTACTTTACCGAAAAGAGGGGCGTATATTTTTGATAATATTTGATTGATTAAAGTGGGATAAAAGCCTAAAAGATTTTTAATTTTATTTTTACCATGTTTTTAAAATTAATATATAAATCTTAAATTGATATTGTAAACTTTTTAAATCAATATATTTAAGTTTGTAAATATTTGAAAAATTAATATTTTTAATATAAGTTTGTATGTATAAAAACAAAAATATAATTTAAGTTTGGTGTGAATTTTTAATTTTATGCATTTTAAATTTAAGTTTGGTGTGAATTTAAAAAACAAAAATTTACTTTATCTCATTAAGTTAAAAATATGATTTTTAAAATTCGTCGTGAGTTGAAGATTAGGTCTTTGAACCGAAATTGCTTTACCCGAGGGCGAGACGAGAACTTTTATTATCATTATTTTTAATCTTATTGAATTAAAGTATGCCAAAAAATTAAAAAAACCCAAAAATCTTTACTTTTAAAAACCGCGCTTTGAATTGACAAATTTTAAAATTTTGTCGAGGGATGGACTAGGACATCGATCCGAAACGCCCTCATTCTAAAAAGAAACAAATTTTTAAAATTTTATTAATTTTATGTTTTATAAAGTATAAGGTTTTATAAAAAAAAAACTGAAAATCACTGTAGCCGGCACCCCATGCGATCGCATGGGGTTTATACTTCAACCTCATGCTATCGCATGAGGCTGAAAATTTGGTCAGAAACAAAAGCAGTCAACTGTCTGCTCTTTACACCAACACACACACAACATATACGAAAATACTCCCAAATCACCTCTAAAATTCTCAATTTTTCACCGTAATTCGTCATTTTTCTTGCTCTAATCATGCCCAGATTCTCATTCTTCAGCAAAAAGGTAAAAATTACACCCCTAAACTCATAAATTTGCTAGTTTTTGTGATAATTACCAATATTTTACCTAATGCAATTTTGTTAATTTCTAGTGTAATTAGTGATAAATTGTTAGTATTTTATGCATGTATAACCTAGATTGATGCTATTTAACATGATTTGAAGCCAAAAACTTCAAAATTTTTAGAAATCTAGGGTTTGTGTTCTTGAGCAATTTGGGACTTTTTGATATAAACAGGTTATGGCCGATTTTTGTCATGAATTATTGCTTAATTGAGTAATGTAACATGTTTAGGTAGTTAAATGATCCAAACATTGATCCTAAACATGATTTTTAAAGATTAAAGTGGACTTTTTAGGTGCAAAATTCATAAACTTGATTAATTTGATATATTTGTCATTTGAGACTTGTTTAATTATTAGTAATGACTATTTTGACATGTTATTTGAGTTAAATGCTTATGAACTTTGTATACATTTTCATATGTGCTCAATTGAAAAAGTATAGAATTGTAAAAAATGTGAAAATGTGTATAAGTTTAATTTTGATTTAACATGTTATTGTGATTGTTTTAAGTTGTTATTTTGCTAACACTAATGCATATTTGGATGCACAAATTTTGTGCTTAATGTGTTTTGCAGAAAGCCGATACTGGAGGTTCAGGAGCATCATCATCTAGACAGCCTGCTCCAGCTCCAGAACCAGAACCAGAAATGCAATATGAACCTGAACAACAACCACAACAGGAACCACAACATCAGCCTGAACAGCACGTACCCTATTATAATCCGCTACAGTTACCTAATGAATTGACAGTATTTCCGCCACATCCACCTGTAGAATACCCAACGATACCGGAACACACATTGCATCCTAATTTGAGATTCGATAGACGATGGAGAGATTATCCATCATATCAAAGTAATAAGTTTAAATTAGTAACAAAAGAGGTAGAGGTGCCAAGGGTAATTGATTGGAATCCTTTGGAAACGGTCCATCTAGCTGACCGTGTTAGACAGCATTTGGTACAAAGGTATGGCAGTTCTTCTTTTACAGATTGGATACGTCTTTTCACCATTCGTAGACCTGTATATAAGGAATGGTGTGTTGAGCTGATAAGTACTATAGCGTTAAATGTAGATGTAGATAGGTTAGATGATAGAAGTTTTCTTAGATTTATCCTTGGTGGTAGGATGTACAGAATGTCCATGATGGACATGGCCAGGGCATTACAGATTTACACTCCTAGTGAATTGCTACTACCCAATTGTATGAGTTTGATTTATCGTGGGGAAAGGGTAGATAGGAACTTTGACGCTAACGCCGTTTGGAGGCGTATGTCAAACTATAATGTTTTTACACTAGGAGGTAAACACTCCTACTTACATATTAACAAAGCCGAGCTTCGTGTGATTCATAGATTTTTGGCTAACTCGATTACACGAAGAGGTCACAATAAGGAGAAACTGACCTTACATGATTTATTTTACCTAAAGTGTATTCGGGACCCCAGAAGCTTTGTTAATATCCCTTACTGTGTTGGTTTTTATTTATCTAAAATAGTAGAAGGAATGCAGGAAGGGAGTATAATAGGAGGAGGTATTTTTGTTACTCTCATTGGAGAGTATTTAGGTGTTGATAGGAACCGAGGGGGTCCATTACATCTTTGTAGAGAACAGGATGAGACCATAGGATTGCGGGTTTATGTAGGTGCTAAGGTATTGAAAAGTAGACGTAACGAGGCACTTCCCTATGAAAGTAATCATCCACAGGTAGAAAGGGGTTCAGACGAAGAAATGGAGGAAGCGAAAGACATCAGGGATGTCATTCGAGATGCTATTCTTGACGTCCACGTTCGTATAGATGATGAATCAATAACGAGCGCGGCCAGACATAGTATGTACGAGCAGTGGAACTCCGAGAGAGTATACGAGGATTATAGGCGACGCCAACACGATAGCTGGTTAGTTCATCAGCACCAAATCATGAGCCAGCTATCATATCAGGTACCAAATAATTACGTGCCTACTCGACCTGCTCATTTTCTGCCACACAGCCCCGACATCCGACCACCCTTTAACCGGTATGACTATAACCAAGCCTATCAGGACACCTATAACCAACAATGGAACCCACCTGACGAGATGAACTGGAACCCCTATCCAGACTGATTTGGTTCCATTTGGTTATTTTTATGATTTTTATGTTTTTATCTTTTTACTTTTTCATGTTTAAACTTATGTTATTGGATATATTTGTGTAATTTTTATCATTTTTATTATTATTGTGTACTAATATTTCACATTTAGGATTTGAAAGTGGGATTTTAAGTCCCATTTCAAATTGCCATGCATGTTTATATTTGTATGTATGTATATTGTCGATTGTACAAAACAGGGTAAAACAGCGCATTTTCAAAGACTGGCATTAAGTTCAGCAAAAGCTAGTTTTGACGACAAGATGAAAAATAAATGTGATGTAACAACAGACGGAATGAACAAATGATGTGCACCATTTATCATTCAGCAAACAAACGTCAATATGTTTGGAAACTTTGGTAAAATTTAATCATTTTTTCTACGCTAATCACCCTCAATAATTTAAATTGTTACTGATTTCTTGCAAATGAGGGCATTGCAAGATCTTAAGTGTGGGAAGGGGTTAAATTCTTTCGGAATTTTAAAAATTTTTAACTTAAAACACTTGGTTACCATTAAAAATACTAGTAAAGCAGTAGTTGTATTAGAATCTAGTGCTCTCTGATAATAAAGAACAGCCCTAGTCTTATATACTGACTACCCAATTCTAGTAAAATTTTTCAAAATTTTCAATTAAATGAATTCAAAATCATGTTTATACATATTTATGAACGATAAAACTAGGTGTTAACACCGAAATTATTGTTACCTCGGAAATGACATAAATTGAGAAACAAACCAAAATGTTAGAATTCATTTAAAATGGAATAGAGGACAATAAAAAGGCAAATAAAAGAAAATAAAAGCCTAGTGTGGGAAAATTTGTCAAGTTATTTTAAAACATATGTCACATATTTCTGTAACAAATAACTGAAGATACTTTTGCCTTGGACTAAATTAACTGTTTTACCCAATTTATTGTAATACTTTTGAAAGAATAGATGGATCTACACGATGAATCAATTCCATCATTACAAGGAAGTAAAGTCTTCCAAAAAAGACACGCGCTTCTTGATTTAGGTCAAGAAGTTGTCGTCCAGACCAGCTGTAGGTTGACGAAAAATCTTGAAAAGTCATCTCTAAAATCAGCAGGAAATCCACGGACCTCAGCATCAAACAGGGTCGTCAAGTGGTCAGACTTATCCTAACCATGAGAGGATCTGTCTTGTAAAATGGGGAGGACGCCGTGCAAATTAGCTTGATAAGACTAATGAATCAGATCTCCATAAAGGATAATCTTCTTAAAGATCAAAAATCAGCTTTTAAGACTGATATTACTCAATCCTAGAGATTGACCTTAAAGATTGAGAATTACAAACTCATGAAATTCAAGGATATCTAAACTCGAGCTTGAACGAGAAAATATTTTGATCAAAATTACAAACCGATTTGTTTTCTAAGAACCCATTTTCAATGCATTCATTACCATTGAACATAAAATCCTAGGAATTCACCTGGAATTCATTAGGTCACCTGAACCAAATCGGGTGTCAACCGTAAAAACGGTGGTTGCATAGCATGGTCAAAGACAGGACCTTGTGCCAAACCGAAAAATTATAAGGGTGAGCTTTACTATTGCTCCTACAAAGGATAGTAATTGCATCTGACACGTTATAAGACCATAATTAAAAGCATGTCAGGGGACATTGCCTTAACAGTTGCTTGTTCAACGCTTTCCTTTACAACCGGACGGTAGTTTACCGAAAGGTAATATTCGGAACAAGTAAACTGGACGTGTTGCTTTCCCAATACAAGGTTAGCAAGTGGGTGACACAAAACCACAAGTTTTGAGCTAAAGTTTTCAAATCTGAAACCCACCAAACCCACAAAAAGAATTTGCAAACACCGGTGAAGGGTTATTCCGGAAAACTTATCTAGGGTAAAAGCTAGAATGAAATTTTCAAAAGATCAAATGTTTTCATAAAGATCCTATTTCTTTAAGGATCTAAATTTTTATAAGTCATGTGGGACTGTAAACCACATCGTTACTACCATTGTTTATACCGCTGTAAAGAAATCACTGATGTATAAAGTGTGAAGAATAAAGAAGTGATTCTAGTATTTTCAAGACTATATTGCTTGAGGACAAGCAACGCTCAAGTGTGGGAATATTTGATAATGCTAAAAACGAACATATATTTCATAGCATTATTCCTCAAGAAAGACAAGCTTTTAGTTGCAATTGTTCTATTTACAAGTGATATTCGTTTAAATAATAAAAGGTAAAGATAAAAGACAGATTCGACGAATTGAAGACGCAAACGACCAAAAAGCTCAAAAATACAAAATACAATCAAAGAGGTTCCAATTATTGATAAGAAACGTCTCGAAATTACAAGAGTACAAGATTCAAAACGCAAAGTACAAGATATTAAATTATACGCAAGGACGTTCGAAAATCCGGAACCGGGACCAGAGTCAACTCTCAACGCTCGACGCAACGGACTAAAAATTACAAGTCAACGGAGTACAAGAATATAATATAATATATATATATAATTAAATTTAATTATATATATTATATTATATAATAAATAAATAAACAGCCCACGTTTTTGTAGACTTTTGAGCCTCCCCAGATGGCCATGCGATCGCATGAGCCTGAAGGGTAAAGCTCATGCGATCACATGAGCACCTTTTCCAGCCCACATGCCCTATAAAAACGAGTGTTTGGTTCATTAATATCCATCTTTCTTTCTCTCTATCAAACGTATTATATATATATATATATATATATATATATATATATATATATATATATATATATATATATATATATATATATATTATAATTTTAATTTTAATTTTAATTTTAATTTTAATTTCTAATAATAAGGGTATGTTAGCGAATGTTGTAAGGGTGTAAGTCGAAATTCTATCCGTGTAACGCTACGCTATTTTTAATCATTGTAAGTTATGTTCATCCTTTTTAATTTAATGTCTCGTAGCTAAGTTATTATTATGCTTATTTAATCCGAAGTAATCATGATGTTGGGCTAATTACTAAAATTAGGTAATTGGGCTTTGTACCATAATTGGAGTTTGGACAAAAGAACGACACTTGTGGAAATTAGACTATGGGCTATTAATGGGCTTTATATTTGTTTAACTAAATGATAGTTTGTTAATTTTAATATAAAGATTTACAATTGGACGTCCCTATAAATAACCATATACACTCGATCGGACACGATGGGCGGGATATTTATATGTACGAATAATCGTTCATTTAACCGGACACGGGAATGAATTAATAGTCTATGAAATTATTAAAACAGGGGTGAAATTATGTACAAGGACACTTGGCATAATTGATAACAAAGTATTAAAACCTTGGGTTACACACAGTCGATATCCTGGTGTAATTATTAAACAAAGTATTAAAACCTTGTTACAGTTTAAGTCCCCAATTAGTTGGAATATTTAACTTCGGGTATAAGGATAATTTGACGAGGACACTCGCACTTTATATTTATGACTGATGGACTGTTATGGACAAAAACCAGACGGACATATTAAATAATCCAGGACAAAGGACAATTAACCCATGGGCATAAAACTAAAATCAACACGTCAAACATCATGATTACGGAAGTTTAAATAAGCATAATTCTTTTATTTCATATTTAATTTCCTTTATTTTACATTTAATTGCACTTCAAATTATCGCACTTTTTAATTATCGCAATTTTATTTTATCGCACTTTTATTTATCGCAATTTCATTATCGTTATTTACTTTACGTTTTAAATTAAGTTATATTTATTTTTAATATTTTACATTAGGTTTTAACTGCGACTAAAGTTTTTTAAAATCGACAAACCGGTAATTAAACGGTAAAAACCCCCCTTTTATAATAATAATATTACTTATTTATATATTTGTATTTTTATAAATTAAAAACTAATATAACGTTAAGCTTTGGTTAAAGATTTTTCCCTGTGGAACGAACCGGACTTACTAAAAACTACACTACTGTACGATTAGGTACACTGTCTATAAGTGTTGTAGCAAGGTTTAAGTATATCCATTCTTTAAATAAATAAATATCTTGTGTAAAATTGTATCGTATTTAATAGTATTTCCTAGTAAAATATACACTATTTCATATACGCCTCGCATAACATCACAAACCATCGAAGTTCTTCTCGGTAGTCGTTTGCAGATTCATAATTTCACACATGGCATTATGGTTATCATAAGAAGGATATCGAGCTCTTTTCTTAGACGGGCCATCTTCATTAAAATCAGCAGGGCGCTTCCCCTTGTCTTCAATTCTTGGGGTTGGGTAGTAGTCGGGAGACTTAGGTAAAGTATTTGGACTATAGTTTGGTGAGGGAGGACCACCAAGACCATAAGGTGGGCTTTGGACTCGTCTCGAAGTTGAAGAGTGTCTAACACCTACTTCGTTGGTAGGTTGAAAGGTGAGCCATTTCTTCAGAAGATTTGAAGATATTCATTTTATTTGGTTGATTAACGCTTGAGCTTGACATCCTAACATTATGAAAGAGACTTTGATTAGAATCTTTGAGTCAAGTTTAGTAAAGCATATGTGTTAAGATTATAAGGCAATCCTAAGTGCTTTAAAGTCTAAGGCAGGAAAGGTGCAATCCTAGCTAAGGCACCCTAGCTAACAAGTAAGACACACATAAAGATGCAATCCTGATTCTCTATAACAGCCTGGTTTGCTCTGATACCAATCTATCACACCCCCAATTAGGGTCTGGGTGAATGTGACATTAATATCAACTAAACCAACATATTATAATATATGAGAACAATACTAAATGATAAAAATAAACTTTATTGAGTACGCAGCGGAAAATGAAATGTCGTTACAATAATGGGAATTACAATAAAGTAATTGTTTCAAATGCAAGAATAATAAATGCAATATCTCTTGATCATAAGTCCAAGTAGCATCACATAAGTAGTAAGTAATTCAAGCTTGATCAATCGGCACCTGAGACAAACATGCTAAAGTGTCCACCAAAACGGTTAAGTGAAGTTCATAGGTTTAACAAATATGTTTGACCGTTGTTTTAGACCACAAGATTTAGTTTATAAAGTTGATCTCACAGGGATAAAAAATGTTATGCCAGTTCGTGATATTTAGACTAAACGTTCAAAGTTTGCCCCAATGACAAGTTGTATCTATCCTTGTCGGTTTAATTTTATTATTAAGTAATACAATGACTTGGTCAAATGTATCGGGGACGTTACTCCCGATAGGCCTACCCCCAATAATTAAGCATGCATTTAACGAGCAATTAAATATATCACTGTAGGGACTTAGTCGGACATAGCCGGGTATAGCATAGTTTAACAGTTGGTACTTGTGTCTAAATTGTAAATAGTAAAAGCAACATGTGTCTCATCCCAAAAAGTTAAATAAGTTGCGCAATAGTAAGAGGGGCTATGAGTTCACCTTAGTAAGTAGGAGAGAAAGAGAGAGTTATTCCTCGGAATAGAAAGTTTGAATGAACGTGAGCAGAAAGTCAACCTATTGACATTTAAGAGTAGTTAAGTGTTTTTTCCCAAATTTAGGTTAAGTATGAAAGTGTTATAGTTCGTTTTACTAAGTTTCCATTCCTAGTAAGTTTCCACTTTTAGAAAGTTTTCATTTTTAGTAAGTTTCCACTTTTAGGAAGTTTCCATTTTTAGTAAGTCTCCACTTTTAGTAAGTTTCCATTTTTAGTAAGTTAGTGTTGGACACTAATGAGTTGTCCTTAATAAGTCTACCACCTATTAAGTGTGAAAAATAACTAAGTGTATGATTACTATAGTTGGGTTGATATTGTGGATCGTACCCGAACATCTATGCTACCGCCGAGTCACCAATATGATCTATTGTTACCGGTTAGCCCAGGATTTCTTGACCAAAATCTAAGTTTGGCATTCGTAATCCACAAGCGTCCCATAGTGGTACCAAGGATCACCCTAGGCCTTAAGTAGCGTTGACGTTCAAGTGACTTCACATTATCGTGGATGACTATTATAACATAAGTATTATAATATAAGTAGTATATTATAAGTGTTAGTAATAGTAATAGTGTATAAATATTATATAGTAGTAATAGTAGTATTAGGGTTTCATTAATTAATTAGGTTTAAATAATTAAAGTATTTAATGATTAGAGTTTTGTAATAAATGTTTAGGTTTAGGATTTAGTGTAGTAATGATTAGGTAATTATTAGGGTTTTAATTAATTAAAGTAGTATTAGGGTTTTAGGATTTTAATTAATGTATTAGGGTTTAGTAAATTAGGGTTTAATAATTAGGGTTAGGTTTAGGGTTTTAGTTAATGTAGTATAGTTTAAGTGTAATTAGGGTTATATATATATATATATATATATATATATATATATATATATATATATATATATATATATATATATATATATATATATTCGTGTATATGTATATATATATATATATATATATATATATATATATATAAATATTTTTTTTACATGTATATATATATGTATCGATTTATGTATATGTATATATATTTATATTTTGTTTCCATAATTAAACACAAACAAATCTTTTATCTAATCACCTAGGTTTTAAAGATCAAATACTTCTATCCCTTTTTTTCGGTCGACTATACATATACATACATATATTTTATTTTTTTTCTTTCATGTATATATAGATCTATGTGTGTTCATGTATATAATGTATATGTTTATGAATTAACAAGTTTGTAACATGAATAAGAATTAAAACAAAGATCAAAGATTATGTAAATAAGTTTTAGGGTTTATGTTATACCTTGAAGATTCGAAGATGATTAACAAAAGAAAAGAAGAACACTTGAAGATTGAAGATCAAAACCTTGAAGATTCTTGAAGAACTTTGAAGAACGCGAAGAACAACTTGAAGATTGCTTGAAAACCCTTGAAGATTTTCGATGGTGGTGGGGGATTTTCGGTTTTTGAGCCGAAAATTAGAGAGAGAGGAGAGATTTGAGAGAGAGATTTGAAATTTGTGATTTGGTGCGTGTTTAGCTCTAGCCTAGGTCTCTATTTATAGGAGAGTTAGGAGGATTCTAGAATTAGGGTTTAATTAGGAATTACTATGGGAACAAGTTAGGTTAATGAGGAGGTGATTAGGGTTAGGTTTTACTTAGGGAACAAGTCAAACTTTGAAAGGACCCGTCCTAATCCATCCGGACGAAGTCCATATCGATTATAAACGATTCACAACAGTTGATTACATCGCGAGGTTCTTGACCTCTATATGATACATTTTACAAACATTGCATTCGTTTTTTTAAAAGACAATCTTTCGTTACATCGAAAGTTGACAACATGCATACCATTTCGTAATATATCTTACTATAATTGACTTAATAATAATCTTGATGAACTCAACGACCCGAATGCAACGTCTTTTGAAATATGTCATGAATGACTCCAATTAATATCTCTAAGATGAGCAAATGCACAGCGGAAAATTCCTTGCATACCTGAGAATAAACATGCTTTCAAGTGTCAACCAAAAAGTTGGTGAGTTCATTAGTTTAACATAAATAATCATTTCATAATTTTAATAGACCACAAGATTTCATATTTCCATTTCTCATAAACATACGTCCCATGCATAGAGACAAAAATATCATTCATATGGATTGAACACCTGGTAACCGACATTCACAATATGCATATAAGAATATCCCCATCATTCTGGGATCCTCCTTCGGACATGATATAAATTTCGAAGTACTAAAACATCCGGTACTTTGGATGGGGCTTGTTGAGCCCGATAGATCTATCTTTAGAGTTAGCGTCAATTAGGGTGTCTGTTCCCTAATTCTTAGATTACCAGACTTAATAAAAAGGGGCATATTCGACTTCGATAATTCAACCATAGAATGTAGTTTCGATTACTTGTGTCTATATCGTAAAACATTTATAAAAGCAGCGCATGTATTCTCAGTCCCAAAAATATATATATATAAAAAGGGAGTAATGAAACTCACGCATATAAATATTGTAAAATAGTTATTAAAACATTGCATGCATTCTCAGCCCAAAAATATATATAAAAAGGGAATAATGAAACTCACCTAATGTATTTTGTAGTAAAAATACATATGACTATACTGAACAATGCAGGGTTGGCCTCGGATTCACGAACCTATATTAGTTGTAATTATATTAAAACACATAATTGAATTCGAACAACTTTATATATATATGTAAATTTATTAGTTATGTATTTTTTTTATTAATAATATATATATTTCATATTTTCATTAAAAATATTAATTTTGTTAAAAAATGATAATAGTTATAATACTGATTTTTAGTAATTACATAATAATAATATTCATGATAATACAAATAATAATACTTATGTTAATATTAACAATTCTATTATTTATAAAAAGATACTAATACTAATGTTTATAATAATCTCAAAATCATAATAATAATTATGATACAAATTAATATTCAAGTAATGATAACAATAATAATAATGATTTTTGGTTTTGAAAACTACCTCAAAGAAGTAATCCTTTAAAAAAATTTCCCAAGTCCGGGTTTGAACCCGCGACGTCCCGCTAACCCAATAACATCCTTAACCGTCCCTCCATTTCATCTTTTCTGTTTTGAATCATTATCATCCTAATCGTATCATCACCATTTATCATCCTTGACCATTCGTTATCATATTCATCGTCACCATTATTATTATCGTTTATCATTTTAATTATCATCATCTATAATCGTGTTCATCCTAATACCCGCTATCATTTTTCTAACATCATCATCTTATTGTAATCACTTATCAACCTCAACAATATTACCATCGACACTATCATCATCATCAACATGCATCATAATGATCATACATGAACATTATTACTTACGGAGTACGAAAATATATCACGATTATTATTTATGATTCATTCATCAATACTGTCATCCCAACAGCACATTTAACTGGGCTCTCGGCCCAACAACTCAACAGGGTACGGCCCAGTTTTTAATTCATTTATTTGGTTAATTAGATTTACAAGCCCAACAGAAAATCTATATATATATACGGTCCAATAACTTAAACTAATCTAAGGCCCTAATTCAAAACCCTCTTATTTTAATACAATAAGCTGTTAGTGCATAGAACCTAGGATTCCAAAAAATCTCATCAATAATCCCGACCCCACTAATTCCAAGCAATCACACCTAAATATAGTCAAACACAGTTTATTGCATTGGTGCACCATATCACTAGCAAATGTCGAGTGACATGTATAACAATGTTGCCGAGTAGACCCCACTAATTCACTTATCATCCCATTTCCTTTTTAATTCAATCATAAGTTTACATTTAGTTCAATCCAATCCTCTAAAAGCTAACGTTCAACATGGTCTCCAATTTTTATATAATTATCGTAATTGGAACAGGCCATATATACTACTAATTGCAGCAGTTTACGGTGGACAGAAATTGGAATAAGCAGTAATAGCTTGTCAACGATGAAGAAAAATAAAAGAGAATATGGCGGTTTGGTTGATCTTGGTGATAGACTGCAATAGAAATAATATACATACTATAGCAGTTGTAGAAGAAACGGCGTACGATAGTAGTAGTGACAGAAATCTCAGTTTGCATAGGATGACGAGGAAGTGGTGGTTTTGTATATGGAGCTCGGCAGAAAGAAAATAAAGAAACGTGAAGATGGTGTTCGATGGTTCCAAAACGGAAATTATAATAGTATTTTTCGATGTCTTTGTAGTTGCACACAAAACACGAACATTATATTTTGTGATGGTGGTCTTGGTGGTTGATGTAGGGTGGAGATTATGAAGTAGTGATGGCTACCGGGTTGATGAAAAAGTGGTTGTTATTTTAAATAGGTTTGAAGTGGTCTCACTATGATTATAAGGTGGTGTATAGCTGTGGTCACAAACAGTAACAAATGAGCAAGGTGATGGTTGTTTGCGAGTGGTGATTGAGTAACAAGAGTAAGTAGCAACAATAAACAACGACATCATTAAGTGGTCAATTCAAATGAATTTCTTGTGAGTGTGGAAGTCAACTAGTAGCAAAAGAAAGATAGGTTCTTGATGTATTTTCTGTTAAGTTAATCAACTCAGTTGTAATGATTTTAATTGCTAATGAGTATGGATAGTTTGGATGTCTTGTAGCAAAACAAAATCGAACGAATCCATTGGTCGTACAAAAAAAATAATAATATAGAAAGTAGATAATGACATGAAACTAATTCTTGTTTGTGTATGAATTGAAGATCAACTAGTACAGACAAGAATATATGATTCGATTAAGATGCATATCAAACTGTACGAATTTTCCTGTGTTATAGATCATATTTAGTTACTTTAAATAATTAAATATTATATTAATATTGATAATAATGAGTAATAATAAGAATAGTAATAATTATTAATAAAAATAATGATATAAATAAAAGTAACAATAAGTCACAATATTAAGGATTTTAATGAAATTGTCAATGATAGGATTATTAATGATATTTATAATAATAATACTAGTTATTAATAATAACATTAGTAATAATAATATTTGTATATTAAATATTTAAAGAAGCATAATAATATTAATCCTACAAATATTAATATCTGATATCAACAAATAATAATAATACTATCATTAATCACAATATCTAAAATTATAATTTCTAATTTCAAATCATAATATGTATTTACTTATATATATATATATATATATATATATATATATATATATATATATATATATATATATATATATATGTACATATTCATTTACAAACAATTGTTCGTGAATCGTCGAGAATAGCCAAGGGTTAACTGAATATATGAAAATAGTTCAAAAATTTTGAGACTCAAGCTAACAGACTTTGCTTATCGTGTCGAAATCATATAAAGATTAAGTTTAAATTTGGTCGGATATTCCTGGGTCACTACAGTACCTACCCGTTAAAGAAATTTCGTCCCGAAATTTGAGTAAGGTCGTTATGGCTAACAATAAAAAATGTTTTCATGACGAATATGAGTTGATGAATAGAGTTTTATCATTATTGATTAATATAGATAAAACCATTCAATTACTCGAAGAGTACGAGTGAAGCTATCATAAAAGATTGAAATGAGTAAATGCAGGTTTGTCTTAACTGGTGACGTAGTTAGGGTTGAATTCCGAAATTCAAGGGATTTTCAAGAAATTCTTCGAAATCCAAAAGATTTGATTCTTCGATGAATAAGGAAATTAAGATCTCTATAATTAAATACGGTGATCTGCCTCGATTACCCTATCTGATATTTCTCTATAAATTAACTTCTTCCATTCCGTTACTTTTACCATTCCTATACTTAATTCCAAATTTCAAAAGTTTATGAAAATGCTTAATCCAGTTCTGCTCCTTGTCCTTATCCTTACTATCGCAACAATCATTCTCTTTTTCCAACTTCCACCAGAGAAATCTGCTTACTTCTACTTTGCTCTTGGGGTTATAGTGCTTTTAATTCTCCCTTTTCTTTATGTTGCGATAAACATTGATATTCACAGTTTGTAATTTATGCGTTGTTATCGGGCTTTATGTCTTTCCTTATATTTCAATGTCCCTATATCTGTTTTCTATAATCATTGTCATCCACAGTTAATACTCCTTCCTCTTTGCTGCGATTTATACTCCAATTTCTATTCCTTTTGGAGCTTTGTCCCTTCGTTTCTTCTTTTTACGATTGGACACCTCTTGTAATGGTCCAGAATTCGTAAGTATGGAGTTTCGAATGAATATAATGTTCTAAACCAGAAAGAACGAAATAACACGACTTGATTTGTCAAATTACCAGAGTCACTAAGAATAGAACTATCAAGAATATATTTTCTTGATATGTTCAGAAGTTAATCAGAATGAAAGAGTTATGTAACATGTCACATGATGACGTTATAATCTGTGAATCATCATGTTCCATTTAGAAACTCAGCATGACTTACTGTAATATAATCACGTTGATCAAGTGTCATTATATTATACTAACTCATGCATTAGTTCCCAACATTACTTCAATAACATTCATATTTTTAAGTTTGAAAGTTTACAGAAATAGAAACTAACAGTTTCTATATGATGTAACACTGGTATCAGGAAGATATTAATAATTTCAGATAAGAATAGTTATGAAAATATATTCAGAAATATGGAGGATATTTATAATGAAAGCTACGATGATATCTGGGAATTTCTAATATCAATGGATGATGAAGAAGATTTATCCGTAAGGGTTTAGAGTAAGGAGCAAAATATTCGCTAAAGACTTCAGCAGGCATTGAATCTTTTGGATTCTTTGAAGTCAAACTTATTCTTTGTGATTTGTCCACGGCTTCCTTCATAGTTTCGCATAATCCGCTTTTCGGTACTAAATGTTCTATTGAATGTTTCCAATATAATGATATACAGGAAGCACGAAGAGGTATATAATTTCGGACGAGAATATTTATGAAAATATCCTCAGGAATATCGAAGATATTGATGATGATATTTTGGAATTTCTAAGTTCGATGGTTGATGGAGAAAGATTTTCCGCAAGATTTTAACATGACTTCGGAGCAGGATATTCTCTAAAGATTTCATCGGATCCAGAATTACCTGGATTCTTTGAATATAGGGTATGGTCCTTGTATTTGTCCTTGGTCTCCTTCGTGGTTAGCTCAATCCGTTTTTCAGTTCCAACTTTTCTGAGCTTTTCCAACATACTATTGTTTATCATCAAACTTTCGATGATTAAGGTTGTTTACAGTTGTCTATGGTTTCTACTGCTTCATTCAGCTTTTTCAAAATTCAGAGTATTGATTTGTAGACTGAGTGCTCTTCAGAATTTCAGAATGAAAAATCATAATCCTAAGAGATAAATGTTATACATATAACGGTTGATATAGATATGCTGTGAGTTTTCAAAGTACTGATTGTTGATTCCCGATAATTGGTATGGCAATTATTGTTACAAGATGTAGATGAGTACATAATAGAGTTTCAACGAACAATAATGATTTTTCGGAAAGTCAAAGATCAATGAAGTTGCTGGTAAGTTTACCGCTAATGTGGTGGAATATAAATGGTTCTCCGGTAACGATGATGAAAGGTAAACTTATATATCAAATTTATAGTAGAGTTTACTCGAATGAAAAGTCGAAATTGATTTATTGAAGCTGTGACAAATTTGCTACTTTGAAAGGAATTATCAAGTTATTTTGGGTAATAATAACACTAAGGAATTAGCACAACTATGTGTTAAACATTTACTCAGTTTCCGAGAATTTTTCAGGTGCATAACTATATGCATAAATCTTTTCTTCCGTAGATGAAGTGCGGTTGGTTCATCCCCTCGATTAAGGTGTTTTCAAAAATCATGAAAGGTTTGAACGTAGATTTGAATCGTCCATATACAAATGAGGTTTAAGATGAAACCAAGTGGCAAACTTGAAGAATTGTTTAGTTTCATATGTTATAGTCAATATTTTAATTCATTTTAATTGTCCAATGTTGGTATTCCACAGTTGATAGTCCACAGTTAGCAATTTAATAATTCATATATAGTTTAATATATAATATTCGAATTAATTAATACGTACCGTGACCCGTATACATGTCTCAGACTCGATCACAACTCAAACTATATATATTATTGTAGAATCAACCTCAACCCTGTATAGAGAACTCGATCATTACTGCATATAGAGTGTCTATGGTGATTCCAAATAATATATATAGATGCGTCGATATGATATGTCAAAACTTTGTATACATGTCCCGATATTTAAAGCGCGTAAAATAACTACAGAAATTAAATGACGATAAATAAAATTATGATAATTAAATTGCGATAAATAAAATATAATCAGTTAGCTATGAACAGTTAGCTAGGAATAGTTAGCGTGGATGCTTAACAAATTTCTCATAGTTAATTTGTTTGTTTCTAACAAATTTTATTTTGTCAAATGTTTTCTTCGTTATGCCACTTGTTGGATCCAGATAAATCAAAATCCAAATATGAAATTGGATGAATATGGTTATTCTGTGGTGAACGGATTTGTATATCGGTGGATGTAAGTAGGATAGCATATGATTGTTGAAACAGATTCGAAGAATGTACAATGTAACTTGTTAATGTGAAATTTAAATATTCTTCGGGTATTACCTACCCGTTAAAATATTTTCACCAATAACAGTTTGTACAAGAGAATTTTTAATTACAATCTTTATGAAAACATATATACATATATATTTTCTTCAGATGTATTCATGGATTTAATGAGTTAATATGATATTAAACTCATTTGCTTTTCGGTTGGAACTTAGAATAAATAATCTCTAAAACTTTAGAGATTACATATTCGCCATGTCGAACGAAGATAAATGAGGTAGAACGATACGTAGAATGAAGATCATACTCAAAGTACAGATGATGATATTGAAGCATGGATTGTTGATGGTACTGGTGTTGTTATTGATGATACTGTTGGTGCCGACGTTGTTGCTGAAGCTGGTACATTTTGCACCATATTCTCCGAATTGATTATTCGAGCGCGAAGTTCGTTGACTTATTACTCCAGGATGATTGTCGGTCGGAATGAACGGATGAATAAGGTTCAGAATTGTGGATAGAATATAATCTTGTCGAGTTACCCTGGAAATGAGACTGAAAATGGTGTCTCGAACAGGTTCGCCGGTAAACGCTTCAGGTTCATTGTCAAGAGGTGAATTCGGTTGGTGGAGAGGATTGCCTTCTGCGCATTTCCATTAATTAAGTCGACTACGAACCCATCAGATGAATTGATAATGGCTGATTGGTTGATTCATGCTGGTGACGCTGTTTTCGGAGCTTAGGAGAACATCTATGTCGGAATAACTGTCGGAATAACTATCAGAATAGCTATCGGAATCTGAGGGACTCGAACTGGTTACAGGATTCATCTCGTACGATCAGATGAAGGATTTTCGATAAGAAATAGATTATAGGATGTAGATTAGTACCCTGCAATACATAATTTACATATGCATATATAATACTAAAATCCCATAAGTTACTGAGGAATCTACGGAAGTTGTCAGGCAAAGTTACAGTAACAGATACGCTAAGATATGAAGTAGCAGATACGCTAAGATATGAATTTTTGTCTATACACTATTCAAGCAGTCAATGCAGTAAAACGTGTCTAGACTAAGAATGATAAGCAAGTGATTCTCTAAGAATGATAAGCAGGTAATTTTTGACACGAAATGATAAGCAAAACTTTTGACATGCAGACACGGTCGAAGTCCAGACTCACTAATGCATCCTAACGACTTATCAGTTAGACACACTAATGCAGACATGGTTCGCTAAGACCACCGCTCTGATACCAACTGAAAGGACCCGTCCTAATCCATCCGGACGAAGTCCATATCGATTATAAACGATTCACAACAGTTGATTACATCGCGAGGTTCTTGACCTCTATATGATACATTTTACAAACATTGCATTCGTTTTTTTAAAAGACAATCTTTCGTTACATCGAAAGTTGACAACATGCATACCATTTCGTAATATATCTTACTATAATTGACTTAATAATAATCTTGATGAACTCAACGACCCGAATGCAACGTCTTTTGAAATATGTCATGAATGACTCCAATTAATATCTCTAAGATGAGCAAATGCACAGCGGAAAATTCCTTGCATACCTGAGAATAAACATGCTTTCAAGTGTCAACCAAAAGGTTGGTGAGTTCATTAGTTTAACATAAATAATCATTTCATAATTTTAATAGACCACAAGATTTCATATTTCCATTTCTCATAAACATACGTCCCATGCATAGAGACAAAAATATCATTCATATGGATTGAACACCTGGTAACCGACATTCACAATATGCATATAAGAATATCCCCATCATTCCGGGATCCTCCTTCGGACATGATATAAATTTCGAAGTACTAAAACATCCGGTACTTTGGATGGGGCTTGTTGAGCCCGATAGATCTATCTTTAGAGTTCGCGTCAATTAGGATGTCTGTTCCCTAATTCTTAGATTACCAGACTTAATAAAAAGGGGCATATTCGACTTCGATAATTCAACCATAGAATGTAGTTTCGATTACTTGTGTCTATATCGTAAAACATTTATAAAAGCAGCGCATGTATTCTCAGTCCCAAAAATATATATATATAAAAAGGGAGTAATGAAACTCACGCATATAAATATTGTAAAATAGTTATTAAAACATTGCATGCATTCTCAGCCCAAAAATATATATAAAAAGGGAATAATGAAACTCATCTAATGTATTTTGTAGTAAAAATACATATGACTATACTGAACAATGCAGGGTTGGCCTCGGATTCACGAACCTATATTAGTTGTAATTATATTAAAACACATAATTGAATTCGAACAACTTTATATATATATGTAAATTTATTAGTTATGTATTTTTTATATTAATAATATATATATTTCATATTTTCATTAAAAATATTAATTTTGTTAAAAAAATGATAATAGTTATAATACTGATTTTTAGTAATTACATAATAATAATATTCATGATAATACAAATAATAATACTTATGTTAATATTAACAATTCTATTATTTATAAAAAGATACTAATACTAATGTTTATAATAATCTCAAAATCATAATAATAATTATGATACAAATTAATATTCAAGTAATGATAACAATAATAATAATGATTTTTGGTTTTGAAAACTACCTCAAAGAAGTAATCCTTTAAAAAAATTTCCCAAGTCCGGGTTTGAACCCGCGACGTCCCGCTAACCCAATAACATCCTTAACCGTCCCTCCATTTCATCTTTTCTGTTTTGAATCATTATCATCCTAATCGTATCATCACCATTTATCATCCTTGACCATTCGTTATCATATTCATCGTCACCATTATTATTATCGTTTATCATTTTAATTATCATCATCTATAATCGTGTTCATCCTAATACCCGCTATCATTTTTCTAACATCATCATCTTATTGTAATCACTTATCAACCTCAACAATATTACCATCGACACTATCATCATCATCAACATGCATCATAATGATCATACATGAACATTATTACTTACGGAGTACGAAAATATATCACGATTATTATTTATGATTCATTCATCAATACTGTCATCCCAACAGCACATTTAACTGGGCTCTCGGCCCAACAACTCAACAGGGTACGACCCAGTTTTTAATTCGTTTATTTGGTTAATTAGATTTACAAGCCCAACCGAAAATCTATATATATATACGGTCCAATAACTTAAACTAATCTAAGGCCCTAATTCAAAACCCTCTTATTTTAATACAATAAGCTGTTAGTGCATAGAACCTAGGATTCCAAGAAATCTCATCAATAATCTCGACCCCACTAATTCCAAGCAATCACACCTAAATATAGTCAAACACAGTTTATTGCATTGGTGCACCATATCACTAGCAAATGTCGAGTGACATGTATAACAATGTTGCCGAGTAGACCCCACTAATTCACTTATCATCCCATTTCCTTTTTAATTCAATCATAAGTTTACATTTAGTTCAATCCAATCCTCTAAAAGCTAACGTTCAACATGGTCTCCAATTTTTATATAATTATCGTAATTGGAACAGGCCATATATACTACTAATTGCAGCAGTTTACGGTGGACAGAAATTGGAATAAGCAGTAATAGCTTGTCAACGATGAAGAAAAATAAAAGAGAATATGGCGGTTTGGTTGATCTTGGTGATAGACTGCAATAGAAATAATATACATACTATAGCAGTTGTAGAAGAAACGGCGTACCATAGTAGTAGTGACAGAAATCTCAGTTTGCATAGGATGACGAGGAAGTGGTGGTTTTGTATATGGAGCTCGGCAGAAATAAAATAAAGAAACGTGAAGATGGTGTTCGATGGTTCCAAAACGGAAATTATAATAGTATTTTTCGATGTCTTTGTAGTTGCACACAAAACACGAACATTATATTTTGTGATGGTGGTCTTGGTGGTTGATGTAGGGTGGAGATTATGAAGTAGTGATGGCTACCGGGTTGATGAAAAAGTGGTTGTTATTTTAAATAGGTTTGAAGTGGTCTCACTATGATTATAAGGTGGTGTATAGCCGTGGTCACAAACAGTAACAAATGAGCAAGGTGATGGTTGTTTGCGAGTGGTGATTGAGTAACAAGAGTAAGTAGCAACAATAAACAACGACATCATTAAGTGGTCAATTCAAATGAATTTCTTGTGAGTGTGGAAGTCAACTAGTAGCAAAAGAAAGATAGGTTCTTGATGTATTTTCTGTTAAGTTAATCAACTCAGTTGTAATGATTTTAATTGCTAATGAGTATGGATAGTTTGGATGTCTTGTAGCAAAACAAAATCGAACGAATCCATTGGTCGTACAAAAAAAAAATAATAATATAGAAAGTAGATAATGACATGAAACTAATTCTTGTTTGTGTATGAATTGAAGATCAACTAGTACAGACAAGAATATATGATTCGATTAAGATGCATATCAAACTGTACGAATTTTCCTGTGTTATAGATCATATTTAGTTACTTTAAATAATTAAATATTATATTAATATTGATAATAATGAGTAATAATAAGAATAGTAATAATAATTAATAAAAATAATGATATAAATAAAAGTAACAATAAGTCACAATATTAAGGATTTTAATGAAATTGTCAATGATAGGATTATTAATGATATTTATAATAATAATACTAGTTATTAATAATAATATTTGTATATTAAATATTTAAAGAAGCATAATAATATTAATCCTACAAATATTAATATCTGATATCAACATATAATAATAATACTATCATTAATCACAATATCTAAAATTATAATTTCTAATTTCAAATCATAATATGTATTTACTTTTATATATATATATATGTACATATTCATTTACAAACAATTGTTCGTGAATCGTCGAGAATAGCCAAGGGTTAACTAAATATATGAAAATAGTTCAAAAATTTTGAGACTCAAGCTAACAGACTTTGCTTATCGTGTCGAAATCATATAAAGATTAAGTTTAAATTTGGTCGGAAATTCCCGGGTCACTACAAACTTGATGAGGAAGTAATGGGGGTTTGATTTGGCCGATTTTTAGGTGGGGTACTTTAGGCATTTCACTTTTTTCGGCTAGGGTTTAGCAAGGGATGGATTGAAAATTTTCGTTTTAGTCCTTGTACTTAAAATTAGCTTAAATGGTTCCTTAATTATCCAAGTTTAATTATTTTAAGTACACAAGTTTTAAAGTTATTTATTTGTTCACGAAAGTTAATAAGCTTATTACTTTATCTTTTATTAACTTGTCTTTTAATGTACCAAGTTAATTAATATAATTCATAATTCTTAATACTTAACAATCGTTAATTAAAGATTAATTGTTAAATTAATTATAGTGTTGGGCATTTAATATTGGAAAAATATGGAATGGAAAATTGAGGGTCGTTATAGTAGAATGATAGCTTTTACTCTTAGTTGTGTGTTTATGGTTGAAATTTGGTGAAAGTGATGCTAAAACATCAAAGAGTTGTACACTTGAAGCTTACACGCATCAAGGATGAGAACCGTGATGAGCATCAAGCACCAAGAAACCCACCGGAGCACTTGTTTGCTGTTTTTCGGGGTCTGATCAAACTCCTAGACTTCTGGAAAATTGATTTTCAGATAGTTCGTTTCGATTAGATGACTTTTCGTTTAGGCCACGCCTAAGTCCGATATACTGTTTAGGATTTATAGCCTTCCGAAAGTCATTACGCCTTTGTAACGACGTGCTGAAAATTCTGACCTACTCGCACTTAAACCGTCACCACGGTCAAACGAAGATGATTTAGGTTCTGAAAATTGGACAGCGATTAGAGGAATCACATACGGAGTCTTGGCCACTGACCACGCATCTTTTCGATTTGTATAGAGGTCGTAGAAGCTGTCCGAAGTCAGCCTTTTGTTTCGATCTCTATTCATTTTGAAAACTTACTTTATCTTTTACGAATGATGATGACGATGATGATACTTAAGACTTAATTTATTTACTTTTAAACCTTTTGGAACAATATACTGACTTAGTAACCTTTGACCTTAGGTTGACGACTTTTCGGACCGACTTACTACCTGCATACTTTTTATATCGACTTTTACTGCTTATTCACTGTGAGTTATAGCTTCCCTTTTGTGACATCCCGGAAATTTCCGACCAAATTTAAACTTAATCTTTATATGATTTCGACACGATAAGCAAAGTCTGTAATATTGAGTTTTAAAAATCTTGAAACTATGTTCATATATTCAATTACCTTTCGACTATTCTCGACGATTCACGAACAATTAATTGTAAATAAATATGTATATATATAGCTTGAAAACGTTATCAAAGCATTAAATACTTTACATGAACATAATTGTTTCAATATATGTTTATCGACGGAATTAAAAGATAATATCAAATGATTGAATTATTAGATATATTGTGATATTGTTACGGGTCTCTGTTACGAGGTCCACGTTAATTTGAGAAATCTTTCCTTTTTAACAATATTCGGAATAAATGGTAAAGTGATCTACAAGTGAGAACAAAGTGTCAATTATCGAGAGTTAGACAAAAGTTAGTGGAGATTCCTGTTTGATTTCCAATGCATGCTTTACAATAATATCCTCGTTACTTTTGATAAGATAACAATTTAGCTTTCATATTATTTAATGTGAAAATGAAATTATGGAATGTAGATAACTTAGAAAATGGATATCGACAAGTTAAATAAATCGACGTTTTACAGTAATTTCATACAATTAACTTTACCTTTCAATTCACGAACAATAATTTAAATATATATATATATATATATATATATATATATATATATATATATATATATATATATATATATATATATATATATATATATATATATATATATATATATATATATATATATATATGTTAGATATTTTTATGACATATATTATTAAAACATGTATTATATATAAAAAGTATTTCAAATATAATTAGTTTTGAAAAACACATATAACATGTAAAATTTTATATTATGAACTTATTTTTTTTTAATATATATAACGTTCGAGTGGTAAGTGTCTTTAAAACGTATTTAATATTTAAAAAAAAATATTTAAAACCACTTTTTACAACTTGCCTTTCAGCTGTGATGACAAGGATAAAGCTTCTGACGTTATTCTAAATTTTAGAATTTTTCTAAGACTTTTTAACATTTATTGTTGTTAATAATGCATAAAATATCGATTCGTGATATATATAAAGTGTAAGACAAATAAAGTCACAGTTCCTTTCAAAAGTAGCAAACTACTTTTATCATTTTTAGTTTCACATTTTTTTATATAATTATTATATTATGTAATTATTATACTATATTATTATTATAATAAAAATAAAAATAATAAGATAATTAAAAAGACAAGAATGCATGGATTTCAAAGAGGTGGCATGCTAGTACCATTTTTTCTTTACGTTTTTAATTTTTTTTATATTTTTTTATTATTTATTTATTTTCTCTTTTTATTCTACCAAAATCTTGAGTGTAGGGTCTAAAAATTTGGTAAACTATCCATCACTACTTCTTTAACAACAAGGCCAAGTTGGTCATATGCTTATCTTCAAAATGATAATTAGTTGCACTCATGGTATTTTTTTATAATAGAAATTTTATAATACTTCGTCTATTTTAATTGAGGCGGAGGACACATGAGGGACAAACTCTTTTTACGATAGTTTTATAAAAGTTTAAGACAAAAACAAAATATTTTATAAAGGACGAAATTTTTAATTATACTTTTACCCGTCTTTTATCAATAACAGAGCACGAAATACCAGTCCGTGACACGAGATAAAAAATACAAAAAGTGGGCGACTACCCCACCCTTCACGTGAATGATAAAGAAAAAGTTTGGGATCATTGTTTTCATATGAAACTAGTTCAACTTTTCAAGCAAGTTGAAAAATTATATATATATACTCAATACAGTTATGATGGAGAAATAGCACAAACCCACATATTACTATAACTATTACTCCGTACAACTTTCAATCAACTCTCAATCTATAAAAATGTGTCGGTCATAAATAAAGCAACATAAACTCACGTGACCTTGTTTCTCTAGACTTGTCAAAATGATTCCTTATATATATTCAAGTTTATTTGGTCGAGACACAGGCATAACAAAAATATTTTTACTCTGTAATATTTTTCTTTTCCTTTCTATATCTCCTACACACACACTTAGATTACTAAATATTATTATCATTAAGATTAATATTATTATTATTAATCGTATTACTATTATTGGTAGTATTATTATTATTTACATAAAATACTACGACGAAGTTATGGGCAAGTTATTTTTAGAGCGGGATAGAGCTAAGGAAATTATGGGTTATAGCTATGGATGTTATGGGTATTGCTCGGGGGTTTTGATTGTGAATCTAGTGTTTATCATTTTCGTCGCGTCCACGTACTTTTCTGCAATATTGAATCACAATATTGATACGTGAGCATTCATATCTTATCTTTTATATATTAATAGTGTATCCCTGACTAGTGCTCGAGTAGATATGATTATGCATACTTGTATGTTAAATTTCGTCGTTAGATAGTTTTGATGAATCATGAATTTGATACACATGCTACTGAGATAAGGTATATGATATGCATGTTACTGGAAAGCTGGCGAAAAATTAATAACTTTTCATTTAGAAATCGCGTGATTTCGATGAACGGATTAAAAGATATGGTCAACTGAATTATGTTTGACGTTAATTGAAATTGTGTTTGAAAATGTAAATTAATATTTAAACAATTTGTCTATGAGATTAATAAATTGGATTTTTAGATATTACTAATCGAGTAAATGAATTTCTTTATAAGGCACGGATCGTTTTGTTGAACAATTGTCAAAGTTGACTGTCTTATCATGTTTTAAAGCCTTATAAACACTATAATCTGATTCTACAAGTATTGGAAAAACTATGTGAAATAATAAAATATTTTCGATTGCCATGATAATTCAAATATAATATAACTCCTGAAATAAGTAATAATTTTGAGTTTGATAAACTATAAATTCGTTCAATTATCAAGACTTATACTATGTTAATAAACATGTATAGATTTAAAGATCATATTGGGTCAGGTTGAATTTTGAGATGACTTTTGTTAACTTTTGCATGTCGGTCTCGAGCATTAGGATTGCGATACACTATGACCTGACCTAGCTTGTTAGACCTGTATTGACCAACATATGTTCTCTAGGTTGAGATCTACGGTTATTTTGCATTTCGAGTTTCGGTCACATTTCGGTGAATGACCTTATGTGCTGCTAAGGTGAGTTTTCATTTGCTCCCTTTTTAATTGCTTTTGCAATCTATATTTTTGGGCTGAGAATACATGCACTTTACTTTAAACGCAATGGATACAAGTACATACTAAATTCTACACTGAGTTTGAACTGAAAATTCCTTAGCTTTGGTAACTAGTAACTGCCGGTTATAAGAACTGGTGGGCTCGAGTAGTTGTATATGGATCTATAGGGCTTGACATCCCCGTCCGTTCCAGGTATAGAGACCCTAACCTGAACTATAAAACGGACGTATGCTATTTGAGTTTAGTACACGTTGGATTGCGTGTATTGTACATGTTGGTTGCATGTATGTTAAAACAGGGGTACTTATTATAACGTTAAAGTTTAGTTACCAGGGTGCTCAATTTCGTAGAATCTTTTGATAAACGTTAATAACAGATAATGATAATAAAAGATATCTTTTGAACCTGTTATATAATTTCTAAAATATAACAATAAAAGATAATGATAATAACATTAATAATCTAATTCTTGACATTTTGTAAAATGTACTAATCTTTCGAAATATATCGTAGTACGTTCTATATCTTTTAAAACAATATATATATGTGTGTGTGTGTGTGTGTGTGTGAGAGAGAGATTTAATATATATAACATAAAACTTTAATTAGGTTTTATATACATATTCAAATTACATTATAAAACGTTTTAATAATAGAATTCTTTTAGACTGAAAACGTTTTCGTACATTTGAAATTAAATCAACTAACTAACATAAAGTTTATTTTTTTAAAACTAATTATATTCAGATCACATAATCTATTACTAGAACTTATGTTTATTTTAAATCCTCATAAGTTTGTATTAACTTGTTTAATAACAATCAAGTGTTACTATATCTATTAATTGTATTCGAAACCGCTTATATATAAGTTCAATATACTTTGTCTGTATATATATATATATATATATATATATATATATATATATATATATATATATATATATATATATATATATATATATATATATATATATATATATACACGTTTCTCATAGCACGTTTTATTACGTAGATGTTTATCTAAAATGAATAAGTATAACGTTATACGTTTAATACTTTGTTAACGTTTTCAAGTCATAAAATATATTTCATAACTTATTCTTTCTATCAACCAAACCGTTTAAATGTTTTAATAATATTTCTAAATTTAATACACACACACACACACACATATATATACATACATACATATCTATTTACACATAATTGTTCGTGAATCGTCGAGAACAGTCGAAGGGTAAATGAATACTTGAACACAGTTCAAAGTTTTTGAGATTTCAACATTACAGACTTTGTTTGACGTGTCGGAAACATTAAATTATTTAAAGATTAACTTTAAATTTGGTCTGAAATTTCCGAGTCATCACACTTCTGTCAGATTATGTCCGTTAAGTTTGCTCTCGTGCCTTGCACATGAAGGTAATTTCGTCAATTTACGTTTTCTTCTTCATTCCCAAACTAAAACCTTCATCCTCAACTTACTTTCATTTTTTCCGACACTCAAACCCCAATTCATTCCCAAAATCAAAATCAAGAACAACATCTATATCCCACAATCCAAAATCAAGAATAAACATCTAATTTGTCATTCATAATATCTTCATTCATATAAATCCCACAGCGTAAATGTTTCTTGTTTCCATCATCTTTCGTCCTGATATCTTCTGTTCAAATATGATTTATAGGTTTTACGTCAATTTCATCTCGGGTAACTTACTTTACTCCCTCTAATTATGTATAGCTAAATGCACCGGGCCCAAGTCCCCTAAAAGGGGGCGCCAGAGAGGGTGAGAGCCCCGTCGTGCCCGGACCCTGTTGCACAATCATGCAATCAAAAACCAAATTGCGTGTAGCCACCACTGGAGGTGATTGAGTATGGTTCATGGGTATGCTCGTGAGGTCAATATAGTGTTTATCATTTTCGTTGCGTCTACGTACCTTTCCTGCAATATTGAATCTCAATATTGATACGTGAGTACTCATAATTTAACTTTTACATACTAATAGTGTATCCCTGACTAGTGCTTAGGGTTTGAGAAGAAGGTACACATGTAAAAAACCGCTAGCTCAATTTTGACGGGTCTCAACCGTTTCAAGGTCTGAACCAGAACTTGTCATACCTTTCGAGGATCTTACGATTGACGACAAATTCCACTTCGTGGAAGAACCTGTCGAAATTATGGACCGTGAGGTCAAGACCTTGAAACGCCCTACTCATATGTGTATTTATAATGGGGGATGATTCTCACACACACTTTTTTGATCCTCACACACCAATTGAGTATTATTAGAAGGGTAAAAGGTTGAAATAGGTGTGTGAGGATCAAAAAAGTGTGTGTGAGAATCATCCCCCATTTATAATTGAGTATTTCGTTTCAAATTAACTTAAACAGTACTATATTCCTATCAAGTTTTTATTCAACTACTATTGGTAAAATTTCCATTAATATATTTCAGTTATACTTTAATTCCAATTTTTGATCGACTAATCAAAATATTTTCTTTAATATGAGATATAAATTATTTGCCCAGTAAAGAAGTGTATATAGTATTTAAGTATTTATAAAGTTGTGTAAAGTTTGAGTGTCTGGAATTCGCAACCATGTACGATTGTCAATGAGCATTAATATTATTTATTAACCAATTGGGACAATTGGTCTCGGGCAGGAGAGAGATGAATTGAAAAAAAAAAAAAAATTAACTGCTTGCTTAAGAGAGAACGTAAATCTTCAAGAAGAGCTTTCGGAGGCTTATCGCATTAAAGTGAGATTCACCTTCGTTTAAGTTTTTTGTTAGTGATTCTGGATCCATACGTACTATCATTTTAACGCCTCTTGCTTAACCAACCAATTAGCCAATTTACATGCCACGGGGCTTAACAAGGTTTTTTTTCCTGGATATTGATTACTTACTAAGCATAAATAGGTTACTAAGCCTCTATTAATTAACTTCTATAAAGCTTGGAAGCAGAGAAGCAGATTAATTTTTTCCTTGATATTGATTACTTACTAGGCTTAACGGAATTTAGATGTTTGTTCTTGATTTTGATTTTGATTTTGAGGAGGAATTAGAAATTAGGTCTTGAAGAAAATGAAAGCAAACTGAGGATGAAAGTTTTTTATTTGGGGATGAACAAAAACAGTGTAAATTGACGTGGCTATCCGTGTCAAACATTGATAAATGAGAGTTATCGAGGTAAAAAAAGATTACATGTGTTGTTTGATAGAAAGTTGAGGGATCAACGATATAATTTTGATTTTGTCTTTAATATAAAACTAGTATAAAATAAAATAGAAGTATGAAATTAACTGCGTTTTAAACATTCACCATGTATCGGGTTCAATGTATTTCATATATTTTATTTATTAGAAATATATTTAAGTATTTGTATTATTCTAACAAAATGTCCTTGTTGGGCAAAAGTTCATTGTATACACAGTTATGTGATAACTTTAAAGTAGCAATTATAAGAATGTACAATCTGTTATAAAATATCTAGATTGTGTTATAAAATATCTAGATTGGATGTTAATTTTATTATTATTATATTTCTTGCATAGTAATATTTTATACTATAAATAGACATGTATGGTAACCATTTAAGATGTACCATTTCTCTTGAAATATCAATATCAATATTTTTCTCTCTTTCTTATCTTTTTTTTCTCTTTTTGTTCTTATAATCATTAAAGGTAATTATAAGCCTCTTGAATTATAACACGTTATCAGCACGAAGAGCTTAGTGTAATCAAAGGATATCTCAAACGATCACGAGTCACTGATCAAGGTATGAAATTATTAATAATTTTCAGACTCGAATATATCAAACTTTGGACTACTAACATTTTGAACTACTAATTTTTATTAAGTTCTTAGTGCATTTGTATTGTTCTTATTATATGGTTGGCTCTGCCACCTAAATTATATATGGTCGACACTGTCGCCTAACTATCATTTATGTTTACTAACTTTTATTAACTTCACTAACATTTATATTTATGTTATTTAAGTTATATATGGCCGGTTATACCGCCTGAATTATATTTTCTGTAATCTAACTCTTATTAACTTCACTAACATTTATATTTATGTTAATAAGACCTCATGATTGTACGCAACACGTCATTTGACAACACGGTACTTTATGTACGCAACACGTCATTTGACAACACGGTACCATGGGTCGAGATTAATTCCGATCAATACGAATACGATGGGGTCTTTATATGTTATCTAACATTTATGATTACTTATGCAATTAATCATTATTTATTTCATGCATACTAATGTTTATTCTTAAATTTATAATCTTAAAAGTTAAAATAATAAAAAAAAAAACATTGGTGCTACCGGATAACTCAGTAACTCACTTATTTTGTTATTCAGGATATTTTAAGCAATATACAGTTGTTGAAATTTGGATGATTGTAGAAATATCAATTAGAAATTTAGATGTAGCACCATTAAAAAAAGTGGAGCAATTTTTACTGAAAATGTATTGATCTTAATATATAGTTACCTTGAGACGCCTTGCTTGCTCCTTAGCGTGTAGAATGTTAGCAAGCTTTGATTGTCCATATGCATAGAAACTACTGTAGCTGAAAAGTTTAAAATCGATGTTAGCTGACCTTAAATACCGCCGTAACCATATATTTGCATATGGTAATTAAAGTTTAACAAATCTAGAAAAGGACAGTTTTTTTTAAAGTTATCATCTTCATTTGTTAGTCTAACGTGTGGGACCCAAGAAAAGAAAGGTTAAGACTTGGAACCATTTACATAATTTAGAATCCAAGAAAGCAAGTATATATTAGGTAAACTCATTAGTACTTCTATCCATTATGTGGGTCTCATCTTAATATGTGATTAGCACAATAAAACGAAATATGAATGAAGATTAAGACAGTAATCTATCCTAATATAAAAATAAAATATCTACTTTAAAACACGTAATGTTATCTGAATGTACAATTGTACAATTTAAACTCTCAAATCCTACAATTTATTACCTTTAGCTCTTCATATTTTTTTTAGGATTATTCTAAAATACTTATTAGAAATTGATATTTCCAAACATGTTTTTTTTGATAAATTCACATAGAGTTACTAAATTGCCCTTAATGAAATGTTCAAAAGATTTTTTTGTTATAATTTATTAAAAGAGTATTATTGGAAAGTATCACCAAACTTGTGTGGATCTATCAAAAGATTGTTTGAAAATATCACTTCCCATACTTATTAGGCATTAAACTTTATACTTGTAAGATTGTAAGAATATACTCAGTTGTACTCCATAATTCATATTCTTATAAATGTTAAATGATATTTATACAAAATATATAAGAAATATTAAGTATAAGTATAATGACAAGGAAGATGTTATTAGATAATCTTAATTTAACTCCCAAAACTATTTTTAACATTATTATATATATGAGCACAAGATTTCAAGTTACATACTTTGATTATCTATTCGAATTCCCATCCAATTTATTAAATAGAAATCAACATTTTAGATATAAGCTTGAAATGAAACACTTTACTAATTCCATGGATGTTATCAATGGTTTATAACAAGAAAATATCGTAAAAATGTTTCTATTAAAAGGTAATTTGGTTTTTATTATATTTATACCGAAACATAATTCGTGATTTTTTTTTATGATTCAATACATGTCGTTATATTTTGTGCCATCAGTGACACAAAATGCTGGCTTCGCCACTGCATTTTACCATCTTTAAAAGACAAATAGCAAGATAAGAAAAAGGAGATAAGTTGTCGAGAAACTAAAAGGCCACCAAATTGGGAATTTTCATATATTATGTAGGTGAAGAAAGAAAATCCACAACTACTAAAATAGGGAACATTTTAGGTAAATAATAAAAGACATTAACATTGGGAAAAAAAAACTTTTGAGGAGAAATATCTAATAAAGAAGATGGGTTACTCCAAATTTTGGGCAAGAGAGAGAAAATGAGGCTTGAAGTTTTTGGAAGAAGAAGAGCTTGAACAAATACTCTATACAATTTACTTAGAAAGTGGTGAAAAATAAAAAGAATGAGTAATTATAAAGCAAGGGTATTTTAGGAAGTTACCTCAAATTTGAGTGGGGACAAAGAATTGACACCTTTTTTTTTTTTAATAAAGATGATAGATAATGATAGATGAATAATGCACTGAACAAAAATTTCAACTAATTGATATCAATAATACAAAGTAATAATAAAGAAATAATAAAATAATAATTTGATATCAATTGAATTCTCTCACGAACAACTTATGGATATTTATGAAATTAGTGGTGATGCATGATTGCATATATATATATTTAAATATTAACAGGTACAGTAATATATGTACCTAATTTAATTAAAAACGCATATGATAAAAGGTGCATATGATGAAAAGCGCATATAATGAAAAACACGGCGCATATGATTAAAAGCGATTAAAAGCGCATATGATGAAAAGCGCATATGATGAAAAGCACATATGGTGATTAATGAAAAGAATATTGAAAAAAAAAATCACCAATGTTTCTTGAAAGAATTCAAGGTTATATATATGAACCAATTCATCCATCATGTGAACCATTTTGATATTTCATGGTTCTAATAGACGCATCTAGCGGATGGTCTCATATTTGTGTGTTATCAAGCCGTAATATGGCATTTGCAAAGTTTCTTGCACAAATTATTAAATTGAGAACACATTATTCTAATTACACCATTAAAAGGATGAGACTTGATAATGCTGGTGAGTTAACATCTCAAACATTTAATGATCATTATATATCTACAGGGATTGTTGTTGAACATCCAGTTGCTCATGTGCATACACAAAATTTATTTAGCTGAATTAATAAGATAAACGCTTGCAGCTAATAACTAGACAATTGATAATGAGTACAAAACTCTCAATATTTATATGTGGACATGTAAATTTACATGATGCGACATTAATTCGCATTAGACCATGTGGAAGTCATAAGTATTTTCACTTACTACTTGATTTTGGCCAAGAGCCAAATATTTTCCACCTTAGAACATTGGTTGTGCAGTGTATGTTCCAATTGTATCACCACAACACAATAAAATGATTCTTCAAAGAAAGATGGTAATATATTTTGGATATAAAACATCTTCAATCATAAGATATATTGAACCCATGATGGGTGATGTTTTTACAGCACGTTTTGCTGATTGTCATTTTAATGAAACGTTGTTCCCTAGATTAGGGGGAGAAATGAAAAATAAAGAAAATGATGTTTCATGGTATGAACATCAATTAAGGTATCTTGATCCTCGCACAAATGAATGCGAAATTAAAGTTCAAAAATAATGCATATGCAAGAACTTGTAAATCAATTACCTGATGCATTTACAGATATAAAAAGAGTGACTAAATCATATATACCAGCGATAAATGCTTCAGCTCGAACTGAAATTCCAAAAGCTGGCAATAATGTCACTGTTGAGTCTTTGCCACGCATCAAACGTGGAAGATCAATTGGTTCCGAAGATAAAAATCATCGAAAAAGAAAATCAGCTGATAATGAGGTAAAAGAAAGTGTTCAAGAAGAACCACAAATCAATATTCCTTCTGCAGAGGATATTGATAAATGTAAATACTAAAATTTCGACAAATTATGCAATATTATGGAACCGAAATGAAATTAAAATCTCTATGAGATATTTTCATATAATGTTACAATGACATCATGAATAAAGATGATGATCTGGAACTAAAATCTGTCATTGAATATACAAAATGGACATGATTGAGCTCAATGGAAAGGAACAATACGAGCTGAATTAGAATCGCTCGATAAAAGGAAGGTTTTCGGATCAATCGTTATCACTTTTAAAGATGTGAAACGTATGGGATACAAATGAATTTTTATCCGAAAAAAATGTGCAAATGAAGTTACAAGGCAAAACTAGACTTGTAACTCAATATTTCCCACAAATACCAGAAATGAATTAGGAGGAAAACTTATCCTCCTGTAATGGATACAATTACTTATTAGATACTTAATCAACCTGGTAGTTATTTAAATGCATCTCATGAATGTTGTTACTACTTATCTGTATGGATCACTTAATAGTGATATATATGAATATACCTAAAGGGTTAAGGTATCATAAGCATCTAATGTAAAACCCAAGGGAATATATTCCATTAAATCTCAAAGATTTCTAAATGGGTTTATACAAACGGGACGTATGTGGTATAACCGATTAAATGACTACTTGATAAAAAAAAGGGGTATAAATATAAACTTATTTTGCACGTATGTTTTATAAAAACAATGTTCGGATATGAGATCGTAGTTGTTTATGTCAATGTTCTTAACATCATATGAACAAATAAAGAGATCTATGAAATCATTCAACTTCTAAAGAATTATTTTGAAATGAAAGATCTTGAAAAAACCAAGTATTACCTTGGATTGCAAATTGAGCATATGCCTAATGGTTTACTTGTACATCAACAACTTATACCGAAAAGATTTTAAAACATTTTTTTTAAAGACAAACTCATTGTTGTTAGATCACTCAATATTGACACTGATCTATTTCATCCCTGCGAAGATCATGAAAATCTTAACAGATCGGAAGTTCCATATTTTAGTGCAATTGAGGTTCTTATGTATCTTATAGATTATACAAGACCTGACATTTCTCTTGCAGTTAATTTGTTGGCAAGATTCAGCTCAAATAACAATGGAGCGGGATCAAACACATATTTTGATACCCTTGAGAAACTGCTGATTTAAAATTATTTTATTCTAACGTTTCAAAACAAGATTTGGTTGATTATGTATATACAGGTCATTCATCAAATCCTCATAAAGATAAATCTCAAACTCGATATGTATTCCTAAATGGAGGTATCACAAAATCATGACGTTCTTAAAACAAACACTTGTTGCAACATCATCAAATCATGACGAAGTGATTGCATTATATGAAACTACTCGAAAATGTGTTTGGTTGAGATCAATGACACAAATCATTATTGATTCTTGTGGACTAGAACGCTATAAAAGACTAACAACTATCTTCACCAACAACTATATATGAAGATAATGTAGCTTGCATAATACAAATGAAAGAAGAGTATCAAAAGTGACTGAACAAAATATAAATACTGACGAGGCGCCAAAGCCATAGACGGTCATAACGGTCATAAGTTTGATGGAAAAGAATGGTATGTTGGTAAGGCTCAGAAAAGACTACAAGGGAATAGGAATTGAAACAAGGGTTTGAGCAAACCATGAAGGAGACTGTAGACAAATCACAGGAGCTAAACTTGTACATAAAAGATTTAGATGATACAGTTTCAGATGAAAACCTCAGATTCTTCTCATATACTCAAGATCTCGTAAAAGACAACTAGATTAAAATGAGATACGTTCAATCAACAACTCTGCTGATCTTTATACCAAAGCACTGCCAACTACTATTTTCAGAACACACGTTCATAATATTGGCATGAGGCATGTTCAGAAGATGTAACAACTCAAGCGTTGCCTACTTGAGGGGGAGTCAACTCTATACTGCACTCTTTTTCCCTTAGCTAAAGTTTTATCCCAATGGGTTTTTCTTTAGCAAGGTTTTTAACGAGGCAGTACTAGTTATTCTCTAATAAAATTGTCATCCAAGGGGGAGTGTTATAAAATATCTAGATTGTGTTATAAAATATCTAGATTGGATGTTAATTTTATTATTATTATATTTCTTGCATAGTAATATTTTATACTATAAATAGACATGTATGGTAACCATTTAAGGTGTACCATTTCTCTTGAAATATCAATATCAATATTTTTCTCTCTTTCTTCTCTTTTTTTTCTCTTTTTGTTCTTATAATCATTAAAGGTAATTATAAGCCTCTTGAATTATAACACAATCTATTTATTCAATCTTAATAATGACTTCAAAGGTTGTCGTTAAAAACATGTTAAGTATTATTGTTATATTATTATTTATCTTTTTTCTTAACACGAATAAAGAAGTCAAATCAATTATGTTAACACCGTCGTAATGATTTGGTATATCTTGTATTCATTTTAACCATTTTAATAATAGCTTAATCACAAACAAGGTGCTTCATTAAGTGAAAGTTATTACTCCTTTCCTTTTAATTATATTGTCCCAAAACATATATACATAGTTTCATAAACATTATTATAACATCATACTTTTGTCAGTTTTAATGTTTTACATATTACTTTTTATCTTGCTTTATATGTATACATTAAAATTAAATGCATTAATAAGACTTTAACTCATTATTATTATTATTTATATATAAATAAAATGGACTATTAACTTTGAACATCCAATAATAAAAATGACAATATATTATGAAACTGGGGAGTATAATTTGTGAGTGTTGATCACAAATCAAATTATCACGAATTGAAGCTTCCTGACCAAGGGGCTCTTCGATACTACTGACTGTTGAGGCGATGACTCTTCAGTGAGACTGTAATCGTAGAAGAAGATATAGAAATATATTGAAGCGTAACGATAACGATAAGGAATATTAGAGAAGTCATAATTTAAAGAGAGTCATTTAGATACATAATACGAAGGAGACTGAAATAGAAATTTATATGCGATTATAATAGCAATCTTCTACTTTTTTATTTCTCAAAATAATCTTCTGTCCTTCCTTTGAATCCAATTTGCCCAAAAGTGAGGCATATAAATAGTCCCAAATGCCATGTCACCAACCACAACCTGTTAATCATTCAAAAAAACAAACAAATAAACAATATGCTAGGTAATCACTAAAATTAAATTAATTTAAATTTAAATGGTCATTATTTAATTACCTACATAGACATTTCTAATGTTGTAAACTATGTCACTTTGTCCTTCGTTCGGATCTTATGATATATCTTAGTATTGAGAATGGTACTAAAGATCTTTATTTGTTTATAAACTGAGAGATCGATAATACTCAGGTGATTGGTGACTCTTTATGATACTATGCAAATTATCAAAAAAGAAACTTTTAAATCTTATAACATATTTCACATATATGCACAATCTAAAAGACAGTAAGAAATCGACAAGCAATTCTCTTTTATCTTCTGACAGTATCGGTTTAAAAGACTTTGGGTCTAATTAGGAGTTCATTGGGGCAAAATACCCCATAGACAATTTGTTGTCTCATGCTTTCGTTTTAACTACGTTATTTATGAAGACCATGTCTATAAATAATCGGGGTTTCGGGTGTGAAGATAGAAAGGAAAGTAAAATAGTCTGGTTTAGAAGAATGCGGGTAAAAGTATGGGTGTTCATCGATTCGGTTTTTGGTTTGTTCGGTGTATTCGGTTCGATGTATTGGGTTTTAAAATTTTTTGTGGGCAAAACCGAATTCAAAATGAAAACTGAACCCGAACCGAAACCGAAAACCAAATCGAATTCGGTTCGGTTTCGGTTAAAACCGAAAATAATGAAAAAATTCAAAACCATGGTAGTTTAATTGTGGCGTTACTGACGTTTTAGTTATTTACAACCTAAAACAAGGACATACTATTAAATAATCAAGAATTCGATAATTTATTAATATTTATAGTTTAGTTATGACGTTACTGTTATCGTTATTAAGAAGATGATAATAATAATTTGAGTAACATAAATATAATGTAGACTATCTAATCGTCATATGAGTGATAACCTATTTAGATGATTGAATTCCAAAATATAATGACATTAAAACATAAATATACAAATGATATATATTGAAATTTTTGAATTCGGTTTTTCGTTTAACCGAATTCATAATTTCCAAACCGAACCGAAAACCGAATTCAAATTCGGTTTCGGTTTTACTCGATCCGAAAACCGTATTTCAAATTCGGTTTAGGTTTTTTTCGATTTGGTTCCGGTTTGTTTTTGGGTTAAACGGTTTCAAACCAAATAGTGACCACCCCTAGGTAAAAGAGCGTCCGGATATTGTTTTTGTCCACGAATCCAAATGTAGTATTGTAAGTCCCAACTGAGTTGAGATGACATGGGGAGCTTTCAATTTTAATTTCATTCAAAATCCTAAAGTAGGGAAGTCAGGCGGAATGTTAGTTATTTGGGATTCGAACATTTTCGTTGTCAATCAAACGGTCGAGGGACATCGCTTTCTAGCCATCAAAGGTAATTGGTTAGGAAAAGAGAAAGAAACGGTTGTGGCTAACGTCTACGAGCCACACAACAATGATGAAAAAAAGAAGCTTTGGGAAAGTTTAGAACGATTTATGGCATATCCGGATGTGGAGTGGGTTCTCGGGGGAGATTTTAACGAAGTAATGTGTCAAAAAGAAAGGCAAAATAGCCGTTTTATTGAGATTAGAGCAAAAACTTTCAACAATTTCATAGACAACAACTAATTAATCGAGATCTCCCTGCTGTGGAAAAGATTCACCCGAATTTGTGACAACGGAGAAAATCCAGTAAGCTAGATCGTTTCTTGGTATGTGACCAACTCCTACATTCATGGGGGGATGTTACTGCTATAGCTCTCGATCGCAATACGTCGAATCATTGCCCGATTATCATCAGGGACAATAATGATGACTATTCGACACTTAGTTGGAGTCTAAAGAAGTTTAAAAGGTAATAGTTTATGCATGTAATTCAAAGGTTTACGGGTATAGAGCGGACTATTTGTTCCGGGACAAACTCAAGAATGTGAAAGCGGCTCTTAGATCGTGGAGTAAAATTGAATACGGGAACCTTGTCAAAGATATTGAGCGGCTGCAAAAAGAAACTGAAGATTTTGAACTGAAGGCCGATGGTGGCACCCTCTCGGATGATGACAGAGAAAAATGATTGAATGCTAGGATACTTTGGCTAAAAAGGAAAAGGAAAAATCTGACATGCTCAAACAAAAAACGGGAATCAAATGGGATGTTGATGGAGACGACAACACAAAATTTTTTCCTGCTTCGATCAAGAGGAGAAATAACAGCTCAAACATTCAAGGATTGTATATCAATGGACTGTGGGATGAAAAACCTTAATCCATTAAAATGGAAATTTTCGAGTTCTTCAGTAGGCTCTTTAAGGCCAATCAATCAATCTGCTAAACATGACTTCGACTCGATGAACTCACTTCCTTTTAATATCATCAGCACTGAAGATGTCGAAATGTTAGAAGCCCCATTCTCATATTCTAACATTTGGGACACCATCAAAGAATGTGAGTCGTAAAGAGTCCCGGGCCTAAACGGGGTCAATTTAATCTTTTACAGAAAATTCTATTGGCTTATAAAAGATTATCTGAAGGCGGCCATAGGTTGGTTTTGGTCTAGGGAATCGATCCCCAAAGACTGTAACGCAAGTTTCTTAACTTTGATCCCAAAGAAGAAGACCCCAATGAATCTAGGTGTTTTTCGTCCCATTAACATTATCGAAAGCTTTTATAAAATAATTGCAAAGATTTTATCGAAAAGACTTCAAAGAGTTATCCATAAAATAATTGGGGTGGAGCAAAGTGCGTTCATGAAAGGAAGATTCATTTCAGACGGTATCCTTGTGGCAAACGAGATGCTCGATAAGGGAAAAAGACTTAAGAGGAAATGCTTGATTATTAAAGCCGATTTCGAAAAAGCATTAGATAGCATTAACTGGGAATTCTTATATAAAATTCTTGAAAGAATGGGCTTCGGGTTGAAATGGAAAAGGTGGATTAGCACATGCATATACTCTGCTTCGGTTTCGGTACTAATTAATGGATCACCTACAAAGGAGTTTTCATTACAAAGAGAGATTCGTCAAGGAGATCCACTGTCTCCTTATCTCTTCATCATAGTCGTGGAAGGTTTAAATGTTTTAATCAAACGCGCATTACAAGTTTATCTTTTCAAAGGAATGGAAGTCGGGAAAGGGAAAATTATAGTTTCGCATTTACAATATGCCGATGATACAATTATCTTTGGGGAATGGAGCAAAAGAAATGTCACTAATATATTTAAAGCCCTCAAGTGTTTCGAAATTTCCTCGGGCCTAAAAATAAACTTCTCAAAAGGTTGCCTTTTTGAACTCGGGGTCCAAAAGAATATAGTGGATGATATGGATGTTCGGTTTTCAAGTTGGATGCTAACCTATTTCGTACCTCGGATTGCCAATCGGGAAGAAAATGAATAACATTCTAGATTGGGAACCATTCTTAGATAAGTTTCATTCAAGACTTGCGGATTGGAAGGCAAGGTCGATGTCTTTTGGTGGCCGACTTACACTAATCAAATCGGTACTTAGTAGTCTTCTATTGTACGCCTTCTCCCTATTCTGTGCTCCTCCATGTGTCATCAACAAGCTTGAAGTTTTGTGTCATAAATTCTTTTAGGGCTGGTCGAGAGGTAACACAAAAATCTTGTGGGTAAAATAGGAAAACATTATATTATCCTGTGAGGGCTGGGAGTTAAACATCTGGTCCCTAAAGGCAAAAAATTGGCTCTGTTGGAAAAATGGTGGTGGCGGTTTCATAATGAAAAGGGTGCTCTTTGAGTAAAAATCATAACAAGTATCTATGGGTGGGATGAGGGATTGGGGGTTCATGTCAATAATCACGGTTTGGGAATGGGGACGGTTTGGAAAAATATCTGTAAAGCGGGTTTTGCCATAGACAACCTTGATCTACCTTTCACTAATTCTTTCGTGAAACTTGTATGCAAATGTGATAACACTCTCTTTTGGAGTGATAGATTGCTAGATAACCAACTTCTTGCATAAAAATTTGGAAGATTATTTAGGCTCGAATTAGACAAGGATGTGCTGATAATGAATAAGTTTTGAAATGATGGTGCAGAAATAATATCTTCATGGAATTGGCTGTGCGATCCCTCGGGCAGAACTCTCACCGAGTTACATGAACTCACTGCTATGTTTGACTGTTTCTCCTTCTCAGGTGGCAACGCGGATAAGTGGATATGGAATTTGAAACCTAATGGTTGTTTTTCGACACATACACTAACCAAGATGATTGACTCCAAGCTGCTGCAACATCTTGTCTCACAACCTGAAACAGATCGACTTCAAATTTTTCCTAAAAAAATTAGACTCTTTGTATGGCGTGTCAAAAAGCAAAGGATCCCAGTCCGGGTCGAAAGTGACAAACATGATGTCGACTTGGATTCGGTTCGATGAAACATATGCAACAACGACCTAGAAACAGGCGACCATATTTTTCTCCAATGTAACTTTGCAAAGGACTTATGGTTCCGAGTTTTTCGATGGTGGAATGCAACTCGACATATGTATTCAAATCTGGAAGATCTATTTCATGGTGTACATGGCTCTTCACAAGTCAACCAACGATCAATCACATGGAAGGCCATCGAATGGGTGTGCGGATACATAATATGGCGCAACCGAAACAATTCACTATTTTGGAAAATAAAAGTAATGGTCCCATGGCTCTAAATGAGGTTCAAATTAGAACTTTTGAGTGGATTTCTAGAAGATCGAGAAAGAGAAATCTCGATTGGGGTCAATGGCTTCTAAACCCAAGTGTGTTCGATGATCAAGGCTAATTTTATTTTCAAATTCCGAATTGTCCAGGATGGTAGCTAGTATTCGGTTTCATGTATATTTGTTCTTGTCCTACATGTAATTCTCCTTTCAAACATGTCCTCACATGCTTATCTGTATTGTCTTCCTTTTTTAGTAATGAAATGTTTGATGCCTTTCAAAAAAATAAAAATAAAAATACACAATACTGTTGGGAAATTACGGTCTCACTAATTCCCACCACCCAGCCCAACAATAATAGTAAAGAAATAAGAACAATACACAACACAAGATTTAACGTGGAAACTCCAAAACAGGAGAAAAACCACCGGCCCCCAAAGAGAGAAATACACTATATCACAAATTGTTACAATGATATAGACGACTCTCTTAAGCCAACTACACTCTCCAAAATATTTAACTAATACAACTCTCAAACAAGAGTAAGAAAGAAAGAAATAATCAAATACTTAAAGTGTATTGATTGGTGCAATTTGGAAGTGAGGCTTAACACTCCTTTTATAACCAAGTCACCCCCTCCCACTTCTTCCTCCCACCTATGTGGGATAACATCCATTTACAAATACAAAGCAACCATATCCATTTCTTCTAACCAAAACTATAACCAACAAATCTCCACCTTTTGGATAGAAGAAGATAATCATGCTTCCACTTTGCAAAAGAAACCGACGTAGATGCTTCCTCGACGACAACTTCAAGATCCTCATCTTCATGTCGCTGACATTACCTCTAACCCAAGAAATAAAATTTGCATCTTCATCGAACATTGTCAAGACCCGACAATCATTGTCATAACAGACAATCATAACTCTTAACAGAATTATCATACTCCACCATAAAGAGTATATCACTTAGAATATCGCATTCCAAGCATTTCACCTCGGCACATGTTGTTGAACAACCAGCTGAAACTTTATGGTGCAACTTCCCTGTTTGGCTTTCCCGAAAGTCCCATCAGCTACAACATCAGTTTCCACCACACAACCTGCATCAACGCCAAACCAATGCCCATGTGTAATTGTGGAACCGCTAACGAACATCCCTTTCCACGGTGGCGCGGACACACCATGAGGATGACGTGACTTCAGAGGAATTCGTCACTCTCCGTAACAACGGAGACAATGTTAGTGTCTTTGGAGCCATTTACCGGATTAGCTCCACCTGGACAATTAACCCTTACATGCCCAGTCTTCCCGCACCTCCAGCATACCAGATTCTTCCCAGAGTTTCTCTTTCGCCTATCCGAACACAACACTATCGTATCTCCTGATGACGAGACCCCGTTACCTTCCAGTCTTTTCTCCTCGGATAGGAGCTTGCTAGTAACGTCTTCAAACTTCAGAGTTTCTTTCCCATACATCAAAATAGGTTTCATGTGTTCATAAGACGATGACAAAGATAATATCAACCTCAAAGCTTTATCTTCATCATCCGTTTTAACTCCAATAGCCTCCAGTTCCGAAACAATACCGTTAAGAATACTTAGATGATCTGAAATCTTTGAACCCCCATCCATACGCAGAGTATGAAATTGTTCTTTAAGACACAACCGATTTGAGATGCCCTTGCCCTGGTACAACTGCTCTAGTTTAACCCAAAGCTCCTTTGCCGTTGATAACCCGTGCACATTTGCAAGCACGTTCTTTGCAAGACACAAACGAATCGCACTTGCTGCCCTCAAATCCATATCATCCCATTCTTCTTCATCGAACTTACTGCTAGAATCACTGCCAGGAACAAGGGTGGGTTTACCCTTCAAAGCCTTGTGTAAACCGGACTGAATCAACACATCCTTGACTTGAACCTGCCATAAGCCAAAATTGATCATCCCATCAAATTTCTCTACATCAAACCTCATTGGACTAAACTTCGACATCGTATCCGTATCCTATAGACAACAACTTTCTCTGATTTTGCTCACGTTTCGAATAGCCAAAAGATGTAGCAGGTAGCCAGGACCCTTTAAATCGGAAATCCACAACTAGGCCACTAACAAATTCAACTATTAATACGAATCAGAAAAAATATTGTCTAACCAGATACCCTATACGATCAATAGAACTCGTTTCTGATGTGGACGATCCACTCACGTGGCAACCACAGAGCATACTCCGACTCCTATAACCGAGACCCCCGTCAAACCTGACGCTCTGATACCAGTTGTTGGGAAATTATGGTCTCACTAATTCCCACCACCCAGCCCAACAATAATAGTAAAGAAATAAGAACAATACACAACACAAGATTTAACGTGGAAACTCCAAAACAGGAGAAAAAACCACCGGCCCCCAAAGAGAGAAATACACTATATCACAAATTGTTACAATGATATAGACGACTCTCTTAAGCCAACTACACTCTCCAAAATATTTAACTAATACAACTCTCAAACAAGAGTAAGAAAGAAAGAAATAATCAAATACTTAAAGTGTATTGATTGGTGCAATTTGGAAGTGAGGCTTAACACTCCTTTTATAACCAAGTCACCCCCTCCCACTTCTTCCTCCCACCTATGTGGGATAACATCCATTTACAAATACAAAGCAACCATATCCATTTCTTCTAACCAAAACTATAACCAACACAATACTTCGTCTTGCAATCTAATAACTTATCCAATATGTAAGAAAATTTTCATCTATTTCAAAAAAAGTTCAAAAAGTAAGAACCATGATCATCTTGTTGCTTTCGATTTGAACTTCAGATATTATTCAAAAGAGAAATATCTCAAATATATGAAGTTCATTCGAATCTACTGAAGAATAATTTACGAAATTTGCGAGATCATGCCCTCTACACAATTGAAAACATAGAAACGATATTTTTTTCTTTGCGGTCCTATACTCTATCACCCATATATGAACAATAAAAATCATTTTAATTATACTTCTATTATTGCTATCATTAGAATTTATCTTTCATTCATATCATCATTAGACCATCTTTAACCTTCATGGCGTATTGGCGTGTTGCTAATTAGGGGTGGGGTGTTTGGCGGACGTGTTAGTAAACTGATAAATAATGGGGTGACGTGTTGAGTGACCTGTTGGACGATGTGTTAACATCTGATTGGAAGTTGGGTAAAAAAGAGGATAAAAAATAATTAAAAAGAAAATTTGAACCAATCAAAAAACTGCACGCAACATTTTATTGTCGTGCTCCTTGCACCCACACCAGCTAACACTTAGCTAGCATGCCATGGTTAATAGGCGTGTTGGGCAACACTTGGGGGAGCACGCTCTCGTTAGAAAAGGCCTTAGTACATATAAAATAAAGATATTAGATAAATAAATGGTAACTTTTGGATTTACTTTAACAAATGTATCAAAAACAAAAGTATTTGGAAGTCAACATATATGTACAACTCAAACTAGATAATTATTATTAGCTACCGTGATTTATGTTCTCTTTTGATATTTATAGTGATAGCGATAGCGACAACCTTTAAAACTATTAAGTGTTGTACATTTGAATAATTGTCGTCACCCTAAAATTGTAATTAATCGCTACATACAACACTCTTTAACGAATTAACGATGACCCTAGCTAAGGGTTGTCATTATATAATACTTTTTAATAACTTGGAATAAATTAACTAACCAAAAGGGAGAAGTGAGGGCCGGAGGAGTAGGAAAGTGAGCTAGCTCGGTTCCAATGCTCCCGAAAAATAGACCGGTCAAACTGTCGCCGTTGATGATTGGTATGCTTGATGGTGCAAGCCATCCAATCAACCCGAAACCTATTACGTTCAGGTCTGTTCGTAGCCAATCTCTTTGAAAGTTACTGACAATATAAAATAATTTAATTAATTTTTATAAAATAAACAAAATGAAGGTATCATATATTATATTTTGTTATAATTACAAGCTAATTAAACATCTTAATATATTTTTCGTGTTATGTTATGTTATAGAAAGTAATATTCTTTGTTACGTTAATAGATTAAATGAAAGCTAGGGCCTGAGCCTCCGGGAGGTCTCAGGTTCGAATCCCACACAGGGGGTTTACTTCTGGATTCCGCCCGCTCTTCGAAAGGGTTTATGGGCCAGGGGGTTCCTCCTGGAAACGCGTGAGTCGAGTCTAACCACTTACAAGCCGTTCTAAAAAAAAATAAATAAAAAAATGGAGTATTTAACATGTTGAATGCGTATGCTTAATTAATTATTGATAAAAAAAATTAAAATATAAACTAAAATCGAGTTGGGCCCGGGTTAATTACCACGTGTATTTGCCACCCGAAGCCTGTAAAACCTTTAGAGGGTTCCTTGCTATTGTTGACGACCTCAAAAAGGCTGAAATAATATAATGCGAAACAAAATTAAAATATATTCATCACTGGAATCATATTAAATTGTGAAACTATAGTTCACAAATCACAATAAAAATTAAAATTACTTGATAAAATAAATAATCTCAACTAGCTAGCTAGGTGATTAAATTTTATAAAAAAAAAAAAAAAAAAAAAAAAAAAAAAAAAAAAAAAAAAAAAAAAAACTGAAGTATATACGTAAACGACGAATTGAACCTGATTTTTTTTTTTTGTTGTTGCAAAAATAACGATTTGAACCTGAATTTAAGGTGATTTTGTTGCGGTTGAGTGATGAGAGGGATGAAGTGGCCAAGCCTATGACGGTTGAGGTTGGTGTAGCCATTGTTGCTTCTTGTTCAACCTAGCTCTGCTCAATCTCACACAAAGTTTAATTGCTAAAAATGAATACTATATAATTTGTGGTGGTGTTAATTAGGTTAATTATTGGATTTTTGATCACATGGAAGGATAGATAGATGGATACAAGTGGTTTCAGATAGCATCAGTTTCTTCATGTTCAATAGCATTTTGCCACGTGGATTATATGTGGATAATATAGATTTTCATTTGAATTCTGTTTTTGCCACGTGGAATATGATTCGGCTAAGCGTTGACTACGTACATATCGACCATCATACATTCATACCACTATATGTGTTTGGGTGAAACTATAATCTAGCTTTAGCTCGAACTAGAATTGGAGCTCGAGCTTAATCTGGAGTTAGAGTTTGTAGATGAAATTGAAAGCTGTAATTTATTATTTAAATTAAAAGGTTAAAACTTATATTTTATTACTGTTTGATAAAATAGTTGCAGTTTATTTATGTAAAATAACATAAAAGGCAAAAAAATAAATGATAAAATAATAATTTAGGACTAATAATACAGTTTTACTTTCATAAATTTCATAATTTATTTCATAAGCTACTTCAACTAGCTTATTTTTTCAGAGTTTATTATTTTTATAAGCTCTGCAATATCTATCTACCAAACAATGATAGAAGCTAGAGCTTATGAAAATAATAAGCTTAAGCTCTCATAAGTTCATAGAAGTTGTGTCGCCAAACACACTCTATATAGTGTGGATATCCTTTTTTCAAGATTATAATTATAATTATAATTTATACATATATAAATTGTGGTATTTAGTGTCAGCCTTTGATTGGTCAAATGCATGCGTTAATAGTAACTCATTTTAAATTGAAAAAGGGTATTTTAGTCTTTTTAATTCATAACATTATTTAATTTACAAAGGGTATTTTTGCCTTTTTGGTTATCAGCTACTGATTCCAGAATTCAGTCCCACACCCCTTCATCTTCTAAGCTCTTCTACATTCTTCTTTGCCATTATCAAGTTACACCTGCTTCTTTTCACCATCTATTTTTTCGCCATCATCGCCAACCTCCATCCACCACCATTATCAACCTCCACACTCAACTCAATGGACATAATAGCTCTATTTATATAACTTCAAATCCGATTCCAAAATTTGGATTCAATTTTGTTTAGATGTTATTTATTGATTTGTTATGTTGGTCATTTGTAGTCGTCTTCTTCTTTTTTTTTCGAAAGAAATAAATAAAAAAATGAGGGACCTCCCACCACCATCGTCTTCATACCGCCATCCTCTCCAAGTGCCGCCATTCCCTAACCTGTAACCACCACCACCGACGCTACCAACGTTGCCACAATCACCAACTAAATCTAAAGAAACATAGATCTAATATACAACAAAAGCAAAAAAATTAAACAAAAGTATTCACCTAAACACGAATCTAAATAAAATTATAGATCTAAACTTACAACAGGCTGCCATCTTCGATGCCCCCGCAGTCGACAAACGCCGCCACCACCACCGCCAACCACAGTTTACCATCACCACCGACCAAGTGAAAAAAAATATATACATCCAACTAACCTGATATAATCGAGAATATTAATCATACCGTTTCAAAAAAATAACAGAAAATAAACAAACAAAAAAAGAGATCTAAAGTTGAGGAAAAAAAATAAGAAAAATACAGATCTAAAAAAAAAAGACAAACAAGGAAACAGATCTAGCAGTGGTTTGAGACCGGAAAAGTGAGCGGCACAAGCGGTTCGATTTCAACGGATAAGAGCAGCAATAATAACTGAACCGTTAGTCTATGTATGTATGTATGTATGTATGTTTATGTTGTTGATTGAAGTATTATGTTTGCTATTTAGAGTGAACAATAATTGTTATTGTATGTATTTGAAGGTACAAGGAAAAGGGTCGACAATATGAGCTAGAGTATTTGTGATGTAGCTCACCAGGAAAACAGGTTTTTTATATTCCCTTATTCATTTATATTTTTTCCCCAAATTTTATTTTGTATGCAAGTAAGAATATGTAAGAGATTTTTGATTTGATTTATATTTGACGCATAAGTTAGAATGCATTTAATCAGGCCAGCCCACCTCATTTACCTTGACATTTGGGCTTTTTCATTTTGCAAAAATTACTTTTAATCTTTCTGCAAGGTCATATATCCACTATATTTTTTATTCTTACAATTATTTATAGTAAAAACTCACAACTGATAAACGAATCCACCAAAGTATTTTTTTATTTTATTTTATTTTTTACCTATCTACAAGGCATTGTAAGTTCCCTTTGTAAGTACAAACTGTTACATAACTACCCAACGGAGGGTTTAAATTTTGTTTGACAAAAGGAATGGAAGAAGAACTAGAGTGTGTTTTGAGGCTCCATCATGTCAATCAAAATTTATATACCATAAATTTCGTAAACAGGTCATTATTCGACACATGTAATATTTTATGTATTCAAGGTTCTACTATTATGTATATGGATTGAACGTTTACGACATGAAGACTAAATCATGACTTATTGTATAAAAAGATGTCTTATTTTCGGATGTTAGTCTTATAATCATTCAAACCCCGCAGCGGAGCGCGAGCTACCTACCTAGTTATAATTAATAATCGTAATAACATGAAAAAATAACGGTTTCCCCCATGTCCTTTGAGTCATGGGATAAAGGGAGGTCATGGGTTCGATCCTTCGGGATGACATGAATTTCTTTAAACCAATTGAACACCAATAACGATGGTATATATTGACCCTATAGAGAGGTTTTACCGGATTTGTTTACGGACCTCTACTCAGAATACTGCCTGAATCAATCGGGTTTGGGTTACCACTCAAACGTGTGTGTTCAAATGATGAGGTTCGTTGAAATCAATGATCTACTAATGTCAAAAAATCGCCGTTAAAAAAAACATGAAAAAATTCCTCGGATACACTTTCTTTTTTAAAAAGGTTTTCATTATACAATTTTGTTTGTACAAAATTATCAAAATAAACCATCCGTTCATTTATCAGAACAAGTTATTGTTCTTACTCAACATAAGATGTTTGAACTCAAAACTGCAGAGTTCGAATAAGTTTTATTTGAGTTCGAACATAAAGTTGCTATAACGAATGGCGTCACAATCCCGTTCACCGAGTTCAAAAAATTTCGGCGAGTTCAAACAATTTCGGCGAGTTCAAACTCAAGTCCAAACATGTTTTTGTTCTAACTCAACATAAGATGTTTAAACTCATCAAATATTTTGATTCGTAGCTCCGATTTAGCCACTCTTTTTTTAAATGTGTGTGTTTTTTCGAGATCTATTTGTTCGTATTAATTTTGAGGTCATAACTGCTTTTATTAAATGACCTCATGTTGCGATTTGCGTTTAAAGTATAAATTTCCCATTAACTTTAATGTAAAAGTTGGGCATCGAGAAGGGAAGGAAATTATGAAGGAGTAGTTGTGGATTATACAATTGTAGTAAGTGTGTGTATATTAGTTCTTTACATTATTGTTTAATAGCTTGACTTGTGATAAATCCCCTCTTTTGTTATGGGTTTGTTTCAAAATGATATAGAACTTGGTTATTTTTATTTTTATAAATAAGGTTGTTTGTCGAAAAGAAATACGTGTCCTTAATGTCAAACTGGTCATTTTTGAAAATAAAAAGTTGTTTTATGAAGTTATATGGTTAATAGTGTCCTTAATGCTCACTGGACCCCGACCCATTCTGGCTATATTGTAGCGACCCGACAAAATCGTCATTGAAGGCGCCGTCTACTTAGGTCCCGTTACGTGGTCATAAGTCTTTAAAATAAAGTTTGACCAAAATATGTCGCATTCATTTCAAATGTAAAGATGTTTAAAGGATTACAAATATAGTTTGACAACTAGTTATGTTACAACGTTTTAAGTACAAATGAAACATATGCGACACAATTTAAGTAAAGTCAACGCTCAGTGATAAAGGAGGTAGGGGTGCAGAGACAGCCAGGAGGTTTGCCTAGAAGCAGCCACCCTTGAAAGAGTGCGTAATAGCTCACTGATCGAGCGCTCTTGCGCCGAAGATGAATGGGGCTAAGCGATCTGCCGAAGCTGTGGGATGTAAAAATACATCGGTAGGGGAGCGTTCCGCCTTAGAGTGAAGCACCCGCGCGAGCGGCGGTGGACGAAGCGGAAGCGAGAATGTCGGCTTGAGTAACGCACACATTGGTGAGAATCCAATGCCCCGAAAACCTAAGGGTTCCTCCGCAAGGTTCTCGACATCCAAGCAAGTATCAAAATAGAGAGCAGAAGCATGTATCACTTAGCGTTCAAGGACCCGAGAAAACATATAGAAAACTGTCAACGAAAAACGTTGGTGAAATCATAGGTGTATTTATAAACGTTGTTTTTGAACCACAAGATTTAGTATAAGTTGATTATCCAAATCGTTTGCATTCCAAAGATGTTGTTTGTTTGTGGAGCACCCAATTATCAAGACTTAATTGTATACGAACCCCGTTATCATAGTGTTAGAACTACACTATACCCAAAAATATATTTCATCCGCCAACGGTAGCGAACTGTCCGAATGAGGGCTCGTCAAGCCCGTATGGATCCACACAACATAAGTTCTCACTTACACCCTACAAGTGTAACTAATGATAATTGAATTGAGGCTTTTTGTTCTAACTCGCACATGGAATATTTGTTTTCGTACTTGTGTTCAAAACATAAAAGTATGATACGTATATGTTTCTCATCCCATGATTTAAAGCGTAAAAGTTATTGAAAAGGTGAGACTATGATCTCACCTTGAGTGCACGAGTAAAAAGGTACTTCACAAAGTAAACGTGTGCAAGAACGAATGCTAGTCTTGACCTAAACAAGTAGGTTGTATCAATACTGGTAAAGCACGGTTGGTCAAAGTTGTTCAATTAGTCCTATGACTCGTTACGACTCGATTATATAGCATGTGAATCAAGTTGTCAAGTTTCATGCAAGAATCAAGTATAAGATAAAGGTTATAACGATTAAACAAAGTATTGGTTAAGTTTGAATAAAAGTCAACTTTGGTCAAGTCAAAGTCAACGAAAAAGTCAACACGTTCGAGTCGGGTCTCGGACAATTTTTATGAGTTATATAATCATATATGAGCATGTTAGAACAAGTTACATATGAATCGGAGGTGCGTAACATAGTTGGATTTAAACGTGAAAACGCGAAATTAAACAGCCCTTTTTTCGGGCAAACGCCGCGCCGCGCTAAAGGTGGGCCGCATATTAAGATGTATTAGTACACTTTTGAAAGACTTCAAGACACATATCAAAGTACTTCTACTTAACAAAAATGCTTACAATTGCATTCTCATTCATTTTCATCAACAATTCTACTCGTATGCACCCGTATTCATACTTGTACAATACCCAGCTCCTAGACATATATACTATTGGTATATATACATAATAATTCAGCTCTTAGCAGCCCTAGATAGTCAATAAACATGTGGAACCAACCATTTGGCAACTAGGATGAAATATCTCACAAAATTACAAACTAATGGAGCCTATATTGTCTCCCCATATTCACGTGAACCTTCACCAATCCTAACACTTTCATTTTTCAATTTGCATGCATTAAACTCACTTCTCTCAAGTTCTCTCTTGATGTTCTAAGTGTTCTTCATCATCTTCATCAAAATCTAGCTCAATCTAGCTCAAAAATCCAAACATAAAACAACTTACAAAACAACAACTCAAGAACACATCAAGAACACTTTCAAGGTTACTAGCTTACTTCCAATCTTGCAATTTCATTTCAAGTGATCATCCAATATCAAGAAATCTTTGTTATTTACAGTAGGTTATCTTTCTAAATCAAGGTAATACTCATATTCAAACTTTGATTCAATTTCTATAACTATAACAATCTTAATTCGAGTGATAATCTTACTTGAACGTGTTTTCGTGTCATGATTCTACTTCAAGAACTTTCAAGCCATCCAAGATCCTTTGAAGCTAGATCAATTTTTGTCATTTCCAGTAGGTTTACCTACTAAAATTGAGGTAGTAATGATGTTCATAACATCATTCGATTCATATATATATATATATATATAACTATCTTATTCGAAGATTTAAACTTGTAATCACTAGAACATAGTTTAGTTAATTCTAAACTTGTTCACAAACAAAGTTAATCCTTCTAACTTGACTTTTAAAATTAACTAAACACATGTTCTATATCAATATTATATGCTAACTTAATGATTTAAAACCTGGAAACACGATGAACACCGTAAAATCGGACATACGCCATCGTAGTAAAACCGCGGGCTGTTTTGGGTTTGTTAATTAAAAACTATGATAAACTTTGATTTAAAAGTTATTCTTCTGGAAAAATGATTTTTCTTATTAACATGAAACTATATCCAAAAATCATGGTTAAACTCAAAGTGGATGTATGTTTTTCAAAAATGGTCATCAAGACGTCGTTTTTTCGACTGAAATGACTACCTCTTACAATATTGACTTGTAACCTGTATTTCCGACTATAAACTTATACTTTTTATGTTTAGTTTCATAAATTTCAGTTCATTATGAAACCATAGCAACTTGAATCACTCAAAATGGATTTAAAACGAAGAAGTTATGGGTAAAACAAGATTGGATAATTTTGCTTGTTGTAGCTACGTGAAATTTGTAACGAATCTATACAAATCATAACTTAACTAACTTATATTGTATTATACATGTATTCTAACATATATTATATAATATTGGGATACCATATACACGTATACAATATTTTGACATATCATATCGACCCATCTATATATATTATTTGGGAACAACCATAGACACTCTATATGCAGTAATGCTCGAGTTAGCTATACAGGGTTAAGGTTGATTCCAAAATAATATATATACTTTGAGTTGTGATCTAGCCTGAGACTTGTATACACTGGGTTGTGGATTAATTCGAGATAATATATATTGATTTATTCCTGTACATCTAACTGTGGACAACTAGTTGTAGATTACTAACGTTGGACTGCAAACTTAACAAACTTAAATCGTTAAAACGTAATAAAAAATGTTGTGAATATATTTCGATCATACTTTGATATATATGTATACATTTTTTATAGGTTCGTGAATCAACCCGTAGCCAAGTCTTACTTCCCGACGAAGTAAAAATCTGTGAAAGTGAGTTATAGTCCCACTTTTAAAATCTAATATCTTTTGAGATGAGAATACATGCAGTTTTATAAGTGTTTTACAAAATAGACACAAGTACTTTAAACTACATTCTATGGTTGAATTTATTAAACCGAATATGCCCCTTTTTAGTCTGGTAATATAAGAATTAGGGAACAGACACCCTAATTGACGCGAATCCTAAAGATAGATCTATGGACACTAACAAGCCCCAGTCAGAGTATTTGAACTGCTTTAGTACTTCAATTTTATCATGTCCGAAGGGAGTCCCGGAATGATGGGGATATTCTATATGCATCTTGTTAATGTCGGTTACCAGGTGTTCACCATATGAATGATTTTTATCTCTATGTATGGGATGATGTTTATGAAAAATGGAAATATGAAATCTTGTGGTCTATTATTATGATTTGATAAATATATAGGTTAAACCTATAGCTCACCAACATTTTTGTTGACGTTTAAAGCATGTTTATTCTCAGGTGATTATTAAGAGCTTCCGCTGTTGCATGCTAATTTATGGACAAGAGTTGAAGTCAGCATGCTTGTATAATATTGTTTAAAAACTGCATTCGAAGACTTAAATTGATGTGTAATATTATTGTAAACCATTATGTAATAATCGTGTGAAAACGCTATATTTTTAGATTATCATTATTTGATAATCGTCGTAATATTTTTTAAACCTTTATCGATAAAATAAATGTTATGGTTTGTTTTAAAATCGAATGCAGTCTTTGAAAAACGTCTCATATAGAGGTCAAAACCTCGCAACGGAATCAATTAATATGGAACGTTTATAATCGATATGAACGGGACATTTCAACTTATTGGTTTGATTGACATGTGGAATTGTCGCGGTGTTCAAGACACCACATTGTCATGGGAGTGGAATTATCGCGGTGTTCAAGACACTACTCATTGGTTTGATTGACATGTGGAATTGTCGCGATGTTCAAGACACCACATTGTCATGGGGTGAGTTAGTCGCGGTGTTCAAGACATCTCCCAGGGGATTAGTGATTACGCGGCGTATGTACACTAATGGATGTTATGAACTCCGACGGTCTTTCGCGAGTACCGTTCCCTTGTACGATTGGTTAACCATGGTTGTGTGAATTTTGTATTAGCATATTTAATTGCGAACTATATGCTTTTAGTGTCGTTAGCTTATTATGAATTGCGGATATTGGTTTATGCATAATGTTTGCATAGTTGTCGAATTGCTAGCTTGTATGTGGTATTGTGTAAGTGATTGCAAGTAAGTAGGTTATATATGTATATGTATAATTATTGCATTCACTAAGCTTTAGCTTACCCTCTCGTTGTTTACCTTTTTAGGCTCCGGCGTGGACAATGGCAAAGGTATTCATTTGGAATAGTAGTGGCTCTCGGGGGGTTAGCTTTTTGGAAGTTCGGCCAAGATTTGGGTAGTTTAACCCCAAACACAATGCTCTAGTGTCGTTTGAAAATTAAACTAGTACGGTCAAAACTTGTATTTTTGTACGAAATGTGTAATTCGGGCCGATGTGTGCCCGGCGATGTAAAAACATTTTTCTTTGATGATGGAAATCTCTTAGTTTAACTTATTATGACATGTTGTGAAAAGGTTTTCATTTAAAAGTGTCGGGAAGCGGGTTTTCCTCTCATGTAATTTGGACACCTAGATCAGAACCTGGCAGTTCATTTGGATGCCGTCCAGATCTTCTGGACGTCGTCCAAGTCTTCTTTGCTGGACGCCGTCCGGATAACTGGACGCCGTCCAGATAACTGGACGCCGTCCAGATGTATTGCTTCAGAAAAAAAAATTTAAGCGTGTTTTTGGTATATCGAAGTCGAGTCGTTACATTAAACTTCTTAGTTCGTTCTCGATCCTTTGAGTCTCTTCACGTGGGAAGTATTTGGTGATCATCTTTTCCCTTAAATCGGCCCAAGAGAGTGCGTGGGCTTCATCGGTACCCACCGATTGCACAAACGTGTTCCACCAAGTGAGAGCAATACCGGCGAAAGTGTGAGTGGAATACTTGACCTTGTCTTGGTCCCGAAAACCGCTTATGCTAAAAACGGCTTTCGTTTGCTCAAACCATCGGGTGAGAGTAATCGGTCCCCCAGTTCCATCGAAAGTATGAGGTTTGCACCCCATGAAAGTTTTGTAGGAGCACCCCTCATTGGAATTATTGGCTCCGTGGTTGTTGTCATGGTTATTGTTGTTGGAGGAGTGACCGGCCATGGCCGCATCCACAACGGTGGCTATCATTCGTTGAAGAGCTTGTTCGGGAGTTTCGGGAGGAGTATTACGTTGACCTCGAGCCATGGTTCTTTGAAAACACAAGAATATCGTTGATTAGTATCCTCAATAATACTAATCGTGATATGGAATAAAGATAGAGAGAAAATTCTCCTTGACCCGCCCTCAATTCTTTATGTTATAATGTCGGAATGTTCATGTGAGTCACCGTAATATAATCCCGGCAATTATATTACCCTAATTCATATGTGCATTTAACATTATCTCATAAGGTCAAGATGGCGTGTCAATCAAATTAGACAACGTGCGATTTATGATGAAAAAGGAGTTAGATACGAATAGAAGAGTTCAAGTATAAATGTACAAGTAGTCAAACAAGTCCTACTTCAAGTCTATATGCCGATTGTAGTCTAGACTCACTAATGCACCCTATGACTTGGGGTTAACACCAATTTTCATGACCTGTCCTAATCCATCTGTAGGAATACATTACATTTGGTTACATCGCGAGGTACTTGACCTCTATATGATACATTTTACAAACATTGCATTCGTTTTTAAAAGACAAACATTCATTACAACGAAAGTTGACGGCATGCATACCATTTCATAATATATCCAACTATAATTGACTTAATAATAATCTCGAAGAACTCGACGACTCGAATGCAACGTCTTTTGAAATATGTCATGAATGACTCCAAGTAATATCTCTAATATGAGCAAATGCACAACGGAAGATTTCTTTCATACCTGAGAATAAACATGCTTTAAAGTGTCAACCAAAAGGTTGGTGAGTTCATTAGTTTATCATAATCAATTATTTCCATAATTTTAATAGACCACAAGATTTCATATTTCTATTTCTCATAAACATCATGCATAAAAATCATTCATATGGACTGAACACCTGGTAACCGACATTAACAAGATGCATATAGAATATCCCCATCATTCCGGGACACCCATCTGACATGATAATTTTGAAGTACTAAAGCATTCCAAATTCCAGAATGGGGCTTGTTGGGCCCGATAGATCTATCTTTAGGATTCGCGTCAATTTGGGGGTCTGTTCCCAAATTCTTAGGCTACCAAGCTAAAAGGGGCATATTCGGCTTCGATCATTCAACCATATAATGTAGTTTCGATTACTTGTGTCTATTTCGTAAAATATTTATAAAAATAGCGCATGTATTCTCAGTCCCAAAAATATATATTGCAAAAGCATTTAAAAAGGGAGCAAATGAAACTCACAATACTGTATTTTGTAGTAAAAATACATATGACGAAACTGAGCAATGCAGGGTTGACCTCGGATTCACGAACCTATATCAATTATATATATTAAAACATATAATTGAAATCGAGCAAGTTTATATATATTATTATTAATAATATACTTGTTATGTTATATGTTATTTAGTTAAATTTAATGTATTTAATTTATATATTTTATATAACTAATATCTATCTTTCTTTATAACAGGTTATTAATAAAAATTTATACTAGGGTTTTTATATGATGTTAATATACTTATATATCAGTTGATATCTTTTATACTTTATTAGTATCATTTAAAAAAAAAAATAGTGATATGTATTACTAATATTATGATAATGAAATTTTATATACGAATATCTATTTGTAATAATATTGATAATGATCAGTGATAATAATAATAATGATATTTCATTTATAATTTTCTTGAAAAACAGTATAATTATTTTTAAAATATTTTCTTTTCATGATCCTACTAATTTTAAAAAAACATAATGATATTGATAATATTAATAATAATGGCAGTATTAGTTTTCATGTTAAAAAGTAATAATGATTATCATGATAATAGTTTTTAACAATAACAATATTAATAATGATAATCATACTAGTAATAATAATAATGATAACCTTAATAATAATTTTTATGATAGTAATAATTATAAGTATGATAATAATACTAATATTAATGATAATAATATTAGGTTGTATTGTTTTCCTAATAATGATAATAATAATCATAATCATAATAATAATGATAATACTTATAATAATAATTATAATGGTGATACAAATAATTATAATGATAATACTAGTATTATTGGTAATACTTTTAATAATAATAACACTAGTAACAATAACAATTTATAATCATAATTATAACCTTAATAACTAATAATAATAACCATAACAATAATAATAATACCCATAATAATAGTAATAAAAAATAAAAGAAATTGTGTATACCTTTAAAAAGCTTTGTTTAAAAAGAATTGCCCTGAACAGGGCTCGAACCCGTGACCTCTCGCTACCCCGATAACACCACAAACCACTCCACCAATTCTGTTTTTGTGATTAATGTCGTACCTAGATTCATTTATACCGTATTTCTTTTTGTTTAATATTGGGCCGAAACCCACTTTAGCCTTTAATGGCCTGAAGGAAGCCCAAAACAAAAACAGGCCGATGGTTTGATCTAGTAACTCTCGAACAGAAAGAAAAACGCAGACATGTCCCTTCTAAACTTCATCATATACCATCCCTAATCTTGTTCATCATCATCATCATCTTACTTATTACATATTCCCATCATCATCGAAATCATGTTTTAACCTCATCATCATCTTAATCATATTACTCTTTATCACATAAAATCACAAATCCACATGTACCATGTATATCATAATCATCCTATACACAATAAAAACCGTTCCCCAGATCGTTATTATATCATGTGAGTCTCTTCACCTATTAACCCATGTATATATATATATATATATATATATATATATATATATATATATATATATATATATATATATATATATATATATATATATATATATAACACTGTTATTTCTTATCTCATCACCATTACATAATCTCAATTCGTAGCCCTCATCACTTTTATTATCTTTCTGATTCATCAACACCATCATTATTGGAGCATTCGTCCTTCATCACCTCCCATTCGACATAAACAGAAACACGCTATACAGGATCCGCAACCGAATACTAGTAACCTCAAAACCAAAGTGGTTGCAGCCCATCGAGAGGAAAAATAAAAAATAAAAGTAAAGCGGCTGTGGTAGCAAAAACCGAATGATGGGCTTGAAATTTCTTGGCCCAAGATTGTTAGCCTATTAAAACCCAAATGACACACCTATTGGTTTATTTGGATCCAAAAGCCACTAAGTGAGATTGTGTCTGGTAACTAGGAATTCGAATGGCAGGCACAAAACCAAAAGAAAATAAACAACGATCTTGTCAACCTTTTTGGTAGGCCATTAAGTTGAAATTTGTTCCACATGTGGACACTTGATAATGTGTTGTAAAGAAATGTTTAATATATCCAAGTTGCAACCTTTATCAATAAAGTTATTGTATTGAACAAAAATAAACAAAAAAAATGTTTGTTGAGGCTGTCGAATAGTTGTAGAAAAACGGAAATAATAATTGGCGATGGTTGGCGGGTGTGGAGTAATAAACGGAAACAACAGTAAAAGAAACAGATAAATAGGAGATTGAGGTGGTGGCTTACAGTGTTAGAAGGTGGCTGAAATGGAACCAAATAGCAGCTGTAGCTGTGGTTAATTGCAGCTGAACAGAAACACTAATGATAGTAGTAAACGAGCTGGTTCACGACACTTAGTTACATCAGAGAGCAGAAAAGGAAGCAGACGCAGCCGTAGAGGTTTTTGGTCTTTAACGGTCACCGAAAGTGAGTTGTCCAACAAAGGTGGTCTATTAACACTTTGAAATTGATGTGTTAGAATTTGATGTGATTTACAAAGTCGAAGGAAAGAAAAATATTGAAAATGATGATGGTTAAATGGTGGTCTTGTGGTTATGGATTGTTGTATGATCATGGTGTAGTTGCAAAAAGAGGTGACAAGGATGGAGATGATCGATGAGAAGTGGTAGTGTGGTCTAATAGTAAACAAGAAACAATAGATCATAAGTGTGGTGTTTGTGTTGATCACATAAGTATGTATATATATATATATATATATAAATATAGAGAAGGAGATGGTGTTGGAAAGTGAAGGGGATGAAATGAGTTGATTGTAGGAAATATGTTGTAGTGAAGTATCTCACTCTATCTGTATCTATAAAATATGTATACATAATATAGATAGGAAATGTTGGGTTGGTAATTAGACAGAGACATGAAACAGAAAGTAGATATTATGGAGTGATTGTGCAAGAAGAAACAAAACACATACAATTATAATTGATAATATAATAACTTAACGAATCATTAATCACATGTGGGAGAATAGAATGAAACTTTAAAAATAGTAATATCCAAATCAATTAGTATCCAATCAATTAGGTACAGTTTTAATATCATTCAATTTTCCATAGTTTATTATGTCGATAGATGTTTAAGTTTAATGGTAGCATATATTATAATGTTATATTAACATCACTTTTTATAATTAAAATGAAACAGCAGTCATTGAATGATAAACGAATGCTACAATTGTTTACTAAATGAATTTGAAACCATTTATATTCGAATTACATTATATTTATTATGTTTTAATAATTATTTAATTATTTCGTAGATTATAATTAGTTCAAATTATCAGTTCATATAATACTTTATTTAATATTTCTAATTATCATTTATATACTTATATACACATATATACATATTTATTTACAATTAATTGTCCGTGAATCGTCGAAACTGGTCGAGACTCAACCCAACAGACTTTGCTTATCGTGTCGAAAATATATAAAGATTAAGTTTAAATTTGGTCGGAAATTTTTGGGTCGTCACAGTACCTACCCATTAAAGAAATTTCGTCCCCGAAATTTGATCGAGGTCGTCATGGATAACAATAAGAATGTTTTCATGAAACATATGAGTTGATAATTAGAGTTTTATCATCATTGAGTAATATGGATAAAACAATTCAATTTTTGGTGAGGAGTACGAGTGAAGTTATCACAAAAGATTAAAATAGAGATTTAACTTTTGACGTAATCACAGTGAATTTCCGGGATTCAAGGGATTTAGAGAAAATCTTTGTAATCTATACAAGATTTGATTTTTCGATAATTAGGGAAATTAGGATCATATTTGGTTAAGTGCGATAATATGTCTCGATTATTCTGTCTGATATTTCACTATAAATCCACTCTCTTCGTTTCCTTTATATTTTGGAGTTCCATACTTTTTGTTTTCTCTTCCTGACTTTAAATCAAGTGAATAATGGTCCAGAATTCGTAGGAATGAAGTTTCGAATGAACATAGCTAACGTTTTAAGAGAGAAACGGTGATAGCACAATCTGACTTGTCAATTTACAAGAATTCAAGGGAAAAGATAGGACTATCAAAAAAAAAAATACGTTCTTGATGTGTTTATAGATTGGATTGAATATAAGAGTCGTGTAACATGGTACATGATAACGTTATGGTCTGTGAATCATCACATTCCATTAAAAACTCAGCATGACTTACTGTAATATAATCACGTTGATCAAGTGTCATTATATTATACTAACTCATGCTTCAGTTCCCAACACTACTTCAAAATATTCATAATTCAAACTCGAATTTTTTAGAATTTTAGAAACTAAAACAGTTTCTTTTATGATATAACACAGATAGCGCGGAGAGATAAATAATATCGGACAAGAATATTTATGAAGATATCTTCAGAAATATTTGAGGATATTTACAATGAAAGATACGATAATATCTTAGAATTTTAGATTCAAAGTGTGATGAGAAAATTCATTCACAATGATTTAGAGCAATTACGGAACAAGGCATTCGCTAAAGATTTCATCAGAAATAGAATCATCTGAATTCTTTATGTACAAGTTTAGTCCTTGTGATTTGTTCAGAGTCTCCTTCATGGTTTGCTCAATTCATTTTTCAGTATCAAAATCTTTGAGCTTTTCCAACATTCCATCTTTTATCATCAAACTTTTGACTGTTAAGGCAGTCTTCAGTTTTTACTGCTTCATCAGCTTTTTCAAAACTCAGAAACTGATTCATAGGCTAAAGCGCTTTTCAGAAATTCAGAATTGAAGATCATAATTCTAAGAGATAAATGTTATATGTATACATATAACTGTTGATATAGAAACACTGCGAGATGTCAAAATACTAATTGCTGATTCTCGGTAATTGATATGGCAATTCTCGTTACAAGGTACGGATGAGTATATGATAGGGTTTCAATGAATATAATGATTTTTTCCAAAAATCAAAGATCAACACAGTTGTTGGTAAGTTTAATGCTAATGTGGTGGAATATAAACGGTTCCCCAGTAATGATGACAAAAAGGCAACTTATATAACAATGTTATAATAAGGCTAATCCGAGTGAAAAGTCGAAGTTGACTTGCTGGAGCTGTGACAAAATTGGCTATTTTGAAAAGGAATTGCATTGTTATTTTCGAAAATAACAATGCCAAAGGAGCTATCACAGATACGTGTTAAACGTTTTCTCGGGTTCTGAGTGTTTTCACGTGTATAACTATGTTCATAAATCTTTTCTTCTCGTAGATAACATGTGGTTGGTTCATCTTCTCGATTGAGGTGTTTCCAAGAATCATGAAAGGTTTGAACGCAGATTGTAATCATCAAGATACAAATGAGAATTAAGATGAAATCAAGTGGCAAACTTGAAGAAATGTTTAGTTTCATATGTTATAATCAATATTTTAATTCGTTTTAATTGTCCAATGTTGGTAGTCCACAGTTGATAGTCCACAGTTAACAGTCCAATAATTCATATGTAGTTTAATATATAATATTCAAATTAATTAATACGTATCTTGACCCTTGTACATGTCTCAGACTCGATCACAACTCAAAGTATATATATTATTATAGAATCAACCTCAACCCTGTATAGCTAACTCGATCATTACTGCATATAGAGTGTCTATGGTTATTCCAAATAATATATATAGATGCGTCGATATGATATGTCAAAACATCGTATATGTGTCCCGATATTTAAAATGCGTAAATAACAGTATTTAAATTACGATAAATAAAGTGCGTAAAATAAATAACAGAAATTAAATGACGATAAATAAAATTTCGAGAATATAAATTGCGATAAATAAAATGTAATCAGTTAGCTAGGAACAGTTAGCTAGGAACAGTTAGCGTGGATTCTTAACAAGATTTCTCATAGTTGATTTGTTTGTTTCTAACAAATTTTTATTTTGTCCAATGTTTTCTTCATTATGCCACTTGTTGGATTCTGATAAGTAAAAATCCAAATTTGAAATTGAATGAAAATGGTTATTCTGCGGTGAACGGATTCGTATATCTGTAGATGTAAGTAGGATAGTAAATGACTGTTGAATCAAGTTCGAAGAATGTACAGTATAACTTATTAATGTGAAATCTAAATATTCCTCGGGTATTACCTACCCGTTAAAATATTTTCATCATTAACAGTTTGTACGAAAGAATTTTTAATTACAATCTTTATGAAAATATACTTACATATATATATTCTTCAGATGTAATCATGGATTTAATGAGTCAATATAGTATTAAACTCATTTGATTTACCGTTAGAACATGAATATATAATCTCTAAAACATTAAAGGTTACATAATCGCCATGAAGAACGAAGATAATTGATGTAGAACGATACGTAGAACGATGATTATACTCGAGGTACAGAATGAGATGTTGAGGCATGGATTGTTAATGGTACGGGTGCTGTTATTGATGGTACTGTTGGTGCCGGTGATGTTGCTGAAACTGGTATGTTTTGCACCATATTTTCCCAAGGCTACAACTCGGGCGCGAAGCCCGTTGACTTCTTCCATTATTCCAGAATGATTGTCGGTCGGAACGAGCGGCTGAATAAGGTTTAAAATTGTAGATAGAATGTAATCGTGATGAGCTACCATGAAAATGAGGCTAAAAATGGTGTTTCGGATAGGTTCGCCAGTAAGTGCTTCAGGTTCTTCACCAAGAGGTGAATTTGGTGGATGGAAGGGATCACATTCTTCTTGTCTCCAATGATTGAGAAGACTACGAACCCATCAGATCAATTGGGGATGGCTGATTGGTTGATTCATTTTGGTGACGCTGCTTTTGGAGCTTAGGTGAACATCCATATCGAAATAGCTGTCGGAATAACTATCGGAATAGCTATCGGAATCTGAGGGACTCGAATTGGTTGATGGATTCATCTCATACGATCAGATGAAGGATTTTCGATAAGAAATAGATTATAGGATGTAGATTAGTACCCTGCAATACATAATTTACATATGCATATATAATACTAAAATCCTATAAGTTACAGAGGAATCTACGGAAGCTGTCAGGCAAAGGTAACAATAACAGATACGCGAAGATATGAATTTTGTCTATACACTATTCATGCAATCAAAGCAGTAAGATGTGTCTAGACTAAGAATGATAAGCATGTAATTTCCTAAGGATGATAAGCAGATGATTTTCGACTAGAAATGATAAGTAAAACTTTTGACATGCAGACACGATCGAAGTTCAGACCCACTAATGCATCTAAAGAACTATCAGTTAGACACACTAATGCAAGACCTGGTTCGCTAAGACCACCGCTCTGATACCAACTTTAATGACCCGTCCTAATCCATCTGGACGAATACATTACATTTGGTTACATCGCGAGGTAATTGACCTCTATATGATACATTTTACAACCATTGCATTCGTTTTTAAAAGAAAAACTTTCATTACAATGAAAGTTGACGGCATGCATACCATTTCATAATATATCCAACTATAATTGACTTAATAATAATCTCGAAGAACTCGACGACTCGAATGCAACGTCTTTTGAAATATGTCATGAATGACTCCAAGTAATATCTCTAATATGAGCAAATGTACAGCGGAAGATTTTTTTCATACCTGAGAATAAACATGCTTTAAAGTGTCAACTAAAAGGTTGGTGAGTTCATTAGTTTATCATAATCAATCATTTCCATAATTTTAATAGACCACAAGATTTCATATTTCCATTTATGCATAAAAATCATTCATATAGATTGAACACCTGGTAACCGACATTAACAAGATGCATATAGAATATTCCCATCATTCCGGGACACCCATCTGACATGATAATTTTGAAGTACTAAAGCATTCCAAATTCCAGAATGGGCTTGTTGGGCCCGATAGATCTATCTTTAGGATTCACGTCAATTTGGGGGTCTGTTCCCAAATTCTTAGGCTACCAAGCTAAAAGGGGCATATTCGGCTTCGATCATTCAACCATATAATGTAGTTTCGATTACTTGTGTCTATTTCGTAAAATATTTATAAAAATAGCGCATGTATTCTCAGTCCCAAAAATATATATTGCAAAAACATTTAAAAAGGGAGCAAATGAAACTCACAATACTGTATTTTGTAGTAAAAATACATATGACAAAACTGAGCAATGCAGGGTTTACCTCGGATTCATGAACCTATATCAATTATATATATTAAAGCATATAATTGAAATCGAGCAAGTTTATATATATTATTATTAATAATATACTTGTTATGTTATATGTTATTTAGTTAAATTTAATGTATTTAATTTATATATTTTATATAACTAATATCTATCTTTCTTTATAACAGGTTATTAATAAAAATTTATACTAGGGTTTTTATATGATGTTAATATACTTATATATCAGTTGATTTATTTTATACTTTATTAGTATCATTTAAAAAAAAATTAGTGATATGTATTACTAATATTATGATTATGAAATTTTATATACGAATATCTATTTGTAATAATATTGATAATGATCAGTGATAATAATAATAATGATATTCCATTTATAATTTTCTTGAAAAACAGTATATTTATTTTTAAAATCTTTTCATTTCATGATCCTACTATTTTTAAAAAAAACATAATGATATTGATAATATTAATAATAATAGCAGTATTAGTTTTCATGTTAACAAGTAATAATGATTATCATGATAATAGTTTTTAACAATAACAATATTAATAATGATAATCATACAAGTAATAATAATAATGATAACCTTAATAATAATTTTTATGATAGTAATAATTATAAGTATGGTAATAATACTAATATTAATGATAATAATATTAGGTTGTATTGTTTTCCTAATAATAATGATAATAATAATCATAATCATAATAATAATGATAATACTTATAATAATAATTATAATGGTGATACAAATAATTATAATGATAATACTAGTATTATTGGTAATACTTTTAATAATAATAACACTAGTAACAATAACAATTTATAATCATAATTATAACCTTAATAACTAATAATAATAACCATAACAATAATAATAATAACCATAATAATAGTAATAAAAAATAAAAGAAATTGTGTATACCCTTAAAAAGCTTTGTTTAAAAAGAATTGCCCTGAACAGGGCTCGAACCCGTGACCTCTCGCTACCCCGATAACACCACAAACCACTCCACCAATTCTGTTTTTGTGATTAATGTCGTACCTAGATTCATTTATACCGTATTTCTTTTTGTTTAATATTGGGCCGAAATCCACTTTAGCCTTTAATGGCCTGAAGGAAGCCCAAAACAAAAACAGGCCGATGGTTTGATCTGGTAACTCTCGAACAGAAAGAAAAACGCAGACATGTCCCTTCTAAACTTCATCACATACCATCCCTAATCTTGTTCATCATCATCATCTTACTTATTACATATTCCCATCATCATCGAAATCATGTTTTAACCTCATCATCATCTTAATCATATTACTCTTTATCACATAAAATCACAAATCCACATGTACCATGTATATCATAATCATCCTATACACAATAAAAACCGTTCCCCATATCGTTATTATATCCTGTGAGTCTCTTCACCTATTAACCCATGTATATATATATATATATATATATATATATATATATATATATATATATATATATATATATATATATATATATATATATATATAACACTGTTATTTCTTATCTCATCACCATTACATAATCTCAATTCGTAACCCTCATCACTTTTATTATCTTTCTGATTCATCAACACCATCATTATTGAAGCATTCGTCCTTCATCACCTCCCATTCGACATAAACAGAAACACGCTGTACAGGATCAGTAACCGAATACTAGTAACCTCAAAACCAAAGTGGTTGCAGCCCATCGAGAAGAAAAATAAAAAATAAAAGTAAAGCGGCTGTGGTAGCAAAAACTGAATGATGGGCTTGAAATTCCTTGGCCCAAGATTTTTAGCCTATTAAAACCCAAATGACACACCTATTGGTTTATTTGGATCCTAAACCCACTAAGTGAGATTGTGTCCGGTAAATAGGAATTCGAATGGCAGGCACAAAACCAAAAGAAAATAAACAACGATCTTGTCACCCTTTTTGGTAGGCCATTAAGTTGAAATTTGTTCCACATGTGGACACTTGATAATGTGTTGTAAAGAAATGTTTAATATATCCAAGTTGCAACCTTTATCTATAAAGTTATTGTATTGAACAAAAACAAAAAAAAATGTTTGTTGAGGCTGTTGAATAGTTGTAGAAAAAAAGGAAATAATAGTTGGCGATGGTTGGCGGGTGTGGAGTAATAAACAGAAACAACAGTAAAAGAAACAGATAAATAGGAGATCGAGGTGGTGGCTTACGGTGTTAGAAGGTGGCTGAAATGGAACCAAATAGCAGCTGTAGCTGTGGTTAATTGCAGCTGAACAGAAACATTAATGATAGTAGTAAACGAGCTGGTTCATGACACTTAGTTGCATCAGAGAGCAGAAAAGGAAGCAGACGCAGCCGTAGAGGTTTTTGGTCTTTAACGGTCACCGAAAGTGAGTTGTCCAACAAAGGTGGTCTATTAACACTTTGAAATTGATGTGTTAGAATTTGATGTGATTTACAAAGTCGAAGGAAAGAAAAATATTGAAAATGATGATGGTTAAATGGTGGTATTGTGGTTGTGGATTGTTGTATGATCATGGTGTAGTTGCAAAAAGAGGTGACAAGGATGGAGATGATCGATGAGAAGTGGTAGTGTGGTCTAATAGTAAACAAGAAACAATAGATCATAAGTGTGGTGTTTGTGTTGATCACATAAGTATGTATATATATATATATATATATATATATATATATATATATATATATATATATATAAATATAGAGAAGGAGATGGTGTTGGAAAGTGAAGGGGATGAAATGAGTTGATTGTAGGAAATATGTTGTAGTGAAGTATCTCACTCTATCTGTATCTATAAAATATGTATACATAATATAGATAGGAAATGTTGGGTTGGTAATTAGACAGAGACATGAAATAGAAAGTAGATATTATGGAGTGATTGTGCGAGAAGAAACAAAACACATACAGTTATAATTGATAATATAATAACTTAACGAATGATTAATCACATGTGGGAGAATAGAATGAAACTTTAAAAATAGTAATATCCAAATCAATTAGTATCCAATCAATTAGGTACAGTTTTAATATCATTCAATTTGCCACAGTTTATTATGTCGATAGATGTGTAAGTTTTAATGGTAGCATATATTATAATGTTATATTAACATCACTTTTTATAATTAAAATGAAACAGCAGTCATTGAATGATAAACGAATGCTACAATTGTTTACTAAATGAATTTGAAACCATTTATATTCGAATTACATTATATTTATTATGTTTTAATAATTATTTGATTATTTCGTAGATTATAATTAGCTCAAATTATCAGTTCATATAATACTTTATTTAATATTTCTAATTATCATTTATATACTTATATACACATATATACATATTTATTTACAATTAATTGTCCGTGAATCGTCGAAACTAGTCGAGGTTAAATGAATGTAATGAAAACAGTTCAAAAATTTTTGAGACTCAACCCAACAGACTTTGCTTATCGTGTCGGAAATATATAAAGATTAAGTTTAAATTTTGTCAGAAATTTCCGGGTCGTCACACCAATGAACTCTAAATCCCTACAATCAACGCTCTGATACCATCTATAGCGACCCGATAAAATCGTCATTGACGACGCCGTCTACTTAGGTCGCGTTACGTGGTCATAAGTCTTTAAAATAAAGTTTGACCAAAATATGTCGCATTCATTTCAAATGTAAAGATGTTTAAAGGATTACAAATGTAGTTTGACAACTAGTTATGTTACAACTTTTAAGTACAAATGAAACCTATGCGACACAATTTAAGTAAAGTCAAAAGACGCTCCATGTATGTATATATACTCGACATCCAAACAAGTATCAAAAAAGAGAGCGGAAGCATGTATCACTTAGCATTCAAGTACCTGAGAAAACATATAGAACACTGTCAACGAAAAACTTTGGTAAAATCATAGGTGTATTTATAAACGTTTGTTTTGAACCACAAGATTTAGTATAAGTTGATTATCCAAATCGTTTGCATTCCAAAGATGTTGTTTGTTTGCGGAGCAACCAATTATCAAGACTTAACTGTATACGAACCCCGTTATCATAGTGTTAGAACTACACTATACCTGAAAATATATTTCATCCGCCAACGGTAGCGAACCGTCCGAATGAGGGCTCGTCAAGCCCGTATGGATCCACACAACATAAGTTCTCGCTTACACCCTACAAGTGTAACTAATGATAATTGAATTGAGGCTTTTTGTTCTAACTCGCACGTGGAATGTTTGTTTTCGTACTTGTGTTCAAAGTATAAAAGTATGATACGTATATGTTTCTCATCCCATGATTTAAAGCGTAAAAGTTGTTGAAAAGGTGGGACTATGCTCTCAGCTTGAGTGCACGAGTAAAAAGGTACTTCACAAACTAAACGTATGCAATAACGAATGCTAGTCTTGACCTAAACAAGTAGGTTGTATCAATACCGGTAAAGCACGGTTGGTCAAAGTTGTTCAATTAGTCCTATGGCTCGTTACGACTCGATTATATAGCATGTGAATCAAGTTGTCAAGTTTCATGCAAGAATCAAGTATAAGAGAAAGTTTATAACGATTAAACAAAGTATTGGTTAAGTTTGAATAAAAGTCAACTTTGGTCAAGTCAAAGTCAACGAAAAAGTCAACACATTCGAGTCGGGTCTCGGACAATTTTTCTGAGTTATATAATCATATATGAGCATGTTAGAACAAGTTACATGTGAATCGGAGGTGCGTGGCATAGTTGGATTTAAACGTGAAAACGCGAAATTGAACAGCTCTTTTTTCAGGCAAACGCCGCGCCGCGCCAAAGGTGGGCCGCGCCACGACAATACACGTTGGCTGATCCCTGGGCTGTTTCAAGTGTTCAAGTCTCGAACCAAACTTCATCTTAACACAACTAATGAACCGTAAACACTTAAAACGCATGTCATACATCGTTGGAAAGGTATTTTAACAAGGAATATAACTAAACACATTTCATCAATCAAATTCATCATTTACAATAATCGAATTCTCGTCAAATGATCATTTAATGCTCATCATCTAATGTTTCAAGCTCATAAATGCAATTAATGATTCAGAAACTTAACACACACATATAATACGCCGTTTCGTAGGTAATTATGCATACAATATTACTAAACACTTACAAACAACATTGCAAAGCATTTATTGCATCAAAATTCACATTTAAGGCTACCAAACCCTAATCAAAAATCATAAACTCATCAATCATGTTATTGGAGTCTTTCTAAGTCAACCTACATACCAAATTGAAGCTAGTGATGCTAGTAACACATTTAATACATGCACTTTAACATCTAACAACATTTAATCAATCAATCTCAAGATTTAAGCAAGTCATTTTTCAAGTTTAAGCTAGTTACACCAAAATGACAAGAACGAGCAAACAATTCATATATTCATGTTAGATTTGAGCCATAGACACTAATTAACACTTTTATAAGTCAAGAACACTAAGAACAAGAAATCTAGAGTTTTTGAAAAGCTCACCCCCAAGTAATGAAATTGGTATCAAGTTGTAGAGGATGAAGAGAGGATTCCAAATATGTAATTTGTTTTGATGTAAGCTTGCTATATCTAAAATGGATGATGAATCTTTGATTTGGGAGTTGAGAGTAAAAAGTGTAAGTAGTAAAGAAAGATGGGAGGTGAATGAGTGGAGGAAGATGGAGGTTGACCCTTTGACCTAGTCAAGACTTTGGTCACTTGGCAACATTAGTCCCTCAAGTTTAAAAACGGGTGCGTGAATTAACCAAACGATTTACCTTAAATACGTATGAGTAAACGAGAGATGCTATAATTTAATAACGGACTTTAAATTAATTAAACGGAAAATAAACGAAAAAAGGCGGGTTGTTACACATATGGTGTCAAATATGGTATTTGTTGCTTTTTACACGTTCGCTATGTCATTTTAAGTGTATCTGCGCGCTAGGGTTTTGAATATGAGTTTTGGACTTATTTTGGATTAAGGTGAAAATTATAACTCATTTGGGTCATAGGGGCATATTTTTTTTTACCCATATGCATAATTTTGAGAATCCGAAGTTACAAACACGTCCAAAATGTCAGTTTAGATTTATGGTATTAAAATGAAAATATTCAAGTCACTCCGATTTATATTTTGCTGAAAAATGAAAAGATTCAGGTCATCCCGAATAAATGTGAGTTGAAAAATGGTAAAATTAACAATTGTTGTAGAAAGTGCTCCCGAAAAGCTTTAAAATGGTACTCCGCATATGATATGTTTGGGTTTTCGAGTCTAGATGTGATTTTTGGGTCATTAAAAAGTAGATCTACAACTATTGGAATTATTGTACAACAACAGCCTGATAGTTGCGTATCCGGTTTTTAACGATGACACGACCACACACAAATGCTTTGGGGATGAGCTAGGAATCGTGGGTCCCAACAACAACTAAACAAACTTTTACATGCAATATATTAAATTTACATAAAACCAAAGGGTCATTGGCCCAACAATATCGAGGTGGCCTTCCAACCAGAAGGTTGATGGTTCGAGTCCTGCTTACGAGAAATTTGTATATATTTCATGTAGTGGTATGTGTGAGTTTTCCTTTCAAAAAACAAAAAACTTAAATATCCATAAAATGTCATAAATGGTTTATTGATACAGTAGCTTCAAAAGAGATGCATAAAATATATGTTTTTAACATTCATTCTAAACACGACAACAACACAGGCATCGGTGGTTGAGTCGATACACTCCCGTGATCCAGTTATCCAAGAACTTGACCATAGTACGAAAGCTTTATTCTCAAAATCTGAGAATACATGCATAAAAACGGTCAACGTAACGTTAGTGAGTTCATATATTTAAAATGACATGTAAAGTAAGTGAATCACAAGGTTTCTCGATTTAAATTAAGTTGTAAAGTACGGCTATAAAATGCATTTCATAAACATGAGCTCTAATTATCGAACTTTAACCAAACTGTACCCGAATTGATAAGATCATCTGGATCCCTAGTCAGCCTGTCGTGTTGTGAATTTATAATAAGCTGAAGGAATTGAGGATATAGCAGATATGGATTAGATTTGTACTTCATATTCTCCACCACGTAATCAAATATATTTCCCGAAAAGTTTAACGAGATATTCAGAATAAGAGCCACCATAACCGACTGCATGACAGTGTTTAGCTCGTCATGCCCCTCTCTCCTTGAACTCAGACAATGAAGAATGACATGAGCCAAATACTTGAAGACAGGTCATAAACCTGACTTAAGCACCTTTGACTTCGTGATCTCATCAGTAAACTTGCAACTCTGTGAACAACCTTTCACCAATCTCATATTCACCTTGCTTCCCATATCGGGGGTATCATCAAAACCAGAAAGTCTTCTCACATGACCCTCTGTAACAACCACAAGTCTGCCTTGAACAACACTCTCGATCACGTCCACCCGTCTATCACCTTCATGGGTCTTTGACAGTGTAGCATTCTTCGAGAATTCACGCTCGTTTGACATGTACGAAGGCACATCAAAGAAAATGGCCTTATAGATGATAATACCTATTTAAAGGAGTGTTAGTAACGTTACATTTGCTTGTGCGACAAATTTGACGTACACGGACGGAGCTAATGCAGTGTAAGAAATCGATGAATGGAAGCGTTAGTTAGATTTGCAAGTGTTAAAAGTGTTTTTCTATTACGTCTGGTTTGCATATCAACATAAATAAATCCTATATAATTTTGGTGGGGATCTCTAATCAATAATGTCGTAGATGGTAAATGATACGGGATGTTATGAAGGTTCTTTTCTTTTAAATATATGGGTCTTTGTAAAGGATTCAACGTGAGACTAACTTCAAATTAGCAAGTCTTGTTTTAAAGGGTACATAAGAGTTGGAAAGTGAAACTTTTATCCTTTGGGGGACGGTTAACGCTTATTAGATTCGTTCTGGGAGTCTTGTAATTTATTTTATGTCCGTATTCAAGTGTCCGAGAGCTATTTTCAAATCATTTAAGTCTTTACATGCTTCATTTTTAGGGGAGATGATGATCAATCGCGGAAGTTTCATTGGATTAAGCGGGATCACGTTTTGGTCTCAATGGGTAAAGGAGGTCCCGGGATTGGTAGTTTAAAGGCCTATATGAAATGTCCCATTCATATTGACTATAAACGTTCCATATTAATTGATTTCGTCGCGAGGTTTTGACCTCTATATGAGATGTTTTTCCAAGACTGCATTCGATTTTAAAGCAAACCATAACCTTTAAAATATTACGGCGATTATCAAATAATGGTAATATAAAATATAGCATTTTTCACACGACCATTACATAATGGTTTACAATAATATTACACATCAACATAAGTCTTCAAATGCAGTTTTTAAAAAATATTATACAAGCATGGACTCCAAATCTTGTCCTTAATTTAGTATGCAACAGCGGAAGCTCTTAATAATCACCTGAGAATAAACAAGCTTAAAACGTCAACAAAATTGTTGGTGAGTTATAGGTTTAACCTACATATTATTAAATCATAATAATAGACCACAAGATTTCATTTTTATAACACATCTCTTATCAGGCATTTCGCAAACTGCATAGAGATAAAAATCATTCATATGTTGAACATCTGGTAATCGACGTTAAATTAATGCATAGAATATCCCCAAAACAGAACCTCTCGTCTGTATAATAATCTCGAAGTACTAAACCATCCATAACCCGAATGGGGGTTGTTAAGCCCAATAGATCTATCTTTAGGATTCGCGTCAATTAGGGGCCATTTCCCTAATTCTTAGGCTACCAGACTTGAAGGGCGATATTCAGTTTAATAATCCAACCATAGAATGTAGTTTCGCATACTTGTGTCTATTTTGTAAAACATTTATAAAACTGCATGTATTCTCATCCCAAAAATATTAGATTTTAAAAATGGGACTATAACTCACTTTCACAGATTTTTACTAAGTCGGGAAGTAAGACTTGGCCACTGGTCGATTCACGAACCTATAACAAATATGTACATATATATCAAAGTATGTTCAAAATATATTTACAACATTGTTTAATACATTTTAATGTTTTAAATATTTTCAGTTAGCTGTCCTCGTTAGTAACCTACAACTAGTTGTCCATAGTTAGATGTACATAAATAAATTGATATATATTATCTTGACCCAATCCACGACCCAGTGTATACACGTCTCAGGCTAGATCACAACTCAAAGTATATATATATTTGGAATCAACCTTAACCCTGTATAGCTAACTCCAACATTACTGCATATAGAGTGTCTATGGTTGTTCCAAATAATATATATAGATGGGTCAATATGATATGTCAAAACATTTGCATACGTGTCTATGGTATCCCAAGATTACATAATATATTAGAATATATGTATAATACAATATAAGTTAGCTAGGATATGATTTGTATAGATTTGTTACCAATTTTCACGTAGCTACAATAAGTAAAAATATCCAATCTTGTTTTACCCATAACTTCTTCGTTTTAAATCCGTTTTGAGTGAATCCAATTGCTATGGTTACATATTGAACTTAAGTTTATGAATCTATACAGAAAAAGTATAAGTTTATAGTCAGAAATACAGATTACAAGTTATTTTTATAAAGGTAGTCATTTCAGTCGAAAGAACGATGTCTAGATGACCATTTTGGAAAACATACTTCCACTTTGAGTTTAATCATGATTTTTGGATATAGTTTCATGTTCATAAGAAAAATAATTTTCCCAGAAGAACAACTTTTAAATCAAAGTTTATCATAGTTTTTAATTAACTAACCCAAAACAGCCCGCGGTGTTACTACGACGGCGTATATCCAGTTTTACGGAGTTTTTCGTGTTTTCAGGTTTTAAATCATTAAGTTAGAATATCATATAGATATAGAACATGTGTTTAGTTGATTTTAAAAGTCAAGTTAGAAGGATTAACTTCTGTTTGCGAACAAGTTTAGAATTAACTAAACTATGTTCTAGTGATCACAAGTTTAAACCTTCGAATAAGATAGCTTTATATGTATGAATCGAATGATGTTATGAACATCATTACTACCTCAAGTTTTGTGGATAAACCTACTGGAAAAGAGAAAAATGGATCTAGCTTTAAAGGATCCTTGGATGGCTTGAAAGTTCTTGAAGCAGAATCATGACACGAAAACAAGTTCAAGTAAGATTTCCACTCGAAATAAGATTGTTATAGTTATAGAAATTGAATCAAAGTTTAAATATGAGTATTACCTTGTATTAGAAAGATATCTTACTATAAATAATAAAGATTTCTTGAGGTTGGATGATCACTTTACAAGATTGGAAGTAAGCTAGCAAACTTGGAAGTATTCTTGATTTTATGAAACTAGAACTTATAGAATTTATGAAAAACACTTAGAACTTGAAGATAGAACTTGAGAGAGATCAATTTGATGAAGAAAATTGATGAATGAAAGTTTTTGTAGGTGTTTTTGGTCGTTGGTATATGGATTAGATATAAAGGATGTGTAATTTTGTTTACATGTAAATAAGTCATGAATGATTACTAATATTTTTTTAATTTTATGAGATATTTCATGCTAGTTGCTAAATTATGGTTCCCACATGTGTTAGGTGACTCACATGGACTACTAAGAGCTGATCATTGGAGTGTATATACCAATAGTACATACATCTAAAAGCTGTGTATTGTACAAGTACGAATACGGGTGCATACGAGTAGAATTGTTGATGAAACTGAACGAGGATGTAATTGTAAGCATTTTTGTTAAGTAGAAGTATTTTGATAAGTGTCTTGAAGTCTTTAAAAAGTGTATAAATACATATTAAAATACTACATGTATATACATTTTAACTGAGTCGTTAAGTCATCGTTAGTCGTTACATGTAAATGTTGTTTTGAAGCCTTTAGGTTAACGATCCTGTTAAGTGTTGCTAACCCATTGTTTATTATATCAAATGAGATGTTAAATTATTACATTATCATGATATTATGATATATTAATATATCTTAATATGATATATATACAATTAAATGTCGTTACAACGATAATCGTTACATATATGTCTTGTTTCGAAATCATTAAGTTAGTAGTCTTGTTTTTACATATGTAGTTCAATGTTAACATACTTAATGATATGTTTACTTATCATAATACCATGTTAACTATATATATATATATATATATATATATATATATATATATATATATATATATATATATATATATGACATCAAATAGTTTTTACAAGTTTTAACGTTCGTGAATCACCGGTCAACTTAGGTGGTCAATTGTCTATATAAAACCTATTTCAATTAATCAAGTCTTAACAAGTTTGATTGCTTAAAATGTTGGAAACACTTAATCATATAAATATCAATTTCATTTAATATATATAAACATGGAAAAGTTCGGGTCACTACAGTACCTACCCGTTAAATAAATTTCGTCCCGAAATTTTAAGCAGTTGGAGGTGTTGACGTATCTTCTGGAAATAAGTGCGGGTATTTCTTCTTCATCTGATCTTCTCATTCCCAGGTGAACTCGGGTCCTCTATGAGCATTCCATCAAACCTTAACAATTGGTATCTTGTTTTGCTTGAGCCTTTTAACCTCACGATCCATTATCTCGGCGGGTTCTTCAATAAATTGAAGTTTTTCGTTGATTTGGATTTCGTCTAACGGAATAGTGAGATCTTCTTTAGCAAAATACTTCTTCAGATTCGAGACATGAAAATTGTTATGTACAGCTGCAAGTTGTTGAGGTAACTCCAGTTGGTAAGCTACTGGTCTGACACGATCTATAATCTTGAATGGTCCAATGTACCTTGGATTTAGTTTCCCCCATTTACCAAATCGAACAACGCCTTTCCAAGGTAAAACCTTAAGCATGACCATCTCTCCAATCTCAAATTCTATATCTTTTCTTTTACTGTCCGCATAGCTCTTTTGTCGACTCTGGGCGGTTTTCAATCGTTGTTGAATTTGGATGGTTTTCTCGGTAGTTTCTTGTATTATCTCCGGACCCGTAATCTGTCTATCCCCCACTTCACTCCAACAAATTGGAGACCTGCACTTTCTACCATAAAGTGCCTCAAACGGTGCCATCTCAATACTCGAATTGTAACTGTTGTTGCAGGAAAATTCTGCTAACGGTAGGTGTCGATCCCAACTGTTTCCAAAATCGATAACACATGCTCGTAGCATGTCTTCAAGCGTCTGTATCATCCTTTCACTCTACCTATTAGTTTGTGGATGATAAGCAGTACTCATGTCTAGACGAGTCCCCAATGCTTGTTGCAGTGTCTGCCAAAACCTTGAAACAAATCTGCCATCCCTATAAGAGATTATAGAGACTGGTATTCCATGTCTGGAGACAACTTCCTTCAAATATAGACGTGCTAACTTCTCCATTTTGTCATCTTCTCTCATTAGCAGGAAGTGTGATGACTTGGTGAGACGATTGACTATTACCCAAATAGTATCATAACCACTTGCAGTCCTTGGTAATTTAGTAATGAAATCCATGGTAATGTTTTCCCATTTCCATTCTGAAATTTTAGGTTGTTGGAGTAGACCTGATGGTTTCTGATGTTCAGCTTTGACCTTTGAACATGTCAAACATTCTCCTACATATTTAGCAATATCGGCTTTCATACCCGGCCACCAAAAGTGCTTCTTGAGATCTTTGTACATTTTTCCTGCTCCGAGATGTATTGAGTATCTGGTTTTATATGCTTCCTTAAGTACCATTTCTCTCACATCTCCAAACTTTGGTACCCAAATTATATCAGCCCTATATCGGGTTCCGTCTTCCCGAATTTTAAGATGTTTCTCTGATCCTTTGGGTATCTCATTCTTCAACTTTCCTTCTTTTACAACCCCCTATTGCGCCTCCTTTATTTGAGTAGTAAGGTTAGTACGAATAATTATGTTCATAGCTTTTACCCATATAGGTTCTCTGTCCTTTCTACTCAAAGCGTCGGCTACCACATTCGCCTTCCCCGGATGGTAACGAATCTCAAAGTCGTAGTCATTTAACAATTCAATCCACCTACGCTGCCTCATGTTTAGTTGTTTCTGATCAAATATATGTTGGAGACTTTTGTGGTCGGTATATATAATACTTTTGACCCCATATAAGTAATGCCTCCAAGTCTTTAATGCAAAAACAACAGCGCCCAATTCCAAATCGTGAGTCGTATAATTTTGCTCGTGAATCTTCAATTGTCTAGATGCATAAGCAATTACTTTCGTTCGTTGCATTAATGCACAACCGAGACCTTACTTTGAGGCGTCACAATATATCACAAAATCATCATTCCCTTCAGGCAATGACAATATAGGTGCCGTAGTTAGCTTTTTCTTCAACAATTGGAACGCTTCCTCCTGTTCATCCTTCCATTCAAATTTCTTTCCTTTATGAGTTAACGCAGTCAAGGGTTTTGCTATTTTGGAAAAATCTTGGATGAATCTTCTGTAGTAACCAGCTAATCCTAAAAATTGACGTATATGCTTCGGAGTTTTCGGGGTTTCACAGTTTACAACGGTTTCAATCTTTGTCGGATCAACTTGAATACCTTCTTTGCTCACAACATGTCCGAGGAATTGAACTTCTTTCAACCAAAATGCACACTTTGAAAACTTAGCGTACAGTTTTTCTTTCCTCAATAATTCCAGTACTTTCCTCAAATGTTCTTCATGCTCTTGATCATTCTTTGAGTAAATAAGTATATCATCGATGAAGACAATGACAAACTTGTCGAGATATGGTCCAAACACTCTGTTCATGAGGTCCATGAACACAGCTGGTGCGTTAGTCAATCCAAACAGCATAACCATAAACTCGTAATGACCGTAACGCGTTCTGAAAGCAGTCTTCGGAATATCGTCCTCCTTCACCCGCATTTGATGATACCCAGAACGTAAATCAATCTTCGAATAAACTGACGAGCCTTGTAATTGATCAAATAAGTCGTCGATTCTCGGTAGTGGGTAACGATTCTTGATGGTAAGTTTGTTCAACTCTCGGTAGTCGATACACAACCTGAATGTACCATCCTTCTTTTTGACAAATAAAACAGGAGCTCCCCATGGTGATGTACTTGGTCGTATGAAACCACGCTCTAGAAGTTCTTGTAATTGGCTTTGAAGTTCCTTCATTTCGCTGGGTGCGAGTCTGTATGGAGCACGAGCTATTGGTGCAGCTCCCGGTACAAGATCTATTTGAAATTCAACGGATCGGTGTGGAGGTAATCCCGGTAATTCTTTCGGAAATACATCAGGAAATTCTTTTGCGACGAGAACGTCATTGATGCTCTTTTCTTCAGTTTGTACTTTCTCGACGTGTGCTAGAACAGCATAGCAACCCTTTCTTATTAGTTTTTGCGCCTTCAAATTACTAATAAGATTTAGCTTCGCATTGCTCTTTTCTCCATACACCATTAAGGGTTTTCCTTCTTCACGTACAATGCGAATTGCATTTTTGTAACATACGATCTCTGTTTTCACCTCTTTCAACCAGTCCATGCCGATTATCACATCAAAACTCCCTAACTATACTAGTATCAAATCAATCTTAAATGTTTTGCTAACCAGTTTAATTTCTCGATTCCGACATATATTATCTGCTGCAATTAATTTACCGTTTGCTAATTCTAGTATAAACTTATTATCCAAAGGCGTCAATGGACAACTTAATTTAGCACAGAAATCCTTACTCATATAGCTTCTATCCGCACCCGAATCAAATAAAACATAAGAAGATATATTGTCAATAAGAAACGTACCCGTAACAAGCTCCGAGTCTTCCTGCGCTTCAACCGCATTAATGTTGAAGACTCTTCCTCGGCCTTGCCCATTATTATCCCCCTAATTTGGACACATATTTTTGTAATGGCCCTTCTTCCCGCATCCGAAACAGGTAATGTGTGATGACCCGAAAAATTTTGACTTATTTAAACCAATTCTCTATATGATTTAATATTTTCGACATGATAAGCAATGAATTTTGACAAGTTTTAAAACTTTTAAAAATGATTTTTTATATATATAACGGTTGACCACCCTGTTTATCCAACGATTCACGAACGTCATAACATGTATTATATACATATTTTAATAAATATAAGAGTTTTCGATATATACGGAATCATGCGAATAATATTTATATACAAAATGATTAAAAATTTACTATTAAACGATACTATTTCAAATTAAAAATTTTACGTATTAAGTCATTTTATTTTTATGATATAATTTTTGTAATTTTTTTTTTAGAAACGAAGTTAAATTAATAATGTACAATTTGTAAAGCACAACGTACAACGTGTAGCTTAAATAGTTGAATTTAAATTAATTCATTTACTATTCACATGAAAACGACATGATAGAAATTATTAATTATAAGTTACATAGAATAACCCTGAAGTATTTAATAAATACTACTTTTTAAAATTTTAATATTCGAATTTACGTAATATTTAAATATGTCGACGAAGATAAAAACAAATGAATGTGACCTGTAAAAAGGGACCATGCGATCGCATGGTTTCTCCTCACAACTTCCATGCGATCGCATGGCTAAGGGGGACAGGCCAAAGTCTATAAATTTCGACGTTTTGGTTCATTTGTGGCACATTTCCTCTTCTGATCATATATTACTCCGTATTTATGTTATTTAATTATTATTATAATTATTATTGTTATTATTATTATTATTATTATTATTATTATTATTATTATTATTATTAAGATTAATATTATTATTAATCTTAATATTATTAGTAGTATTATTATTAATTAGTATTATACATAAAATACTACGACGAGGTCATGAGCGTGTTACTTTTAAAATGGGTTTTCAAGCGGGATAGAGCTAAGGAAAATATGGGTTATTACTAAGGAGGTTATGGGTATTGTTCGAGGGTTTTGCTCGTGAGTCAAACTAGTGTTTATCATCTCTGTTGCGTCTACGTACTTTCCTACAATATTGAATCTCAATATTGATACGTAAGCACTCATATTTTATCTTTTATATATTAATTGTGTATCCATGTCTAGTGCTCGAGTATATATATTTATACATGCTTGTATGCTAAATTTTGTCGCTAAACAGTTTATAATGAATCACGAATTAAATACATATATTACTGGTAAAAAGTATATAATATGCATGTTTTTGGAAAGCTAGCGAAAAATCAATGACTTTTCATTTAGATATCGAATAGTTTCGATGAACGGATTAAAAGATATGATCAACTGAATTATGATTGACGATAATTGAAATTGCTTTTGAATCTGCAATTAAGATTTAAACAACCTGTTTACAAGATTGATAAAATGGATTTTTAAATGTTACCAGCCGAGTAAATGAATCCTTATATAAGGTACGTCTCGTTTGTTGAACTATTGTTAAAATTGACTTTTTGAAACAACATTGGATAACTTTTGTATGACGATATCGAGCATTAGGATTGTGATACACTATGACCTGACCTAGCTTGATAGACATTTATTGACCAACATATGTTCTCTAGGTTGAGATCTACGGTTATTTGGTAATCCGAGTTTCGATCACATTTTGGTGAACGACTTTATATGCTGCTAAGGTGAGTTTCATATGATCCCTTTTACCCTTTACATTTTTGGGCTGAGAATACATGCAATTTATTTTAAACGCAATAAGACACAAGTACATACTAAATTCTACACTGAGTTAAACCGAAAATCCCTTAGCTTTGGTAACTAGTAGCTGCCAGTACATAGGATATGGACTGGTGGGCGCGAATAGTAGTATATGGATCCATAGGGCTTGACATCCCCGTTCGAGCTAGAGCACTAGCCTTTTAACGGACGTATGCTATTTGAGAAGCGTACACGTTGGTTTGCGTGTATTTTTAAGATGATTATACAAAGGGTACAAATTATATATACGTTAAGTTTATTTACCAGGGTGCTCAATTTCGTAGAATATTTTGATAAATGTTTCTGGATGAAACAACTGAAATCTTGTGATCCACCTTTATATACAGATTATACGAAATATTAAAACTATGAACTCACCAACCTTTGTGTTGACACTTGTTAGCATGTTTATTCTCAGGTTTTCTAGAAGTCTTCCGCTGTTTGCTTAGATGTTAGACAAGCTATGTGCATGGAGTCTTACATGACATATTTTTCAAGGAAAAGTTGCATTCACCAAATCATCACCATGTACCTTATTTTGACTGCATTGTCAACGGAAGTACTGTTGTAAACTATTATTTATGGTGATTGTCTATATGTAGAAATCATCAGATGTCGAAAACCTTTGATTTAAATATTCATTTATGGTGTGCCTTTTCAATAGAATGCAATGTTTACAAAACGTATCATATAGAGGTCAAATGCCTCGCAATGAAATCAATGAATGACGTGTTCGTCCATATGGATTTGGAGCGATCGTCATAGTTGGTGTCAGAGCGTTGGTCCTAGCGAATCAGGTCTTGCATGAGTGTGTCTAACTGATTGTTGTTAGGGTGCATTAGTAAGTCTGGACTTCGACCGTGTCTGCATGTTAAAAGTTTTGCTTATTATTTCTTGTCGGAAATTACATGCTTATCATTCTTAAAGTCTAGACACGTTTTCCTGCATTTATTGCATAAATAGTGTATAGACAAAAATTCATATCTTAGCATATCTGTTACTGTAAACTTTTCCTTACATCTTCCGAAAATGTCTCCGTGATTTATGGAATTTGGTATTATATATACATATGTAAATTATGTATTGAAGAATACCAAACTAAATTCTATAATCTAATTCATATCAAAAATCATCTACCTAATTATACAAGATGGATCCCGTACCTAGTTCAAATTCCTTAAACTCTGACAGCTATTCCGATATGGATATTCACCTGAATTCCGAAGACAGTGTAACCGGAATGGATCAACCAATTAGCCATCATCTATTCTGGATGAATTGGGGATGGGTTCGTAGCTTACTTAATTATTGGAGATAAGAAGAAGTCAATCCCTTCCATCCACCACATTGCCCTCTTGGTGAAGAACCTGAAGCACTTACCGGCGAACCTGTTCGAGACACCATTTTCTCTCTCATCTCCAGAATATCTCGTCATGATCATATACTCTCTCAAATTCTGGATCTTATTCATCCGCTCGTCCGAACCGCCAATCATCCCGGTGTAGTAGAAGAAGTCAACGAGCTTCGCGCTCGGGTAGTGACTTTGGAGAATACGGTGCAAAGGTTACAAGCACCAGCATCATCACCGACATCAACAGTACCATCGACAAAAACACCAACCGTACCATTACCACCACCAACAACATCCGCATTGCAAACCTCAACTTCACAATCTGTTCCACGAGCATCAACATCATACGCGCAGTAGTTACCAAGAAATACCAGCAACAATAACCGATGAAGTACTAACTCATTTTCCCTGAAGAAATTTTATGTATATTTAGTATATATGAATTTTGAAATCAAATAAATCTTTTCGTACTAAGTTATTACGTGTGAAACTTAACTGGTAGGTACTACTCGGTTAGTTCATATTACTAATATGCAATGATGTACATCCTTCCTTAACAACTTAACCATTGTTAACTACAATCTCTGTTTCAACCCAATGAATTCCATTTCATAATAAACCAAGTGTATTATTCAATTACATAATTGATTTTACATTTTCATTTTCGATATACTCGAAACTTTCCAGAAAATATCATTTGTACCTTGCGAAGTTAGCAAGGGTTCTATAAGCACCAACATGATTCACTGAGGAAATATCAATAAAACTGAATAACGAAGTATTGATTACATTAGTAAAATACTCCACGAAGATTATGAAATTTTTAATGTTTTAGAGATTATTCATTTCTAATCCAGCCAAAAATTAAATGAGCTTAATATGATATTAACTCATTAAATCTGTGTTACATCTGAAGAAAATATACATACATATATTTTCATAAAGACGGTAATAAAAATTCTTTTGTACAAAATATTACTTATGAAATCTTTAACGGGTAGGTAATACTCGGGAAATATATAAGTTCACAATTAATATGTTACACTGTACATTCTTCAATTTTGATTCAAAAATTATTAACAATGCTCACAACGATATACAATCATTTTCATACAAATTCAATTACATATTCTGATATTGACAGATCAGAAACCAAGTCATAACTCTGAACCGGTGAAATCATTCTTAGATCTCTACATCTTTCAAAGCTATACTTTGACTTCAAAAATGTGAAAGATCCTTTAGCATTGTTATTACTGAAAATAATATTGCAATCCATTTTCAAAGTATCCAGTTTTACCACACTTTCAACCAGTCAACTTCGACTTTTTAGATTAAACTTATTATAACCTTGACATATACGCTCTTGTTACTGGGGAACCTTTCATGTTCCACCACATTAGCAGTAAATTTACCAACAACTTCATTGATCTGTGACCTTTTGAAAAATCATTATACTCATTGAAACCCCATCATGTACTCACCTACATCTTGTAACAATAATTGCTATACCAACTACCGGGAATTAGCAATCAGTATTTCGAATTTTGCAGTAATTCTACGTCAACAGTTATATATATACATATAATGTCTATCTTATAGACTTACATACTTCGAATGTGAAGTTTCTGAAAAACACCCCAAACTGCGAAACTAGTTCTCCGAATTTTGGAAAAATGCTGATGAAATAGCAAAAACTGTAAATGACCTTAACAGTCAAAAGTTTGATGATAAAGAATAGTATGGTGATAAAGCTGAGAAAAATAGAAGGTTTGGAACTGGAAAACGGATTGAGCAAAGTATGAAGGAGGCTGTGGATAAATCACAAAGAATAAACCTGCCTTCAAAGAATCCAAATGATTTAGTATCTGCTGAAGCCACTAACGAATACCTTGCCTCCGAATCTAAACCCTTGCGGACAATATTCTTCATCATCCTCTGATATTAGAAATTCTAAGATATCATCGTATCTTTCATTATAAATATCCTCCATATTTCTGGAGATAATTCCTTAGTCATTCTTATCGGAAATCAATTTTCTCCTTGCGATATCTGTGTAACATCATAAAAGAAACTATTTTAGTTTCTAAATTTTGAAACCTTCGAGTTTAAAATATGAATATTATTGAAGTGGTGTTGGGAGCTGCAGCATGAGTTAGTATAATATAATGACACTTGATCAACGTGATTATATTACAGTAAGTCATGCTGAGTTTCTAATGAAACGTGATAAAGGTTCACAGATCCCACCCCCATCATGAACCATGTTACACAACTCTTTCATTCTATATAATCTCTAAATATATCAAGAAAATATATTTCTTGATGATTCGGTCTTTTCCGGATATTCTGGTACTTTGACAAATCAAGATCGTGCCATTACGATTACCTTCTCAGAACATTAACTATGTTCATCCAAAACTCCATACCTACGAATTTTGGACCATTATTCGCTTGACTTAAGGTCGGGAAGAGAAAACGAAAGCATGAAGCTCCGAAATATAATGGAGAATATAAAGCCCGATAACAACCCCGAAATTACAAACCGTGTATATCAATGCGTATAGCAATATAAAAACACGGGAGAATGAAAAACACTATAACCCCAAGGTAATGGTAGAAGAAAATAACTTCCTCTGGTGGTAGATGAAAAAGAAGAATGACAGATATAAAAGTTAGGAGTATATCAAGAATCAGAACTGGATTAAGCATTTCACAATCTTTTGGAAGTATGAAATAAGGAAGAAGATGTAGGAGTGGTGAAAATAATGAAACGGAAGTGGTTAATTTATAGCGAAATATCAGACATAGCAATCGAGGCAGATTACGCATTTAATCAAAGGAAATCTTAATTTCCGCAATTACCGAAGAATCAAATCTTATTTAGATTATGAAGATTTTCTATTCTTTAAATTTCGGAAATCAATCGTTACTACGTCAAGAGATAAGACGCATCTCTATTCTCCATTTCACTCTTTTACGATAACTTCCCTCATACGCTTCGAGTAATTGGATTGTTTTATCCATATTATTCAACGGTGATAGAAATTCTATTTATCAACTCATATTCGTCATAAAAACATTTTTATTGTTAACCATGACGACCTCACTCAAATTTCGGGACGAAATTTCTTTAACGGGGAGGTACTGTGATGACCCGGAAAATTTCGACTTATTTAAACCAATTCTCTATATGATTTAATATTTTCGACATTATAAGCAATGAATTTTGACAAGTTTTAAAACTTTTAAAAATGATTTTTTTTATATATAATGGTTGACCACCCTGTTTGTCCAACGATTCACGAACGTCATAACATGTATTATATACATATTTTAATAAATATAAGAGTTTTCGATATACACGGAATCATGCAAATAATATTTATATACGAAATGATTAAAAATTTACTATTAAACGATGCTATTTCAAATTAAAAATTTTGCGTATTAAGTCATTTTATTTTTATGATATAATTTTTGTATTTTTTTTTAAGAAATGAAGTTAAATTAATAATGTACAATTTGTAAAGCACAACGTACAACGTGTAGCTTAAATAGTTGAATTTAAATTAATTCATTTACTATTCACATGAAAACTACATGATAGAAATTATTAATTATAAGTTACATAGAATAACCCTGAAGTATTTAATAAATACGACTTTTTAAAATTTTAATATTCGAATTTACGTAATATTTAAATATGTCGACGAAGATAAAAACAAACGAATGTGACCTGTAAAAAGGGACCATGCGATCGCATGGTTTCCCCTCACAACTTCCATGCGATCGCATGGCTAAGGGGGACAGGCCAAAGTCTATAAATTTCGACGTTTTGGTTCATTTGTGGCACATTTCCTCTTCTGATCATATATTACTCCGTATTTATGTTATTTAATTATTATTATAATTATTATTGTTATTATTATTATTATTATTATTATTATTATTATTATTATTATTATTATTATTAAGATTAATATAATTATTAATCTTAATATTATTAGTAGTATTATTATTAATTAGTATTATACATAAAATACTACGACGAGGTCATGAGCATGTTACTTTCAAAATGGGTTTTCAAGTGGGATAGAGCTAAGGAAAATATGGGTTATTACTAAGGAGGTTATGGGTATTGTTCGAGGGTTTTGTTCGTGAGTCAAACTAGTGTTTATCATCTCTGTTGCATCTACGTACTTTCTTACAATATTGAATCTCAATATTGATACGTAAGCACTCATATTTTATCTTTTATATATTAATTGTGTATCCATGTCTAGTGCTCGAGTATATATATTTATACATGCTTGTATGCTAAATTTTGTCGCTAAACAGTTTATAATGAATCACGAATTAAATACATATATTACTGGTAAAAAGTATATAATATGCATGTTTTTGGAAAGCTTGCGAAAAATCAATGACTTTTCATTTAGATATCGAATAGTTTCGATGAACGGATTAAAAGATATGATCAACTGAATTATGATTGACGATAATTGAAATTGCTTTTGAATCTGCAATTAAGATTTAAACAACCTGTTTACAAGATTGATAAAATGGATTTTTAAATGTTACCAGCCGAGTAAATGAATCCTTATATAAGGTACGTCTCGTTTGTTGAACTATTGTTAAAATTGACTTTTTGAAACAACATTGGATAACTTTTGTATGACGATATCGAGCATTAGGATTGTGATACACTATGACCTGACCTAGCTTGATAGACATTTATTGACCAACATATGTTCTCTAGGTTGAGATCTACGGTTATTTGGTAATCCGAGTTTCGATCACATTTTGGTGAACGACTTTATATGCTGCTAAGGTGAGTTTCATATGATCCCTTTTACCCTTTACATTTTTGGGCTGAGAATACATGCAATTTATTTTAAACGCAATAAGACACAAGTACATACTAAATTCTACACTGAGTTAAACCGAAAATCCCTTAGCTTTGGTAACTAGTAGCTGCCAGTACATAGGATATGGACTGGTGGGCGCGAATAGTAGTATATGGATCCATAGGGCTTGACATCCCCGTTCGAGCTAGAGCACTAGCCTTTTAACGGACGTATGCTATTTGAGAAGCGTACACGTTGGTTTGCGTGTATTTTTAAGATGATTATACAAAGGGTACAAATTATATATACGTTAAGTTTATTTACCAGGGTGCTCAATTTCGTAGAATATTTTGATAAATGTTTCTGGATGAAACAACTGAAATCTTGTGATCCACCTTTATATACAGATTATACGAAATATTAAAACTATGAACTCACCAACCTTTGTGTTGACACTTGTTAGCATGTTTATTCTCAGGTTTTCTAGAAGTCTTCCGCTGTTTGCTTAGATGTTAGACAAGCTATGTGCATGGAGTCTTACATGACATATTTTTCAAGGAAAAGTTGCATTCACCAAATCATCACCATGTATCTTATTTTGACTTCATTGTCAACGGAAGTACTGTTGTAAACTATTATTTATGGTGATTGTCTATATGTAGAAATCATCAGATGTCAAAAACCTTTGATTTAAATATTCATTTATGGTGTGCCTTTTCAAAAGAATGCAATGTTTACAAAACGTATCATATAGAGGTCAAATGCCTCGCAATGAAATCAATGAATGACGTGTTCGTCCATATGGATTTGGAGCGATCGTCATATAATGTCTGCATAACTTGTTCCGGCATTATTTGTTCCCTTAGCCATTGATCCGTAGATTTTGCACTTTGTCGCACCATGGCCCTTTCTATTACACTTAGTACACACTGCTGTACAAAGCCCAGTTGGATGGTATCCTTCACATCTCTGGCAGAATTTCTGCCTCTTGTTGTTATTGTTGGGATTGTTGTTGAAACGGTTGTTGTAGTTGTTGCTGGGGTGGTTGTTGTTGTTGCATTTGTTGTTGCGAAAATTGGTGCGATTGTAGTTATGATTGTTGGGTTGATTATTGAAATTGTGACCCTTGTCACTGGTTTCTTCCCATTTCCTCTTGACTTGTTTCGTATTGGCTTCTTCGGCCGCCTGTTCTTTAATCCTTTCCTCAATTTGATTTATAAGTTTATGAGCCATTCGACTTGCCTTTTGTATGGAGGCGGGCTTGTGTGAACTTATATCCTCTTGGATCCTTTCTGGTAACCCTTTTACAAATGCGTCGATTTTCTCTTCTTCATCTTCGAATGCTCCCGGACACAATAGGCACAACTCTGTGAATCGTCGTTCGTACGTGGTAATATCAAACCCTTGTGTTCGTAACCCTCTAAGCTCTACCTTGAGCTTATTGACCTCGTTTCTGGGATGGTACTACTCATTCATTAAGTGTTTGAATGCTGACCACGGTAGTGCGTAAGCAGCATCTTGTCCCACTTGTTCGAGATAGGTATTCCACCATGTTAACACAGTACCTGTGAAGGTATGCGTGGCGTAATTTACCTTATCTTCCTCAGCACATTTGCTTATAGCAAACACAGATTCGACCTTTTCGGTCCATCGTTTCAGTCCGACTGGTCCTTCAGTTCCATCGAATTCTAGAGGTTTACAGGCAGTGAAAGCCTTGTAGGAGCATCCTACACGATTTCCTGTAGAGTTAACTCCACTGCTAGACCCTGAGTTATTGTTGTTTTGCATTACAGCCTGTACTACGGCTATATTTGCTGCAAGGAAAGCACGGAAGTCTTCCTCACTCATGTTCAAGTTTTGACGAGTAATCGGTGCCATTTCCTTCAAAAATAGCCAAAAGAATTAAGTTAATCATATAGAATATTAAGAGTAGTCAATAGTATTCTGTAGCATAATATGAACTCATTTATAAAAGCTTTTTCTTCATATTAGCGTTTTATAAGTTTTAATTCGGGTAACACCTACCCGTTAAGTTCATACTTAGTAGCTAACATACAATTCAACTACTACAATTCTATATGAAAACTGATTATAATAATATTTCATATTCAAACTTTTATACAATATTTTGCAAACTTATAATACCGCTATTTTACATATAGCATGAAATATAGCACATAAAAACTCTGATACAAAACAGTTGCGAAGACAATTCTAGTTAATACGCAAGTCGTTCAACAAAGGTAATAAAGACATGTAATTCATACGTCCAGAAACAAGTCATGCATTCTGGTTTTACTATGACTACTTCCTATCCTTGGTCTTGTGAAACATAACCGTTATGACCGTTGACAAGACAGCATGTTGTAATGTCGTCAAAAGGACGAGGGTTTCGTAATGTCCAACAGCCCCGTAATAATCTAAAAACCTTGTTTCTCATCTCAACTACCGAGTCCATCACTTGTGGGAATGTTTTATTTAAAAGTTGCAACCCAATGTTCTTTTTCTCAATTTGATGAGAAGCGAACATTATTAACCCGTAAGCATAACATGCTTCTTTATGTTGCATGTTAGAAGCTCTTTCTAACTCACAAAATCTTATGTTGGGATATGTTAAGTCAAAATAGGTTCTTAACCCGTAGCGTAAAATTGCATTTGGGTTCCCCGCATTTAACGCTTTAAAGAAAACACGGGGTAACTTACGGTCTCCCCAATGTGATATACCCCACCTATCAAAGGAAAGCCTTTTATAAACTAAGGCATTTCTGGAAAGTCTTTCAAATGTTTGACAAGTTAATTTCGCCATAACTAAATGTGCTGATGAATTCTGACCGACTCTAGACAAGATTTCCTCAATCATATCCTCTGGTAGGTCTTCTAAAATATTCGGTTGTCTACCCTTAACGTCCATTTTGTTTTTATACTGTAAAATAGACAAGGATTAGATTCGTAAAAGATAATTAACAAACAATACAAGCAATTTTTATATAGAACATAAAAGTACAAGCACACTATATTACACAACATGATTACAACTCTTTAATCCTACTCACTCGTTTCTTCTTCTTCAGACTTGGTTCGTTTTGCTAATTTCCTAGGGATATATGATGCTCCCCTAATACGAGCTATCGTTTTCCACAATGGTTTAGAAAAACCTGGTGGTTTAGAGGTTCCCCGGTCATTGTTACATTTTAGGAAATACGGATGTTGCCGATACATATAAAGTTCATCGGGGTTGGAATCGGGTTTCTCTATTTTTATACATTTTCCCTTATTATTTTCTTTCGCTTTATTAAATTGGGTCGAGGTAATTTCTATAACATCATCGGAATCCTCATCGGGATCCGATTCATCGGAGAATTGGTAATCTTCCCAATATTTTGCTTCCTTAGCGGAAACACCATTGACCATTATTAACTTTGGTCCATTGGTTGAGGATTTTCTTTTATTTGACCGTTTTTCTGTGGTTCCTAATACTTCCCCCTTCGGAACCTCTTCTTCTTCCGGTTCCTCTTCTTCTGGTTCCTCTTCTTCCGGTTCTTCTTATTCCGGTTCTTCTTCTTCTTCCGGTTCTTCTTCTTCCGGTTCTTCGGGAATTTGTGAATCTTCCCAATATATATTCGACTCTTCATTATTATTAGGTGAGTCAATGGGATTTGTGCTAGAGGTAGACATCTATCACACAATATCAAACACGTTAAGAGATTAATATATCACATAATATTTACATGTTAATAATATATAGTTTCCAACAAAAATGTTAAGCAATCATTTTTAAAGAAAACACGGTCGAAGTCCAGACTCACTAATGCATCCTAACAAACTCGATAATACACACTAATGCAAATTTTCTGGTTCTCTAAGACCAACGCTCGGATACCAACTGAAATGTCCCATTCATATTGATTATAAACGTTCCATATTAATTGATTTCGTCGCGAGGTTTTGACCTCTATATGAGACGTTTTTCCAAGACTGCATTCGATTTTAAAGCAAACCATAACCTTTAAAATATTACGACGATTATCAAATAATGATAATCTAAAATATAGCATTTTTCACACGACCATTACATAATGGTTTACAATAATATTACACATCAACATAAGTCTTCGAATGCAGTTTTTAAACAATATTATACAAGCATGGACTCCAAATCTTGTCCTTAATTTAGTATGCAACAGCGGAAGCTCTTAATAATCACCTGAGAATAAACATGCTTAAAACGTCAACAAAATTGTTGGTGAGTTATAGGTTTAACCTACATATTATTAAATCATAATAATAGACCACAAGATTTCATTTTTATAACACATCTCTTATCAGGCATTTCGCAAACTGCATAGAGATAAAAATCATTCATATGTTGAACACCTGGTAACCGACGTTAACTTAATGCATAGAATATCCCCAAAACAAAACCTCTCATCTGTATAATAATCTCGAAGTACTAAACCATCCATAGCCTGAATGAGGGTTGTTAAGCCCAATAGATTTATCTTTAGGATTCGCGTCAATTAGGGGCCATTTCCCTAATTCTTAGGCTACCAGACTTGAAGGGCGATATTCGGTTTAATAATCTAACCATAGAATGTAGTTTCGCATACTTGTGTCTATTTTGTAAAACATTTATAAAACTGCATGTATTCTCATCCCAAAAATATTAGATTTTAAAAATGGGACTATAACTCACTTTCACAGATTTTTATTTCATCGGGAAGTAAGACTTGGCCACTGGTCGATTCACGAACCTATAACAAATATGTACATATATATCAAAGTATGTTCAAAATATATTTACAACATTTTTTAATATGTTTTAATGTTTTAAATATTTTCAGTTAGCTGTCCTCGTTAGTAACCTACAACTAGTTGTCCATAGTTAGATGTACAGAAATAAATTAATATATATTATCTTGACCCAATCTACGACCCAGTGTATACACGTCTCAGGATAGATCACAACTCAAAGTATATATATTTTTGGAATCAACCTCAACCCGGTATAGCTAACTCCAACATTACTGCATATAGAGTGTCTATGGTTGTTCCAAATAATATGTATAGATGGGTCGATATGATATGTCAAAACATTTGCATACGTGTCTATGGTATCCCAAGATTACATAATATATTAGAATATGTGATGACCCGGGAATTTCCGACCAAATTTAAACTTAATCTTATTATGAGTTCGATACGATAAGCTAAGTCTGTAATATTTAGTCTCGAAAACTTTGGAACGGATTACATGAATGCAAATACCCTTTGACCATTCTCGACGATTCACGAACATCTGTGTGTCAATAAATATGTAATATATATATATATATATATATATATATATATATATATATATATATATATATATATATATATATACATATATATGTATATAAACATAATAGTACATATTAAGATGAATTAATAAAATGCAATATATTCATTTGAATTGAAAATGAAAAGTAATGTGCAAAGTAATTAAGCTGTTATTTAAATGAATCTATAAATATATGAATTCGACACATACAAGTTGTTATAGTATGATTATTATTCCTAATATTAGTATCAATAACTAGTATTAATATTATAAATATCATTATACTTTATCATTTGCAATTTCACTAAAATTATTATTATGATTTATTATTATTACTTTATCATTAAGTAACATTTGATGTTATTATTATTAACACTATTATTATTATTATTAGTATCTTAATTTTATTAATAATATTATCAATATATTAAAGTTGTTATATAATCATTACTTTTAATATCAATACTTGTATTATTATTAGTATATATAAAAAAAATAAAAAAATAAATAAATATATATATATATAAATATGAAATTTGATATATATAAATATTATTATCAACATTAATATAATTATTATTATTGTAATTTATTATTATTATTACTCATTTATAATTATTATTTATGAACATTATTATATAAAATTATATACTGCATATATATATATATATACAAAATACGAAACTGGGAACCATATTCAGTTAATATTCACTATCAATCTGTGCAATCTGTCTTCTAAATTTATAACCAGGTCAATATCAACAAAATCACAGAATCAATTTCAATTCCAAAGTTTGTTAACCATCCTTTTCTCACTTTATATTTTTTATTATATCTCTCTGCCTGATTAAAAATTATGTCGAGTATTACAAGCTACACAACAAAATAAATCGAATATTATGGCCTTGTCAATCTCCTTTACATTCTATAAAAATCTCGACTGCAGTTCAAGATGTGAGAGAACAGAAAATAATCAAATAATTATATAAGGTACCCTGTTCTTGGTTCAAAAATTCAAAAGCAAGAAAACGAATTGAATTCAAGAATCTGTTAATGCAGTCTTGTTTAGAATCCTTCATTCAAACTCGCTGTTAAATCTCAAGTTCCAACTCTTTCTAACGAACCTCAATTTCGGAGTCAAAGCTTTATCTCAAAAAGTCAACTGGGTTGTTCATGGTAAAATTCGAACTTGTTTTTAGATTTTAAGTTTAATTGAGGATTCATAAAGACTATATTAACGATTTAAAACCATTTTCATGTTATAATTATAACCTTAAACTATCTAAAAGTTAAAAATTGATTTGATGTTCATAGCTTTATTAACTGTGATATTCAAAGGCATGAATTCGTGTAAATTTTAAAAATGTAGAAATACAGTTATGTTAGAAATTATATATTCAAACTATCTGGAAGATTACAAACTTCAATTTATTATATCAAGTTCAAATTTCCGAGTCAAACCTAATTCTTAAAAATTCAAACTTTTTGGTTCTTAAAGGAATTTGAGAGCGTATAGATGTTTCAGATTAAATTAAAGGTCCAGGAAGTTTGTTTGAACAATTTAAAACTTATTTCATTCAGGGATCGTGATCTAAAATGTCCTAAATTTTGAATTTGATTATTTAGTTCATAAACATGTTTAAGGGTCTGTTACAGCATAAATTCTCTTTTATTTGATTTAATTGATTAATGTAATAATTATGGATCGTCTCTATGTGATTTTAAATTTCTAAATACAACAATTAATTAGTGTTTGTGGGGAATTGATCTCTGGTTAATTGCTAAGGTTGAAGAAGAAGGGATTAAGTAAATACGGGTTAAATGATATCAAATGCAGTTTATTAACAGAATAACGAGTATGGTTCAGTGGTTTAAGTGTGTGTTTGGGTTTCGGGAGGTCGGGGGTTCGAATCCCTGGAGCTGCGTCATATTTTTTTAGGGACGATTTCTTCATGAGGTAGTTTCTTATTATTATTATTATTATTATTATTATTATTATCATTATTATTATTGTTATGTTATTATTAGGAATTATTATGATTGATATTATAATTAATAATAGTTATCATTTAATATTAATAACTAAAATTACAATTATGACTACTAATATAAAAACAAGTACTACTAATATAAAAATAAGTACTAATATAACTATAATTGTTATTATTATTGTTATCATTTTAATTATTAGGAAAATCATACAAGTTATTAGTATCATTTTATAAAATGCTAGAATTATTGTTATTAATAAAATAAGTATTATTATTATGATTATTATTATGATTATTATTATTATTATTATTATTATTATTATTATTATTATTATTATTATTATTATTATTATTATTATTATTATTAATATTATTAAAAGTATTAAAAAAAATTAATCATTTGTATTAAAATTATCATTTTTACCTTTGCTATTAAAACTATCATTAGTACTATCATTTAAAGAACCATTAATATTATTAGCTGTATCAGTAATATTAAGAATTATATTTATTATCATTTTCACCATTATTAAAATATTATAATAGTATTATTGTAATTATTATATTTTAACAAACAAACTATGTATATATATTTTATTGCATATGACATATCAAAAACTAATATTTTCATACACAAAATGAATATATAAAACGTATATATATAATGTAACTAATAAATTTGTATATATATTGTTTAATTCCAATTATGTGTTTTAATAAATAAACAAATGTTATAGGTTCGTGAATCCGAGGCCAAACCTATACTTGTTCAATGTCGTTCTATGTATTTTTACTACAAAATACATTAGGTGAGTTTCATTACTCCCTTTTTAAATGCTTTTGCAATATATATTTTTGGGACTGAGAATACATGCGCTGCTTTTATATCTGTTTTACGAAATAGACACAAGTACGTGAAATTACATTCTATGGTTGAATTATCGAAATCGAATATGCCCTTTTTATTAAGTCTGGTAATCTAAGAATTAGGGAACAGACACCCTAATTGACGCAAACTCTAAAGATAGATCTATCGGGCCCAACAAGTCCCATCCAAAGTACCGGATGCTTTAGTACTTCGAAATTTATATCATGTCCGATGGAGGATCCCGGAATGATGGGGATATTCTTATTTGCATATTGTGAATGTCGGTTACCAGGTGTTCAATCCATATGAATGATATTTTGTCTCTATGCATGGGACGTATATTTATGAGAAATGGAAATATGAAATCTTGTGGTCTATTAAAATTTTGAAATGATTATTTATGTTAAACTAATGAACTCACCAACCTTTTGGTTGACACTTGAAAGCATGTTTATTCTCAGGTACGAAAGAAATCTTCCGCTGTGCATTTGATCATTTAAAATATATTACTTGGAGTCATTCATGACATATTTCAAAAGACGTTGCATTCGAGTCGTTGAGTTCATCAAGATTATTATTAAGTCAATTATATTTGGATATATTATGAAATGTTATGCATGTCTGTCAACTGTCGATGTAAATGAAAGTTTGTCTTTTAGAAACGAATGCAATGTTTGTAAAATGTATCATATAGAGGTCAAGTACCTCGCGATGTAATCAACTGTTGTGAATCGGTTATAATCAATATGGACTTCGTCCGGATGGATTAGGACGGGTCCTTTCAGTTGGTATCAGAGCGGTGGTCTTAGCGAACCAGGTCTGCATTAGTGTGTCTAACAGATAAGTCGTTAGGTTGCATTAGTGATTCTGGACTCCGATCGTGTCTGCATGTCAAAATGTTTTGCTTATCATTTTGTGTCGAAAACTATCTGCTTATCATTCTTAGTCTAGACACGTCTTGCTGCATTGATTGCATGAATAGTGTATAGACAAGATTCATATCTTAGCGTATCTGTTACTATAAACCTTACCCGGCGTATCCCGTAAATCCCTCCGTAATCTACGAAACCTTTTGTTCTATATATATGGATATTCTATGTAATTAAGAATACCATTCGTTAGCCAGAAAATCATTTCATATTTAAAAATTCTTTATCCAATCGTACGAAATGGAATTCGTCATTAGTTCAAGTCACTCGGATTCCGAAATGGAATCCCACTCAAGCTCCGAAAGCAGTGTGACCGGAATGGATCAACCAATCAGTCATCATCTATTCTGGATGAATTGGGGATGGGTTCGTAGTCTCCTCAATCATTGGAGACAAGAAGAAGGTGATCCTTTCCACCCGCCACATTGCCCTATTGGCGAAGAACCTGAGGCACTTACCGGTGAACCTGTTCGAAACACCATCTTTTCTCTCATTTCCAGAGTATCTCGCCACGATTATATACTATACCAAATTCTAGATTATATTTATCCTCTAGTCCGAACCGAAAATCACCCCGGTGTAATAGAAGAAATCAACGAGCTTCGCGCACGGGTAGTGGCTTTAGAGAATATGGTGCGAAGGTTACAAACACCAGCAGCAGCACCAGCAGCATAACCAGTACCACCATCAATGTCAACAGTACCAGCACCACCACCAACATCAACATCCGCATCCCACACCTCAATCTATACCCCGAACATCAGCGTCATACGCATCATGGATACCAAGGAGTACCTACAACAACAACATCATCACACGTCTCAATCTCGCAATCTATATCTCAAGTATAATCATCGTTCTACATAAACTATCTTCGTCCTTCATGGTGATTATGTAATCTCTAATATTTTAGAGAATATGTACTCTAGTTCTAGCCATAAATCTGATGAGTTTAATATCACATTGACTCATTAAATCCATAATTACGTCTCAAGAAAATATATATGTATATATGTTTTCATAAAGATTGTAATTTAAAATTTTATTGTACAAACTGTTAATGGTGAAAATATTTTAACGGGTAGGTAATACCCGAGGAATATTTAGATTTCGCATTAATAAGTTACACTGGACATTCTTCGAATATGATTCAACAGTCATTTACTATCCTACTTGCAACCACAGCTATACGAATCCGTTCATCACAGAATAACCATTTTCATTCAATTTCATATTTGGATTTTGACTTACCAGAATCCGTGGCATAATGAAGAAATAATAAACACAATAAAAAATTAATTAGAAACAGACTAATTAACAATATGAAATTTTGTTAAGAAAACACGCTAACAAGATTCTAGCTAACTGTTCCTAGCTAACTGATTACATTTTATTTGTAGCAGTTTATTTATCGCAATTTAATTATCGCAATTTACATTCTCGCAATTTTATTTATCGTCATTTAATTTCTGTTATTTACTTTACGCACTTTATTTATCGTTATTTAATTCCTGTTATTTATTTTACGCACTTTAAATATCGAGGCACGTATACAAGGTTTTGACATATCATATCGACGCATCTATATATATTATTTGGAACCACCATAGACACTCTATATGCAGTAATGATCGAGTTCTCTATACAGGGTTGAGGTTGATTCTATAATAATATATATACTTTGAGTTGTGATCGAGTCTGAGATATGTACACGGGTCACGATACGTATTAATTAATTCAAATAATATATAGTAAACTATATATGAATTATTATTTGTACACTGCTAACTGTGGACTATCAACATTGGACAATTAAAATGAATTAAAATATTGACTATAACATATGAAACTAAATAATTCTTCAAGTTTGCCACTTGATTTCATCTTAAACCTCACTTTGTATCTTGACGATTACAATCTGCGTTCAAACCTTTCATGATTCTTGAAAACACCTCAATTGATAGGATGAATCAACCGCACTTCATCTACGAAAGGAAAGATTTATGCATATAATTATGCACCTGAGAAACTCTCGGCAACTGAGTAAAAGTTTAACACGTAGCCGCGTCAGATCCTTTGGCATTTATTAGCAAAAATAACTTTGCGATCCTTTTCAAAGTAGCCAATTTTGTCACAGCTACAGCAAGTCAACTTCGACTTTTCATTCGAAGTAGCCTTACTATAATCCTAATATACGATTACCCTTTTTATACCGGAGAATTCTTTTATATTCCACCATATTACCAGCAGACGTACCAGCAACCTCGTTGCTTTTTGGCCTAAATCTCTCTGATAAATCATTATATTTATTTATTGAAACCCTATCATATTCTCATCCGCATCTTATAACGAGAACTGCCATAACAATTACCGGGAATCAGCAATCAGTACTTTGAAAACTCACAGCATATCTACATCAACAGATATATATATATATATATATATATATATATATATATATATATATATATATATATATATATATATATATATATATATATATATATGACATTTATCTCTTAGAATTATGATCTCTCATTCTGAAATTCTGAAAAGCACTTAGTCACAAATCAATACTCTGAATGTTGAAAAAGTTGAATGAAGCAGCAGAAACTGTAGATAACCGTAAACGACCATAATCATCGAAAGTTTGATGATAAAGATTAGTATGTTGGAAAAGCTCAGAAAAGTTGGAACTGAAAAGCGGATTGAGCTAACCATAAAGGAAACCAAGGAGAAATACAAGTAACATACCCTAAATTCATAGAACCCAGATAAATCTAGATCCATTGAAATCTTTAGAGAATATCTTGCTCCAAAGTCATGTTAAAATCTTGCGAAAAATCTTTCTCCATCAACCATCGAACTTAGAAATTCCAAAATATCATCATCAATATCTTCGATATTTCTGAGGATATTTTCATAAATATTCTCGTCCGAAATTATATACCTCTTCGTGCTTCCTGTGTATCATTATATTGGAAATATTCAATAGAAAATTTAGCACCGAAAAGCAGATTATGCGAAACTATGAAGAAAGCCGTGGACAAATCACAAAGAATAAGTTTGACTTCAAAGAATCCAAATGATTCAATATCTGCTAAAGTCTTTAGTGAATATCTTGCTCCTTACTCTAAACCCTTGCAGACAGTAGTTTCTATCATCCTCTGATATTAGATATTCAAAGATATTATCTTATCTTTCATTATAAATATCCTCCATATTTCTGAAGATATTTTCATAACTATTCTTATCTGAAATCATTAATCTCTTCATGCTATCAGTGTTACATCATATAGAAACTGTTAGTTTCTATATTCTGTAAACTTTCGAGCTTAAAATATGAATGTTATTGAAATAATGTTGAGAATTGATGCATGAGTTAGTATAATATAATGACACTTGATCAACGTAATTATATTACAGTAAGTCATACTGAGTTCTAATGGGACATGATGGTTCACAGTAGATCATATCACCATCATGTGTCATATTACATAACTCTTTCATTCTAGTTAACTTCTGAACATATCAAGAAAGTATATTCTTGATAGCTCTATTCTCAAAGATTCTGGTGATTTGACGAATCAAATCGTGCTATTAAGTTCTTTCTTGATTATAACATTAAATTCATTCGAAACTCCATACTTACAAATTCTAGACCATTACTCGTTTTACTAGAGATCGAGAGGAGATTAAAAAGACGAAGAGCTCCGAAACATAAAGGAAGATATAAAACTCGACAACAACACTGAAATTACAATAATTAAAAATTAAAACATCACGACAATTAAAAAAAAATTAAAAGATTACAATCAAACTACTCGTCGTCGTCAATGGTCATCTGCAAAGTAGCGTTCACCAGTCATTTCACCATCTGTGAGGTACTCTGGAGACATCGGTATTTCTCTTGATGCCTCAACTGCTGCTTCAACTGATTCATCGAGGTAACGATAACCCAACGTCTCTTCATCTTCAAGAACCGCATACAAAGAAATGCATTTACCGCGATCTTCAATGGTATCTTTTATAAAGTACCATTGATCATCGGTACACAGAAAACTTGCCCTACAACCCGCATCATAATCGTCTTTATAAAAGAATACAGACGTGAATTAACACGGAACTTTTTCCTTCAGAAAGGATAGCAAATCTTGTAAACCAACATCACGAATGTCGATATCTTCAAACGAAATACTATCGCCCCACTCATATTCCTTCATTTGATTACAAAAATCACCTCCGTAATGAACATCGAATGAAACAATCATTGGAGGAAGTGTTAACATTTTGCAGTTTGGGAGTGTTTGATTTTGATTTTGGGAAAGGTGGAAATATAAAAGAAATATATGTTTGAGTGTATAAAATGAAGTATAGGGTTGGTGTTTATATAGTGTAAAAGTGACCGTTGGGATAGCCGTTGGAAATTTTTTTATTTTATTTTACTAACGGCTAAAAATTTGGGCAAGTTTTTGGGCGAAGGTGGACGATGCCCGTTGGGACCTCTTTCATGATAGTTTCATTCGTGCTCTTCGAATAATCGAATTATTTTATCTGTATTATTCGGTAAAGATGAAAACTCTATTTATCAGCTCATATTCGTCAGGAAAACATATTTATTATTAGCCATGACGACCTCACTCAAATTTCGGGACGAAATTTCTTTAACGGGTAGGTACTGTGATGACCCGGGAATTTTTGACCAAATTTAAACTTAATCTTATTATGAGTTTGATAATGCTAAAAACGAACATATATTTCATAGCATTATTCCTCAAGAAAGACAAGCTTTTAGTTGCAATTGTTCTATTTACAAGTGATATTCGTTTAAATAATAAAAGGTGAAGACAAAAGACAGATTCGACGATTTGAAGACGCAAACGACCAAAAAGCTCAAAAGAACAAAAGACAATCAAAAAGGTTCCAATTATTGATAAGAAACGTCTCGAAATCACAAGAGTACAAGATTCAAAACGCAAAGTACAAGATATTAAATTGTACGCGAGGACGTTCGAAAATCCGGAACCGGGACTAGAGTCAACTCTTAACGCTCGACGCAACGGACTAAAAATTACAAGTTAACTATGTATATAAATATAATATAATATATAATTAATTAAATTAATTATATATATATTATATATATATATTTAAAACCGTCGGCAGCAGGAAACTCCAAGGGTGAAAACTGAAAATACCTCTCCGCGACTCGCGGAGTTTTAAGGCTATTTGGCTGCGAGTCGCGGAGCCCCAAAAATCATTCCTGGCTATAAATCAACCCGAATTCTGATCAAAATCAAAATCATTTTTTTTTCTTCTCTTCATACGAAGTAATATATATTTATATTTATAATTTATATTTTAATTTTAATTATAATTCTAATAATAAGGGTATGTTAGCGAATGTTGTAAGGGTGTAAGTCGAAATTCTGTCCGTGTAACGCTACGCTATTTTTAATCATTGTAAGTTATGTTCAACCTTTTTATATTAATGTCTCGTAGCTAAGTTATTATTATGCTTATTTAAAACGAAGTAATCATGATGTTGGGCTAATTACTAAAATTGGGTAATTGGGCTTTGTACCATAATTGGGGTTTGGATAAAAGAACGACACTTGTGGAAACTAGGCTATGGGCTATTAATGGGCTTTATATTTGTTTAACTAAATGAAAGTTTGTTAATGTTAATATAAAGATTTACAATTGGGCGTCCCTATAAATTACCATATACACTCGATCGGACACGATGGGCGGGGTATTTATATGTACGAATAATCGTTCATTTAACCGGACACGGGAATGGATTAATAGCCACTAGAATAATTAAAACAGGGGTGAAATTACATTCAAGGGTAATTGGTGTAATTGTTAACAAAGTAGTAAAACCTTGGTTTACACGCAGTCGATAACCTGGTGTATTCATTAAACAAAGTATTAAAACCTTGTTACAATTCGAATCCCCAATTAGTTGGAATATTTATCTTCGGGTATAATAATAATTTGACAAGGACACTTGCAATTTATATTTATGACTGATGGACTGTTATGGACAAAAACCAGACGGACATATTGAATAATCCAGGACAAAGGACAATTAACCCATGGGCATAAAACTAAAATCAACACGTCAAACATCATGATTACGGAAGTTTAAATAAGCATAATTCTTTTATTTCATATTTAATTTCCTTTATTTTATATTTAATTGCACTTCTAATTATCGCACTTTTATTTATTTCATTTTATCGCACTTTTAATTATCGTACTTTTTAATTATCGCAATTTAATTTTATCGCATTTTTATTATTCGCAATTTCATTATCGTTATTTACTTTACGCTTTAATTTAAAGTCTTGTATTTATTTTATATTTTACATTAGGTTTTAACTGCGACTAAAGTTTTAAAATCGACAAACCGGTCATTAAACGGTAAAAACCCCCCTTTATAATAATAATATTACCTATATATATATTTGTATTTTTATAAAAGTTAACTAATATAGCGTTGAGCTTTGTTTAAAGATTTCCCTGTGGAACGAACCGGACTTACTAAAAACTACACTACTGTACGATTAGGTACACTGCCTATAAGTGTTGTAGCAAGGTTTAAGTATATCCATTCTATAAATAAATAAATATCTTGTGTAAAATTGTATCGTATTTAATAGTATTTCCTGCTAAAAATTAATAGTATTTTATACCCCTCTGCTTTGACATCAAGAATTTTTGGCGCCGCTGCCGGGGAACTATCTTAAAAGCCGGAAGCGCAACGCTAATATATAAAAAAAAAAAAAAAAAGATTTTTATCTACTTTTATTAAAAGTCGTTTTTGTAAAAATTACGTTTTAATTATTCAAAAATATAAAAAGAAAAAACAAAAATATAAGTATTTTTAGGATTTTGTTAAATATTTAAGTTTTATAAGTTTCTTTATTTTTATTTTAGTTTATAAAAATATAAGTTTTAATTTTAATATCTTTTATTTAATTTAAAAAACAGAAAACAAAAAAAAAAAAAAAAATAAAGAAAAACGCGTAAAAAGTGAAACCTGTCAACTGTTTTTCTGAACCCCGCGACTTGCGGGGTTTTCCTCTTTATTTGCCGCGACTCGCGGAGGTCTTCTGACACACGGACAAAACCCTAAAGTTGCATTAATTACGGAGTTTTAATTTATTATTATTATTATTTAACTTAATTATTATTATTATTATTATTAATTTTAGTTTTATTTTTACTTTTTACTTTATATTTATGTATTTTGTTTAATTAGTTTTATTAAATTGTAAAATTAATAGTTTAGTAAAATAAATAATATAAAAATAATATTTTTTATAAAAATTGTACTTTTTACAACTTTTTGTATATTTTTATATTTTGTACCTTTTTAATCGTTGTAGCGTAACTTTTGTATTTTTAGCTCATAATTAATTTTAAACTTAGTTTTTGCTATAGTTATTTTTACTCCTATATTTTTAGGCTTTGCCGTAGAATTCCTTAAGTGCTTTTTCTTTAGACTAAGATTTAGGTGCTTTAGAATTTTGCGACGCCTTTTTACGTTTTAGTTTCTTTTTAAGTTATTTCCATTTGGGATTTAGTTTTTTTTCCTGTAAGCTTTAATATTTTTAGACCTTTTACTATGTATCAATTATCATTCCAATTAGTAATTTCAATTTGCGATTATAATTTTAAGTTAGTTGTAGTAATAAGGTTAAATTAGTTAAGTATTTTTAAGTTTTTATAAGTTTCTTTTATTTTTCCGTCACCTTTTATTTTTCAACCATTTTTTTTTTTTTCTTTTTCGACCTTTTGCGACGAACTCTTTGTCTTTCTTATTTCTCGCCATTCTAGTTTTAGGACTTAGAATTTTATTCTACTTCTTATCTAAATTTCTTAAAATTACGAAAATTTATTTTGAGTGGTTAAATTAATAGACATCAAAATTTTCTGGTTCGTAGTAATAGTTGGATTTGTACGTGGACCGGGTTATTGGAGCCAAACAGTCCTCAATTATATTGAGACCAAACGAATCCTGCCCCTCTGCTGCATCTTTTGGCTATTCGAAACGTGGGCAAAATCAGAAAAGTCTATTGATTGGATAACTTATTATAATTTTTCTTTCCTTTTTAAAACTAATAGGATATTCTGTGAATGCACCGAGCAAGACGTTCATCACCTTTTGTACGTTCACCACCTGTAACTCGATCAAGACATCGTTTAACAAATATAACCGCCGTTGATTTTTCTTTAGAATCGTCATCCAGTCGACCAAGTACTTCAGTTCAAATTTCCGATAATCCAGTTTTTGAAACAAACCTCACAATTGAGAATCCAGAAAATATTCAGGAACGGTTCATAGATCCTGAACCATTAAACTTTCCTCCGGAACCACAAATCATTCAAACAGAGATTGTTGAGGAACGAACTATTAAATCAGAACCATCTAGTGATACCGATTCAACAAATTCAATTATGGAGAATCTGGAACCTTTAAGTATGGAAGACCGAATGAGAGCTAAACGCACTGGCCAAGGTCACGCAATTACTCATCCAGACATTAATGCGCCAGATTATGAAATCAAAGGACAAATTCTACACATGGTGACTAATCAATGCCAATTTAGTGGTGCGCCGAAGGAAGATCCAAATGAACATCTACGTACCTTTAATAGGATCTGCACACTATTTAAAATCCGAGAAGTGGAGGATGAACAGATATATCTCATGTTATTTCCCTGGACTTTAAAGGGAGAAGCCAAAGATTGGTTGGAATCGTTACCTGAAGGGGCGATCGATACATGGGACGTTTTAATTGATAAATTTCTTAAACAATTTTTTCCTGCATCTAAAGCCGTAAGACTTCAAGCAGAAATTGTTACGTTCACACAGAAACCAAATGAAACTCTATATGAGGCGTGGACAAGATATGGAAAGTTATTAAGAGGATGTCCGCAACATGGTTTAGACACTTGTCAAATAGTACAAATATTCTACCAAGGATGCGACATCACTACAAGAAAAGACATAGATATAGCAGCTGGTGGTTCGATTATGAAGAAAACCGAAACTGATGCTTACAAAATTATTGATAACACTGCTTCCCACTCACATGAGTGGCACCAAGAAAAAGATATCATTAGATCATCTAAAGCAGCTAGAGCCGATTCTAGCCATGACTTAGATTCCATTTCCGCAAAGATAGATGCTTTCGAGAGACGAATGGAAAAGATGACTAAAGATATTCATGCTATACGAATTAGTTGTGAGCAGTGTGGAGGACCACATTTGACAAAAAGATTGTCTCAATATTGAATTAACAATGGAACAAAGAGAGAATATTTCATACATAAACCAAAGGCCTGGAAATAATTATCAGAATAATTATCAACCGCCAAGACCGATTTACAATCAAAACCAGAATTATAACCGAAATATTCCATACAACAACCAACAAGGTCCTAGCAATCAACAAGTATCCAATAATACTTACAATCAGCAAAGACCGAATTTTCAAAACAAACCACCACAACAAACCGATGATAAAAAGCCGAATTTAGAAGATATGATGACGAAGCTAGTTGAAACTCAAACGCAGTTTTTCACATCTCAAAAACAAACCAATGAACAAAATGCTCAAGCATTTAGAAATCAACAAGCTTCTATTCAAAATCTGGAACAAGAAGTAAGTAACCTAGCAAGGTTAATAGGTGAAAGAAAACCGGGAAGTCTACCTAGCGATACAAATGCTAACCCCCGGAATGAAACAGCTAAAGCTATTACCACAAGAAGTGGTACAACAATTAAATCACCTGAAATACCTGTAACTTCTGATGAAACTATTCCTACTACACAAGAACCACAACCTGATCAAGATAAGGAAAAAGAACCGGTAGTTGAAAAGGTTAATGAAGATAACACAGTTAAGGATAAACCTTATGTTAAACCATACCAACCACCACTTCCTTACCCGAGTAAAATGAAGAAGGAAAAACTTGAAGCCGAGCAATCCAAATTCTTGGATATGTTTAAACAGATAAATGTAAATCTTCCTTTCATTGATGTAATTTCAGGAATGCCAAGATATGCTAAATTCTTGAAAGATCTAATCACGAATAGAAAGAAAATGGAAGAACTCTCGGCTGTTACTATGAATGCTAATTGTTCAGCAGTGCTGTTGAATAAGATACCAGAAAAACTATCTGATCCAGGAAGTTTCACAATTCCATGTTTTCTGGGTAGTCTTAGTTCAATAGAAGCATTGGCAGACTTAGGTGCTAGTATAAATCTAATGCCGTATTCACTATACGCTAAACTAGACCTTGGAGAATTGAAACCAACCAGAATAAGCATACAACTAGCCGATAGATCAATAAAATATCCTAGAGGGATAATGGAGAACATGCTAGTTAAAGTTGGTACTTTAGTATTTCCAGTAGATTTTGTTGTTTTGGACATGGAAGAAGATTCTCAAGTTCCTCTTATATTAGGAAGACCATTCTTAAACACGGCTAAAGCAATGATAGACGTGTTCGGTAAGAAACTGACCCTAAGTATAGAGGATGAGAGTGTTACCTTTTCAGTTGATAGAGCAATGCAACAACCACAATCTGCAGATGATACATGTTATTATATTCAAACTATAGATGCACATGCAGAATTATTAGAAGAATTTCCAGAATTACAAGGAACAGGAGAATGTTCTTTAGGAGAAGGTAATGAACCAATTGAAGAAGCTGAAATGTTAGCTACACTTATAGCTAATGGATATGAACCAACAACAGAAGAAATTCAAATGCTAAAAGAAGAAGACAGATATCGATATAAATCATCGATAGAAGAACCTCCGAAATTAGAGTTAAAGCCACTTCCAAACCATTTGGAATACGCTTATTTACATGGTGAATCTGAATTACCTGTAATAATATCGTCTTCTCTTACTGAAAATGAGAAATCACAACTCATTTCTGTGTTGAAAGCTCATAAACCAGCTATTGCATGGAAGATTCATGATATTAAAGGAATAAGTCCTTCGTATTGCACACATAAAATCCTTATGGAAGAAGGTCATAAAACGTATGTGCAACGTCAACGAAGACTAAATCCTAATATGCAAGATGTAGTTAAGAAAGAGATTATTAAACTGCTAGATGCAGGTTTGATATATCCAATTTCTGATAGTCCATGGGTAAGCCCAGTTCAATGCGTACCTAAGAAGGGTGGCATGACTGTCATCACAAATGAGAAAAATGAGCTTATTCCTACTAGGACTGTAACAGGATGGCGTGTATGTATTGATTATAGAAAATTAAATGACGCCACCAGAAAAGATCACTTTCCCTTACCTTTCATAGATCAAATGTTGGAAAGATTAGCCGGAAATAGTTACTACTGTTTTCTAGATGGATTTTCCGGATATTTTCAAATTCCAATAGCACCCGAGGATCAAGAAAAAACCACATTCACGTGCCCTTATGGTACTTTTGCTTACAAACGCATGCCATTTGGACTTTGCAACGCCCCTGCAACCTTTCAAAGGTGCATGATGGCAATTTTTCACGACATGATAGAAGAATGCATGGAAGTATTCATGGATGACTTTTCAGTCTTCGGTGATACATTTAAATCATGTCTAGTTAATCTGGAACGAATGCTAATTAGATGCGAAAAATCAAATCTAGTACTTAATTGGGAGAAATGCCATTTCATGGTTAAAGAAGGCATCGTTCTTGGACATAAAATTTCAAAAGAAGGAATTGAAGTGGATAGAGCTAAAGTAGATGTAATTGCTAAACTTCCACATCCCACCAATGTTAGAGGAGTTAGGAGTTTTCTAGGGCATGCCGGTTTTTACCGACGTTTCATAAAAGATTTTTCTAAAATTGCCACTCCTATGAATAAACTCCTAGAAAAGGATGCGCCATTCATCTTTTCAGATGAATGTATCAAATCTTTTAATATTCTTAAAGAAAAACTCACTAATGCACCGATCATGATAACACCAAATTGGAATCTACCATTTGAACTAATGTGCGATGCAAGTGATTTTGCAATGGGAGCCGTTTTAGGACAAAGGATTGAAAAACGATTTCAACCTATATATTATGCTAGTAAGACGTTACAAGGAGCACAAACGAACTATACAACTACTGAAAAAGAACTCCTTGCTATTGTCTTTGCTTTTGACAAATTTCGATCATATCTCGTTCTAGCAAAAACGGTGGTCTATACCGACCATTCTGCTCTTAGATACCTATTTTCAAAACAAGATGCTAAACCAAGATTAATCCGTTGGATCTTACTCTTACAAGAGTTTGATATTGAAATCCGAGATAAAAAAGGAGCAGAAAATCTCGCCGCTGATCATCTTTCTCGTCTTGAAAATCCCGAATTAGAAGTTCTGAATGAATCGGCCATACAAGACAACTTTCCTGATGAATATCTATTGAAGATAGATTATAAAGAAATCCCATGGTTTGCAGACTATGCAAACTACTTAGTTTGTGGATTCCTTGAAAAAGGATTATCGTACCAAAGACGAAAGAAATTCTTCAGTGATATAAAACACTATTTCTGGGAAGATCCACATCTGTTTAAAAGTTGTCCCGATGGAATAATACGCCGATGTGTATTTGGAGATGAAGCTAGTAAAATATTAAACCATTGTCACACAGGACCAACAGGAGGGCATTATGGGCCTCAACTAACAGCAAGAAAAGTTTATGAAGCTGGATTCTATTGGCCTACAATTTACAAAGACGCACACCTTCTTTGCAAATCCTGTGATGCATGTCAAAGGGCCGGAAAAATAAGTCAACGTGATGAAATGCCACAAAATGTCATCCAAGTATGTGAAGTATTTGACATTTGGGGTATTGACTTTATGGGTCCATTTCCAAAATCTCATAATAATTTATATATACTCGTAGTCATTGATTATGTATCTAAATGGGCGGAAGCACAAGCTCTCCCAACTAACGATGCACGAGTTGTAGTCAACTTTTTAAAACGTCTTTTTGCAAGGTTTGGAACACCGAAAGCTTTAATAAGTGATCGGGGTACTCATTTCTGTAATAATCAACTTGAGAAAGTTCTTAAAAGATATGGAGTAACTCATAAAATCTCCACCGCATATCATCCACAAACAAGTGGACAAGTTGAAAATACAAACCGAGCTTTAAAACGTATTCTAGAGAAAACCGTAGGATCAAATCCGAAGGAATGGTCCATTAAATTGGAGGATGCACTCTGGGCTTTTAGAACAGCCTACAAAACTCCAATTGGAACCACACCTTTTAGACTTGTTTATGGAAAAGCATGTCATCTTCCAGTGGAAATTGAACACAAAGCATTTTGGGCTTTGAAGACATGTAATCTTGATGAAGCTGGACGTCTACGATTAAGTCAACTAAACGAATTAGAAGAATTAAGACATGAAGCATACGAAAATTCGTTAATCTATAAAGAAAGAACGAAGAAATGGCATGATAAAAGAATCAGAAGTTCAAAAGAATTTAAAGAAGGAGACAGAGTTCTTCTTTTCAATTCACGATTCAAGCTATTTCCTGGAAAATTGAAATCAAGATGGTCTGGACCATTCATAGTCAAAAGAGTTTTCCCATACGGAACGATAGAATTAATAAATTCAAATGGGATTGAATTTAAAGTTAATGGTCACAGAGTTAAACATTACATACATGGTCCGATGGAAGTCGACAACGAAGTTAATCACAATTTCGACACCACAACTAACTAAGTGTGGGGAGAATCAAGTCTTTAAAGGATAATATGTATTTCTGTTAGAGTTAGATTGTCTGTTTTCGTGTAGTTCTCGAAAATGGAACACGTATGGTCTTTCCCTAGCAGACCCTAAAGAACTAGTCTTCTCCCCCCATTCTGAATTTTTATTTTTTTTTAGGTTTTTACAAAATGAAGACTGCCTGTGAATTAAACCATGGTCTAATGCTACACGCTTTGATCACTAAACGTAATAATGACATACTCCCGAGTGAAATAGTATCAGTAATCAGAGAAAGAATGGACGGAGTTAGAAAAGGATCCAGATGCGAAGATAATAAGTTACAATTTGGTAAAGGAAAATCAAAATCCGCAGCGAAAAGAAGAGCACGACACCTAGAAAAATGTCACAAATGCGGAAAATGGTCACATGGAGGTAAATGTTCAAATAATCAAACTTATTCAAATACCGAATTTGTTACTTTATGCAGAGACGGACCGTTCATATGTTTAGAAGAAAAGACAATGAATGCTCGAGGTTACGCCTATGCAGCCATGGAAGACCAATTAAACCGACTATCTTATGAATATAATAGATCATATAACTAAGAAATCTATTTCACAGGTATGTCTGTACAGTTTTTATTTTTATTTTTATTTTTAACCTTTTGATAATAAACGCTAATTTGTTCGCTAAAAAGTATTAAATTGGTATTAAATAAAATTAGGTTTGGCGACCGAAATTATTGATATCCTTCAAAAATTTATTACATCACTGCGAAATTTAACGTTTATTCTTAAGGTATAAATATCTTTAATCAATCAACCCAAAATATTTCAAAAATTCGTCATGAGTTAAATTAGGTCTTAGAACCGAAATTACTTTACCGAAAAGAGGGGCGCATATTTTTGATAATATTTGATTGATTAAAGTGGGATAAAAAGACAAAAAGATTTTTAATTTATTTTTACCATGTTTTTAATCTTAAATTTTAAATCTTAAATTAATATTATAAACTTTGTAAAAACAATATATTTAAAATTGTAAATATTTGAAAAATTAAATTAAGTTTGGTGTGAATTTATAATATGAATTTTTAAATTAAGTTTGGTGTGAATTTATAATATGAATTTTTAAATTAAGTTTGGTGTGAATTTATAATATGAATTTTTAAATTAAGTTTGGTGTGAATTTTTAATTTTTAAATATAAAATTTTAATTATATGCATTTCAAATTTTGAGTTTGGTGTGAATTTTTAATATTAATTTTGAATTTTATATTTAAGTTGTGTGAATTTAAAAACAAAAATTTACTTTATCTCATTAAGTTAAAAATATGATTTTTAAAAAATTCGTCGTAAGTTGAAGACTAGGTCTTTGAACCGAAATTGCTTTACCCGAGGGAGGGACGAGAAATTTTATTATCAATATTTTTAATCTTGTTGATTTAAAGTATGCCAAAAACATTAAAAAACCCAAAAATCTTAGCTTTTAAAACAATCGCTACAAAAAGACAAATTTTAAAATTTTGTCGAGGGACGGACTAGGACATCGATCCGAAACGACCTCGTCCTAAATAACAAGGGAAACAAAATTTTAAAATTAATTTCTTAATTGTTTTATAAGTTAAAGATTAAAAAAAAAAAAAAAAAAAAAAAAAAAAAAAAAAAATAACTCCGCGACTCGCGGAGTTTTAAGTGAAAACCTCCGCGACTCGCGGAGGGACAAAATTACAGAAAAAAAATATAACCAGCTGCACGATCTGTACACACAAAACACAAAAACACAGAAAAAAAACTGCGAAAAAGAGCTCGAGAAAACCCACGAAAATCATCCCAAAAACTCGATTTTTCACCGTTAATCTTCAAATTTTTCACTACAATCATGTTGAGGAGGATCTTATCTAAGAATTACTCAAGAAAACAGGTACAATTACACCCCAAATCACCTTTAAATCCGAATTTTAGTGTGTTCTTGAGCATATTTTCATAATTTGAATTTTGTTAATTTTTAGTGTAATTAGTGTTAAATTGTTAGTATATTATGCATGTATAACCTAGATTGCTGCTTGTTAACATGATTTGAAACCAAAAACTTCAAAATCTTTAGAATCTAGGGTTTGTGTTCTTGAGCAATTTGGGGCTTTTTGATATAAACAGGTTATGGCCGATTTTTGTCATGAATTATTGCTAAATTGAGTAGTGTAACATGTCTAGGTAGTTAAATGATCCAAACTTTGAGCCTAAACATGATTTTGAGAATTAAAGTGGACTTTTTCAAGTCCAAAATTCATGAACTTGATTTTTGAAAGATAATGCCATTTGAGACTTGTTTATTTGCTAGTAATGATTATTTTGACATGTTATTTGAGTTGAATGCTTATGAACTTGGCGAAAATTTTCGTATATGCTTATTTGAAAAAGTGTAGATTTGATAAAAATGTGAAAATAAGCTTAAGTTTGATGTAAATTGATAATGTCATTGTAATTATTTTGATTGATGATTTTGCTGACACTAATGCATATTTGGATGCACAAAATTTGTGTTTGATGTGTTTTGCAGAATGAAAGGGGTGAATCTTCATCCCAAGCCCGTCATGCTCCTGCTGAGAACTTGGAACAACAGGAGGTAGATAACTACTACAAGCAGGATGTACCTCATCCAGTCATGACCTTTTCAGATATGCACTTGGAACAGTTGCACCCGAACCTGCGATTTGACAGACTTTGGATAGATTATCCAAAATATCAACGGGGTTTGCATACTCTTCACTCTAAGGTTGTTGAGGTACCGAGGGTCATAGAATGGGGACCCTTGGAAGCTGTAGAATTGGCCGGGCCAATTAGGGAATTACTGGTACAGAGGTATGGTAATTCTTATTTTAATGACTGGATATGTTTATTCACCATACGCAGACCTGTATATAAAGTATGGTGTGAAGAGTTGTTATGTAGTATAGAGTTGAATGATCGGGTAGCTAGTTTAACCGATCGTTCTTTTATTAGATTTTTGTTAGGCGGTTCGATGCGCCACATGTCTTTACTAGACATGGCTCAGGCTTTACGTATATATACGCCTGAGGAATTAGCGTCTGCCGATTGTAGAGGATTGATACTAAACGGTAGGAAAATAGATGAAAATTTTGATACACACGGTGTGTGGAGTCAAATGACAAGCCATCACCGTTTCAAAGGGGGAAACTACTCTTATTTGGATATAGATAGAGCCGAATTAAGAGTAATACATAGGTTTTTAGCTAACTCGATTACACAAAGGGGTAAAAACAAAGAAAAGGTAAATGAACAAGATTTGTTTTACCATATGTGTATTCGAGACCCACACAGCGCTGTAAGTATACCATATTGTGTGGGTTATTATTTATCAGCTATGGTTCGAGGGATGCGTCCACATAGCATAATAGGAGGTGGTATTTTTATTACTTTGATTGGTGAATATCTCGGTGTGGATATAAGTCGGGGGGGATTATTAGTAGAAGAGCCGGAACCCCGCGACACTATAGGTTTAAATGTATACCATGGTGCGAAAGTGTTGAAGCGGCGAAATAACGCCGCAGTACGATACAATGGTAGACATCCACAGGTAGAGAGAAACCAGGAACAAGGTAATGTAGGAGGGGGGCAAGAAATGCATAGGTTTATAGCTTCTCAGGAATACGAAAATGCTAGACAGAGAGCATTTGAAGATTGGCAAGTTCATCAGAACCAGATCATAGCGCATTGCCAACATATAGGTAGAAACTATATTCCTACACCGAAGCCCGTCTTCCCTCCTTGGTCGATAGAGATGCAGCCACCATATCCTACGTATGACCCTGCCGAAGCATTCTATAGCACTTATGGTTATGCGTGGAACCCCTATTGGTACCAATATCATCCTTAGTTTACTTATTTTTTTTTATTATTATGTAATTTGTAATTATTGATGTATTTAATATTTTTGTTAATATTGTAATCATTTTTATAATTATCTAACTTTTATTCTTAGATTTTAATAATTTTTGAATGTGGGGTAATAAACCAAACTTCAAAAATATGTATATATGTTTGCAGTTTATCTTATGTAAACAACAGGGTAAAACAACGCATTTTCAAAGACTGGCATTAAGTTCAGCAAAAGCAAGTAATTTTGACGACAATGATGCAAAATATATGTGAAATAACAACAAGACGGAATGAACAAATGACGTGCACCATTTATCATTCAGCAAACAAACGCCAATATATTTGGAAACTTTGGTAAAAATTTAATCATTTTCACACAAATCACCCTCAATAATTTAAATTGTTACTGATTTCTTGCAAATGAGGGCATTGCAAGATCTTAAGTGTGGGAAGGGGTTAAATTCTTTCGGATTTTAAAAATTTTTATATTAAACACTTGGTTACCATTAAAAATACTAGTAAAGCAGTAGTTGTATTAGAATCTAGTGCTCTCTGATAAAAAAGAACAGCCCTAGTCTTATATACTGACTACCCAATTCTAGTAAAATTTTTCAAAATTTTCAATTAAATGAATTAAAATCATGTTTATACATATTTATGAACGATAAAACTAGGTTTTAACACCGAAATTATTGTTACCTCGGAAAGGACATAAATTGAGAAACAAACTAAAATGTTAAAATTCATTTAAAATGGAATAGAGGACGATAAAAAGAAAAATAAAAAGCCAAGTGTGGGAAAATTTACCAAGTTATTTTAAACATATGCCACATATATTTGTAACAAATAACTGAAAATACTTTTGCTTTAAACTAAACTAAACTGTTTTACCCAATGAAAGAAAAGAAGAGATGGATCTACACGATGAATCAATTCCATCATTAAAAGGAAGTAAAGTCTTCCGAAAAAGACACGCGCTTCTTGATTTAGGTCATGAAGTTGTCGTTCAGACCAGCTGTAGGTTGACGAAAAATCTAGAAAAATCATCACTAAAATCAGCAGGAAATCCACGGACCTCAGCATTAAACAGGGTCGTCAAGTGGTCAGATTTATCCTAACCATGAGAAGGATTTATCTCGTACAATGGGGAGGCACCGTGCAAATTAGCTGGATAAGACTAATGAATCAGATCCCCAGAAAGGATAATCTCCTTAAAGATTAAAAATCAGCTTTTAAGACTGATATTACTCAATCCTAGAGATTGACCTTAAAGATTGAGAATTACAAACTCATGGAATTCGATGATATCTAAACTCGAGCTTAAACGAGAAAATATTTTGATCAAAAAAAAAAATACAAACCGATTTGTTTTCTGAAAACCCTATTTTCAATACGTTCATTACCATTGAACGTAAAATCCTAGGAATTCACCTGGAATTCATTAGGTCACCTGAATTAAATCGGGTGTCAACCGTAAGAACGGTGGTTGCATAGCATGGTCAAAGACAGGACTTTGTGCCAAACCAAAAAATTATAAGGGTGAGCTTTACTATTGCTCCTACCAAGAATAGTAATTGCGTCCGACACGTTATAGACCATAATCAAAAGCATGTCACGGGACATTGCCTTAACAGTTGCTTGTTCAACGCTTTCCTTTACAACCGGACGGTAGTTTGCCGAAAGGTAATATACGGAACAAGTAAACTGGACGTGTTGCTTTCCAAATACAAGGTTAGCAAGTGGGTGACACAAAACCGCAAGTTTTGAGCTAAAATTTTCAAATCTGAAACCCACCAAACCCACAAAAATATTTTGCAAACACCGGTAAAGGGTTATTCCGGAAAATTTATCTAGGGTAAAAACTAGATTTAATTTTCAAAAGATCAAATGTTTTCATAAAGATCCAATTTCCTTAATGGATCTAAATTTTTATAGTCATGTGGGACTGTAAACCATATCGTTACTACCATTGTTTATACCGCCGTATAGAAATCACTGATGTACAAAGTGTGAAGAATAAAAAAGTGATTCTAGTATTTCAAGACGATATTGCTTGAGGACAAGCAACGCTCAAGTGTGGGAATATTTGATAATGCTAAAAACGAACATATATTTCATAGCATTATTCCTCAAGAAAGACAAGCTTTTAGTTGCAATTGTTCTATTTACAAGTGATATTCGTTTAAATAATAAAAGGTGAAGACAAAAGACAGATTCGACGATTTGAAGACGCAAACGACCAAAAAGCTCAAAAGAACAAAAGACAATCAAAAAGGTTCCAATTATTGATAAGAAACGTCTCGAAATCACAAGAGTACAAGATTCAAAACGCAAAGTACAAGATATTAAATTGTACGCGAGGACGTTCGAAAATCCGGAACCGGGACTAGAGTCAACTCTTAACGCTCGACGCAACGGACTAAAAATTACAAGTTAACTATGTATATAAATATAATATAATATATAATTAATTAAATTAATTATATATATATTATATATATATATTTAAAACCGTCGGCAGCAGGAAACTCCAAGGGTGAAAACTGAAAATACCTCTCCGCGACTCGCGGAGTTTTAAGGCTATTTGGCTGCGAGTCGCGGAGCCCCAAAAATCATTCCTGGCTATAAATCAACCCGAATTCTGATCAAAATCAAAATCATTTTTTTTTCTTCTCTTCATACGAAGTAATATATATTTATATTTATAATTTATATTTTAATTTTAATTATAATTCTAATAATAAGGGTATGTTAGCGAATGTTGTAAGGGTGTAAGTCGAAATTCTGTCCGTGTAACGCTACGCTATTTTTAATCATTGTAAGTTATGTTCAACCTTTTTATATTAATGTCTCGTAGCTAAGTTATTATTATGCTTATTTAAAACGAAGTAATCATGATGTTGGGCTAATTACTAAAATTGGGTAATTGGGCTTTGTACCATAATTGGGGTTTGGATAAAAGAACGACACTTGTGGAAACTAGGCTATGGGCTATTAATGGGCTTTATATTTGTTTAACTAAATGAAAGTTTGTTAATGTTAATATAAAGATTTACAATTGGGCGTCCCTATAAATTACCATATACACTCGATCGGACACGATGGGCGGGGTATTTATATGTACGAATAATCGTTCATTTAACCGGACACGGGAATGGATTAATAGCCACTAGAATAATTAAAACAGGGGTGAAATTACATTCAAGGGTAATTGGTGTAATTGTTAACAAAGTAGTAAAACCTTGGTTTACACGCAGTCGATAACCTGGTGTATTCATTAAACAAAGTATTAAAACCTTGTTACAATTCGAATCCCCAATTAGTTGGAATATTTATCTTCGGGTATAATAATAATTTGACAAGGACACTTGCAATTTATATTTATGACTGATGGACTGTTATGGACAAAAACCAGACGGACATATTGAATAATCCAGGACAAAGGACAATTAACCCATGGGCATAAAACTAAAATCAACACGTCAAACATCATGATTACGGAAGTTTAAATAAGCATAATTCTTTTATTTCATATTTAATTTCCTTTATTTTATATTTAATTGCACTTCTAATTATCGCACTTTTATTTATTTCATTTTATCGCACTTTTAATTATCGTACTTTTTAATTATCGCAATTTAATTTTATCGCATTTTTATTATTCGCAATTTCATTATCGTTATTTACTTTACGCTTTAATTTAAAGTCTTGTATTTATTTTATATTTTACATTAGGTTTTAACTGCGACTAAAGTTTTAAAATCGACAAACCGGTCATTAAACGGTAAAAACCCCCCTTTATAATAATAATATTACCTATATATATATTTGTATTTTTATAAAAGTTAACTAATATAGCGTTGAGCTTTGTTTAAAGATTTCCCTGTGGAACGAACCGGACTTACTAAAAACTACACTACTGTACGATTAGGTACACTGCCTATAAGTGTTGTAGCAAGGTTTAAGTATATCCATTCTATAAATAAATAAATATCTTGTGTAAAATTGTATCGTATTTAATAGTATTTCCTGCTAAAAATTAATAGTATTTTATACCCCTCTGCTTTGACATCAGAGTTCGATACGATAAGCTAAGTCTGTAATATTTAGTCTCGAAAACTTTGGAACGGATTACATGAATGCAAATACCCTTTGACCATTCTCGACGATTCACTAACATCTGTGTGTCAATAAATATGTAAATATATATATATATATATATATATATATATATATATATATATATATATATATATATATATATATATATATATATATATATACATATATATATATACATATATACATATATACATATATGTATATAAACATAATAGTACATATTAAGATGAATTAATAAAATGCAATATAATCATTTGAATTGAAAATGAAAAGTAATGTGCAAAGTAATTAAGTTGTTATTTAAATGAATCTATAAATATATGAATTCGATACATACAAGTTGTTATAGTATGATTATTATTCCTAATATTAGTATCAATAACTAGTATTAATATTATAAATATCATTATACTTTATCATTTGCAATTTCACTAAAATTATTATTATGATTTATTATTATTACTTTATCATTAAGTAACATTTGAAGTTATTATTATTAACACTATTATTATTATTAGTATCTTAGTTTTATTAATAATATTATTAATATATTAAAGTTGTTATATAATCATTACTTTTAATATCAATACTTGTATTATTATTAGTATATATAAAAAATAAAAAAATAAAAAAATATATATATATAAATATGAAATTTGATATATATAAATATTATTATCAACATTAATATACTTATTTTTATTGTAATTTATTATTATTATTACTCATTTATAATTATTATTTATGAACATTATTATTTATGAACATTATTATATATATATATATATATATATATATATATATATATATATATATATATATATATATATATATATATATATATATATATATACAAAATACGAAACTGGGAACCATATTCAGTTAATATTCACTATCAATATGTGCAATCTGTCTTCGAAATTTATAACCAGGTCAATATCAACAAAATCACAGAATCAATTTCAATTCCAAAGTTTGTTAACCATCCTTTTCTCACTTTATATTTTTTATTATATCTCTCTGCCTGATTAAAAATTATGTCGAGTATTACAAGCTACACAACAAAATAAATCGAATATTATGGCCTTGTCAATCTCCTTTACATTCTATAAAAATCTCGACTGCAGTTCAAGATGTGAGAGAACAGAAAATAATCAAATAATTATATAAGGTACACTGTTCTTGGTTCAAAAATTCAAAAGCAAGAAAACGGATTGAATTCAAGAATCTGTTAATGCAGTCTTGTTTAGAATCCTTCATTCAAACTCGCTGTTAAATCTCAAGTTCCAACTCTTTCTAACGAACCTCAATTTCGGAGTCAAAGCTTTATCTCAAAAAGTCAACTGGGTTGTTCATGGTAAAATTCGAACTTTTTTTTGGATTTTAAGTTTAATTGAGGATTCATAAAGACTATATTAACAATTTAAAATCATTTTCATGTTATAATTATAAACTTAAACTATCTAAAAGTTAAAAATTGATTTGATGTTCATAGCTTTATTAACTGTGATATTCAAAGGCATGAATTCGTGTAAATTTTAAAAATGTAGAAATACAGTTATGTTAGAAATTATATATTCAAACTATCTGGAAGATTACAAACTTCAATTTATTATATCAAGTTCAAATTTCTGAGTCAAACCTAATTCTTAAAAAGTCAAACTTTTTGGTTCTTAAAGGAATTTGAGAGCGTATAGATGTTTCAGATTAAATTAAAGGTCCAGGAAGTTTGTTTGAACAATTTAAAACTTATTTCATTCAGGGATCGTGATCTAAAATGTCCTAAATTTTGAATTTGATTATTTAGTTCATAAACATGTTTAAGGGTCTGTTACAGCATAAATTCTCTTTTATTTGATTTAATTGATTAATGTAATAATTATGGATCGTTTCTGTGTGATTTTAAATTTCTAAATACAACAATTAATTAGTGTTTGTGGGGAATTGATCTCTGGTTAATTGCTAAGGTTGAAGAAGAAGGGATTAAGTAAATACGGGTTAAATGATATCAAATGCAGTTTATTAACAGAATAACGAGTATGGTTCAGTGGTTTAAGTATGTGTTTGGGTTTCGAGAGGTCGGGGGTTCGAATCCCTGGAGCTGCGTCATATTTTTTTAGGGACGATTTCTTCATGAGGTAGTTTATTATTATTATTATTATCATTATTATTATTGTTATGTTATTATTAGGAATTATTATGATTGATATTATAATTAATAATAGTTATCATTTAATATTAATAACTAAAATTACAATTATGACTACTAATATAAAAACAAGTACTACTAATATAAAAATAAGTACTAATATAACTATAATTGTTATTATTATTGTTATCATTTTAATTATTAGGAAAATCATACAAGTTATTAGTATCATTTTATAAAATGCTAGAATTATTGTTATTAATAAAATAAGTATTATTATTATGATTATTATTATTATTATTATTATTATTATTATTATTGTTATTATTATTATTATTATATTATTATTATTATTATTATTATTATTATTATTATTATTAAAAGTATTAAAAAAAATTTATCATTTGTATTAAAATTATCATTTTTACCTTTGCTATTAAAACTATCATTAGTACTATCATTTAAAGAACCATTAATATTATTAGCTGTATCAGTAATATTAAGAATTATATTTATTATCATTTTCACCATTATTAAAATATTATAATAGTATTATTGTAATTATTATATTTTAACAAACAAACTATGTATATATATTTTATTGCATATGACATATCAAAAACTAATATTTTCATACACAAAATGAATATATAAAACGTATATATATAATGTAACTAATAAATTTGTATATATATTGTTTAATTCCAATTATGTGTTTTAATAAATAAACAAATGTTATAGGTTCGTGAATCCGAGGCCAAACCTATACTTGTTCAATGTCGTTCTATGTATTTTTACTACAAAATACATTAGGTGAGTTTCATTACTCCCTTTTTAAATGCTTTTGCAATATATATTTTTGGGACTGAGAATACATGCGCTGCTTTTATAACTGTTTTACGAAATAGACACAAGTACGTGAAATTACATTCTATGGTTGAATTATCGAAATCGAATATGCCCTTTTTATTAAGTCTGGTAATCTAAGAATTAGGGAACAGACACCCTAATTGACGCGAACTCTAAAGATAGATCTATCGGGCCCAACAAGCCCCATCCAAAGTACCGGATGCTTTAGTACTTCGAAATTTATATCATGTCCGATGGAGGATCCCGGAATGATGGGGATATTCTTATATGCATATTGTGAATGTCGGTTACCAGGTGTTCAATCCATATGAATGATATTTTGTCTCTATGCATGGGACGTATATTTATGAGAAATGGAAATATGAAATCTTGTGGTCTATTAAAATTTTGAAATGATTATTTATGTTAAACTAATGAACTCACCAACTTTTTGGTTGACACTTGAAAGCATGTTTATTCTCAGATACGAAAGAAATCTTCCGCTGTGCATTTGATCATTTAAAAGATATTACTTGGAGTCATTCATGACATATTTCAAAAGACGTTGCATTCGAGTCGTTGAGTTCATCAAGATTATTATTAAGTCAATTATATTTGGATATATTATGAAATGTTATGCATGTCTGTCAACTGTCGATGTAAATAAAAGTTTGTCTTTTAAAAACAAATGCAATGTTTGTAAAATGTATCATATAGAGGTCAAGTACCTCGCGATGTAATCAACTGTTGTGAATCGGTTATAATCGATATGGACTTCGTCCGGATGGATTAGGATGGGTCCTTTCAGAATACATGTATAATACAATATAAGTTAGCTAGGATATGATTTGTATAGATTTGTTACCAAATTTTCACGTAGCTACAACAAGTAAAAATATCCAATCTTGTTTTACCCATAACTTCTTCGTTTTAAATCCGTTTTGAGTGAATCCAATTGCTATGGTTTCATATTGAACTTAAGTTTATGAATCTATATAGAAACGTATAAGTTTATAGTCGGAAATACAGGTTACAAGTCATTTTTATAAAGGTAGTCATTTCAGTCGAAAGAACGACGTCTAGATGACCATTTTGGAAAACATACTTCCACTTTGAGTTTAATCATGATTTTTGGATATAGTTTCATGTTCATAAGAAAAATCATTTTCCAGAAGAATAACTTTTAAATCAAAGTTTATCTTAGTTTTTAATTAACTAACCTAAAACAGCCCGCGGTGTTACTACGACGGCGTATATCCAGTTTTACGGTGTTTTTCGTGTTTTCAGGTTTTAAATCATTAAGTTAGCATATCATATAGATATAGAACATGTGTTTAGTTGATTTTAAAAATCAAGTTAGAAGGATTAACTTCTGTTTGCGAACAAGTTTAGAATTAACTAAACTATGTTCTAGTGATTACAAGTTTAAACCTTCGAATAAGATAGCTTTATATGTATGAATCGAATGATGTTATGAACATAATTACTACCTCAAGTTTTTAGGATAAACCTACTGGAAAAGATAAAAATGGATCTAGCTTCAAAGGATCCTTGGATGGCTTGAAAGTTCTTGAAGCAGAATCATGACACGAAAACAAGTTCAAGTAAGATTTTCACTTGAAATAAGATTGTTATAGTTATATAAATTGAATCAAAGTTTGAATATGAGTATTACCTTGTATTAGAAAGATATCTTACTATAAATAAGAAAGATTTCTTGAGGTTGGATGATCACTTTACAAGATTGAAAGTAAGCTAGCAAACTTGGAAGTATTCTTGATTTTATGAAACTAGAACTTATAGAATTTATGAAGAACACTTAGAACTTGAAGATAGAACTTGAGAGAGATCAATTTGATGAAGAAAATTGATGAATGAAAGTGTTTGTAGGTGTTTTTGGTCGTTGGTATATGGATTAGATATAAAGGATGTGTAATTTTGTTTACATGTAAATAAGTCATGAATGATTACTAATATTTTTGTAATTTTATGAGATATTTTATGCTAGTTGCCAAATGATGGTTCCCACATGTGTTAGGTGACTCACATGGGCTGCTAAGAGCTGATCATTGGAGTGTATATACCAATAGTACATACATCTAAAAGCTGTGTATTGTACGAGTACGAATACGGGTGCATACGAGTAGAATTGTTGATGAAACTGAACGAGGATGTAATTGTAAGCATTTTTGTTAAGTAGAAGTATTTTGATAAGTGTCTTGAAGTCTTTCAAAAGTGTATAAATACATATTAAAACACTACATGTATATACATTTTAACTGAGTCGTTAAGTCATCGTTAGTCGTTACATATAAATGTTGTTTTGAAGCCTTTAGGTTAACGATCCTGTTAAGTGTTGCTAACCCATTGTTTATTATATCAAATGAGATGTTAAATTATTACATTATCATGATATTATGATATATTAATATATCTTAATATGATATATATACAATTAAATGTCGTTACAACGATAATCGTTACATATATGTCTCGTTTCGAAATCATTAAGTTAGTAGTCTTGTTTTTACATATGTAGTTCATTGTTAATATACTTAATGATATGTTTACTTATCATAATACCATATTAACTATATATATATATATATATATATATATATATATATATATATATATATATATATATATATATATATATATATCCATATATATGACATCATATAGTTTTTACAAGTTTTAACGTTCGTGAATCACCGGTCAACTTGGGTGGTCAATTGTCTATATAATACCTATTTCAATTAATCAAGTCTTAACAAGTTTGATTGCTCAACATGTTGGAAACACTTAATCATATAAATATCAATTTCATTTAATATATATAAACATGGAAAAGTTCGGGTCACTACACTATAATTATGTGTTTCTTCTCAAGTGGCGTTAGTGATTAGTCAATGGAGGAGATTCTTTGTGGGCCAAGGTGGTTTATGCGCTGCATGGTGAGCAAGTAGGATTCCGCCTGAGATGATGCAGTTTCACAGGTACATGACCGTCTATTGTTGATTTAGTCAACAACCTTAATGTTAAAAGAAAAGTGTATGATGAGCGATTTATAGTTTTTTGAAAGGATAATTGGATTAAAGATGGTCTTCTTATGATAAAGTACAATTGTCTTTTTCATTTAAAGGTCCATCCTAATTATTTGTTAGGTGATCGAAAGGTGAGAGATGGGTGAGTTTGGTGTTGGTCGCGCTATAACATGAGTTCGAAAACTCAAGCTTTGGTTGATTCATTAGCTACTGATGTGTTTGATATTTCTGTCAATGACGAGCGAGACGGTTGAGTATAGGGAGAAGGTTCGAACAATATTTACGTTGTAAGTGAGGTTTCGATCACTCCACCCACATATTGGTGTAAACTCTCCCTTAGAAAGTAAATGTGTTCATGGGGCGGTTCAACTTCGATAGACTTTCGACTAGGCTAAATCTTAGTTCTCACACAATTGAGATTGAGTCAGGTGTTCTTATGGGATTGAAACGTTAGAGCACATGTTTTTCGATTACTAGTATTCATCTGAAATTTGGTCTGGAATTCGAGTTTCGTCTGATAAGGCTAAATACTAGTAGTAAATCTGTAAATCCGGAAGCAACTAAACTATCCCGACAAAAAAACAAAATATCGAAAAAATGCAGATGTTCGCTGAACCGCCGAAAATCAAAGAACAGAACTACAACCTACCTTAGTTACCATAAGGAGTGTCGTAGAGTATAACTCCCCTCGCGTTCCAACAAACAACCACCGTTTTTCTCATAGTCCAACAGTGTAATTCTCACACTCACTCATACACATCTTACACACATCAAAATCGTATAACAAATTTTGGCAGGAGTTGTTATTTCAACCCCATTCTGTTTCTACAAAATGACAGAAATAACCTAGCTAGCATTAACTTGGAGGTATCTTTTTTATATTAAGTATTTATATTTATTTACCCACAATCTAATCTAATCTAATAAAATAAAATTTTGGAATTAAGAGTTGTGGGGTTTATTTGTTTCAACAAAATATGGAAAGGAAACAAGGTGGTTTTTTCTCAACCCTAAAAAACGAGGTTGTTCGTGGTTTATCGCCGGCGAGGTCACGTGCCAAGACTCCATCTAGGTCACGTGCCAAGAGCCCTGTCGTTGTTGTGAGATCCGGTAGCTTAAGCGGTTCCACCCTGGAACCGTTGATTGAAGGACCCGATCCGGCGGCATGTGAACCCGGAGAATCTAGACGGGTCGGGTCGGGTATCGGGAACTGGGTGAAAGGGCATCTGTATAGGGGTCCGTCAATGACCTCATCGACGGCGTATAGACAGCGGTCTGATCTGAGGCTGTTGTTGGGAGTGATGGGCGCGCCATTAGCTCCGGTAAATGCTAATGCCGGTGAACCAATGCCGCATCTCAGTATCAAGAATACACCCATTGTAAGTTGCTTGCTATTCTATCAATATTTGTGTGTGTTTGTGAAAGTTAGGTTTAGTGTTTTTTATTTTTTTTACTAATTATCACTTTAAGTTGATGTTTAATTTTTTTTTATCATCACATTGAATTTATTTTTCGCATTTGTTGTGTTGGGATTAATATTATTTGTATATTTTTTTTTACCAAATGTCGTTGTAAATTGATGTTTTTTCTAATTGTTATCATAACTATGTAATTTTTCAGTGGCATTGTATTTATATTTTTTATCATGTCTTAGGGTTTCTATCATTTTTTATACTTGTTGTCTTTTTTGAAAATATAATTAGATCTAAATAAACGTTGTTGTTCATCATAAACAACCGGGTTAACGGACTCATTGAGTCTGGGATTACCCTAAGTCAATGATGAGGTATCCGATCTGGGCTGCGCAGTAGATTTGCATATGGCTATTGTAGCAGAATTGTTTTTGAATTAGCTGCGTGTGGGGGATGTGGTATGTGATTGGGTGTTACTTTATGTGTGTGCTTCTATAGACTATATATGTAGTGTTCAACTTGTACATTTCAAAATTGTGTGATACTATACTCTGTATAACTTGTTTTGAGCTAGACTTGTCAAAATGTATATTTACATGCTTGTTTCACTTAATTATCAAATGCGTTAAAGTGTTAAATTCATAATTATAAAGATCAAATATACGTTAAAGTTTTATATCACATAAATCCTTGCAGTTGGTCTATTCAATGAGTAATAGGCAAAGACAGAGGAAGCAACCCGCCTGCTGTTTGGGTTGTGTGGGGTTGGGGGGGGGCTTTTTTTCTTTCACTTACTTAGCATGGGTCATCCCATCTTGTTAATTGGTAGTAGCTTAATAAACAAGTATTGATTTTATTTCAAATTTGAATTTCAAACATAAAATTTAGATAGTACTTGCATCTTCAAAAACATAAGTTGACTTTTTATTGGGTATGATTGGAATATTATTTAATTACTTGTGCATCTAGATTCGGAATAATATCGTTAATGCTTTTAAGATTATTGACCTAAACTCATTATTAACTTTTCATATACTGGGTCGGTCAAACAGTATTTCTTTATAAAAATTTGTTACCATTTCGATCAATCGACATCAATGAACATGTCGAAGGCTGCTAATTTGTTTTGTTGGTTAAACTATCTTCTGTTTATTCATTATAGGAAAGTTCATCTGCTCAGTACATACTGCAGCAGTACATGGCTGCCTCTGGTGGTCAAAAGCTTCAAAACTCGATCAAGAATGCTTATGCGATGGGGAAGGTGAAGATGGTTGCATCCGCGTTTGAAACTGCAGGGAGGGTGGTGAAGAACAAGTATGACCCAAAAGATGTTGAGTCAGGTGGGTTTGTTCTTTGGCAGATGAACCCTGATAAGTGGTATGTGGAGCTATCTGTTTCTGGAAGCAAAGTTCAGGCTGGTTGCAATGGGGAGGTTGTTTGGAGGCACACTCCTTGGCTTGGTGCCCACACCGCCAAAGGCCCCGTCAGACCTCTACGTCGTGCTCTTCAGGTAAACAAACCCCCCTTGTTGTCTCTTACAAACAAACCAACATTCTCAATTTTTTGTCGGTAAATGACAATCAATAATTTCATATTTGCTTGGTAAAGAAATAAAATAAAATGGCATATTGTATGATGTCTATTTTATTTCCAATTAAAGTTTGTTGATGATTGATTGATGATGCGTGCATGCATGCAGGGTCTGGATCCTAGAACGACTGCAAGTATGTTTGTTAATGCAAAATGCATTGGTGAGAAAAAGCTGAATGGTGAAGATTGCTTTATTCTTAAACTAAGTGCTGATAATCATACTTTAAAGGCCAGGAGTGAAGGTCCAGCTGAGATCATAAGGCATGTGTTGTTTGGGTATTTTAGTCAAAAAACTGGTCTCATTGTTCACATGGAGGATTCACATCTGACCCGTATTCAAACCCATGGTGGTGATGCAGTTTACTGGGAAACCACTATAAAGTCATCCTTGGACGATTATCGTCCTGTGGACGGGATTATGATCGCTCACTCAGGTCGATCAGTTGTTACCCTTTTTAGGTTCGGTGAGGTGGCAATGAGTCATACCAAGACAAGAATGGAAGAAGCGTGGACCATTGAAGAGGTTGCATTTAATGTGCCAGGTTTGTCAACCGACTGTTTTATCCCTCCTGCTGATTTAAGATGCGCATCTGTCACTGAAGCATGTGATCAACTCCCGCGTGGTAGAGCAGCAGCAACCATTGCTGCTCGTCTTGCAAAAGTTGCAGCTTTGGAGGAAGTGTACGAGGGCGATTTAAGTAAAGTGGTTTGGAAGGAAGTTTAATCAATAAACAAGATTACTTAACTAGTATTGAGTTTAAGGAGGGGAAAAACTGTTTATATAGGGTCAAAATGGGTAGTTTAACTAACACCTTACTAGTTACATAGTAGGAGTTAGGTTCAAATTAAAGTGGAAGTTTAATTTTAGTCTGGCTTCCTTATTTGGATGGTATGATGAAGGGTTTGAATTAGTAACAACTGATCTACTAAAAATATATATACACCGGGACAGCGTATCGAAGATTTGCAGGCTTAGTTTTAATTAATAGTCTCTGTTTTCTTTTCTTCCTTCTAAAGGATCGGAGTATGTTTTTAGATTTTCATGTTTTTATCGGTGTTTAGAGATAGATGTTTGAAAATGTTTATTTTTTCACCTACTTAATGTGCAGTGGTAGGTGTTTGAACTTTGAATGAATGGTGACAAAGAACAAGTTGTGAAGAAGAATATTTTATGAAATCATTTACTTTAATTATTGGCGTTGAAGTTAACATATGCTATCATTTTCATATGCTTGCTTGCTTGCTGTTGTTTTTCTTAATTTTTTCTTCTCATCTTGTTTGATCTGTAAAAGATTCTTCACCATGTGTTTTCTGATATGCTAGCTTTTCCTGTTATGGATTTTACTTTCGTTTTCTAAAAAGGCTTGCTTGCACTTGGTAATATAGATGGGCAAAAAAACCGGATCCAGATCCGATCCGGTGACCCGATCCGGAACCGGATCCAAGCAAAAACCGGATCCGGATCCGAGATCCGATCCGGTTCCACCCGGATCCAGTTTTTCAAGAAAACCGGATTTTTTCCGGATATAAACCGGATTTTATCCGATCCGGTTTGGATCCGGATCCGGATCCGATCCGGTTTTTCAAAAAACTAGCCGTTTTTTTTTTTTTTTTTTTGCAGTTTCAGCCTTTTTTTGCAGTTTTTTTAGTTTTTTTTTTTTACCATTTTAACCCCACAAAGTCCATTATAAATACATGGTAATGCCTTGGTTGAAAATGCACCAACAAACATTCTCATATTTATTTCTAAATCACTAAATATTCTCTAATCTCTAGTCTAATTATCCCATAATGGATAATTCACAAGCTTCCGTTTCCGGTTCCGCTTCCGTTGGAACATCTTCACAAGGCTACACTACGGCCGATATTGATTACAAAAAAGAAACAAAGCGAAAAAGAAACAAGGCTACACTTCGAATATTGTTATTTATATTATCTATTGTGTTAAGCAGTTGAGCATTATAACTTTTCTTTATACCGATTATATTATTGTTGTCAAACGTTAAAAAAATAGAACCGGTAAAAATATAATTCGCAAAATCGAATCCTAGTCCAAGAAAAATCCGAAAAAATCCGATCGAGATCCGAAAAAGAACCGGTTCCGGAAAAAAATCCGAAAAAAATCCGACGCCGAGAACCGGAACCGGTTCCGAAAAATCCGGACAAAAAAATCCGGTTTTTTTTTGTCCGAATCCGGTTTTTTATCCGGTTTGTGCATCTATACTTGGTAACACATAATTGTTATAAATGATGATCTTATCTTGCAAGTTGTATCCACAAACCTTTTTTTTTTTTTTTTTTGTCTATTAATTTGTTTAGAGTCCCTTTCTAACGCGCCCAACATAGCTCATCGGTGCCACCAACACGTCACCAGCACGCCATTAACGCGGCGTGTTGGTGGGTTTAGCTTCCGGTGTGTTGGAACCAGGCACGGAGAAAATGAAGGCGTGCCTGGGTGATTTCGTCTACGTGTAATGTTTTGGTTGGTCGGTAACTTGCAAATAGTTTATTTGCAACGGATATATATTTTGTTTGAGTATATATATAAACATCTAAATACTGATTCGAACATATACACTCCAACATATACATTCAAACATATACATTCCAACATTTTTTTTAAGGCAAACTCACACACACTTTACACGAATATTTACAATAATCCACGAAATATGTCCACAACGGGACTTGAACCCTCAACCTTTTGGTTAAAAGGGCCACCACGATACCGCCAGGCCAATGGCCCTTTGGTTCCAACATATACATTCACGTCTCAATATCAAACACGATACTTTCATAACATGAATTCGAACAAAGTTTTCATTGATGTGCATTACAGGGGTAGAGCTGAGTATGACTGGAAGTCATACGTTGACGGGCAAAAAAAATCTTTTGAAGATGTCGACGTTTCTGACTTTGATTGGTCAAAGTTGAAAAAGTTCCCCGAAAAAGAAACACCATACGTATTTATGGAAATTGTATATTTTGACGAAGAGAAGCAAATGTTGATGTTTCTGTTTACGGATGAGCAATGGGATGCGCAAAAAGAGCGAGCCAAGTACGCCATTGTCGAATTGAGTTGTATCTTGTAAACATGGGCCCATCAAATTATAATCAGGCCCCCTCCGATTCGAGTAGCCTTGAGTCAGGTTACGTGAGTCATGAATAGTTTGACGGAAAGAATGAAACACTGTTTTATGTACTCGTTTTTAAATTAATGTGGTTTTCATTTTTAGGAATTAAATTGTAATTTTAAATAAAGTGATTTAGGACTTTTTTTAATTAAATGTAACCATATTATTAATTTTAATTTTAGTTTATTTTATTAAATTAATTTGTTTTTATAATTACAAAATAATAATATAACTAAATAAATAAAATTAAAATAAAAAAAATGAGAAAGAAATAAAAAATATCTCATCCATGCCCAACAACACGCCACCTATTATTTATCATTTTACCAGCACGCTCATCAAACATCTCACCCCTACCCAGCAACATTCCAACACGCTCATCAGGGTTAAAAATGGTCTTAGACTATAAATAACGGCGCGTGTTGGGAGTGTGTGTTGGCCAACACGTCACCTAGCACACCACTACAAGAGTACAAGGCGTGTTGATGTGTGTGTTGGTCCAAGTGTGTGCACCAAGCACGTAGAAGCATCGCATCATGCAACTATTTCCCCCCTTTTTTTAATTAGTTTTTATCCTCTTTTTCACCGAACTGCCAATCAGATTTTAACACATCACCCAACACGCCACTCAACACTACACCCAATTATTTATCAGTTTACAAGCACGCCCATCAAGCAACCCACCTCCAACAACACGACAAAACGCCTTGTTAAAAATGGTCTTAACAATCAAACTAGTTCCTTGCTACTTTTCTAGTATATTCTTAATTTGCCGCCGTTCAAAAGTAAAATAAATCAATGATATTGCATGGCTTCTTTTTACTAAAGCATAAAGCATAATCTTTGTTGGATTGTGATTTTGTGGAGCATGCTCTATAGCTTTACGCGATTCTAGTATTATAATTCGATGGATACTAAAAAAAAATTTCACTACTAATTATATTTAAATGATACTTTTGTGTTAGTTTACCTTAAAAAATACTACATATTCGAAAAATATATGAAATCCGAGTAGTTAAATTTAATGGTGTGCTACACAATATAAAAGAAAAACTATAAGTTTAGAAAATATATAAGATCCTATAGTTAAATTTAGTGGTGTCTGTATAATTTAAAGAAGGTAGTTTCTTTTAAAAAAGTTTAAACTAGTGATATCTTGTGACTCCACGAGTTTACACCTAGAGTCGCCATTGGCTTTTCTTTTATGATATATGATATACTTCTTTTATGGTAAAATAACGATACAATCTATCCCACGTAGTGGTATATTGCTGTTCATGGGGTTTGAACTCTAGTTATATATACATGCGTACAATATATAGTATATACTGTATTCGTTAGTATTACCTGTATATTCTAAAAGTGGTAAGGATGTCACTCTTGCTTAGTTGCATCTGTCTTAATGGTCATTTCATATTATTAAATCTCTTTAAATTCTATAATCTACTAAGTGTTATTTTTTCCTCATTCCACCCATCCACTTACTTTCTTTCTCATTCCACGGTTTACTAGCCTACTGATTCCGATTGTTTCATCTAATACATATGTTGTCTCTGATGAGGTTTGAGCCTATAAATTGTGTTAGTAACAAACCTTTTATATACAATCTGTTGTTGATTGCTAGTTGCTAATTTATCATCATGAATAGTTCATTGCGATGAAAGTTACAGTGGAAGGGAAAAATGGTGGTGATAATAGAAAAATCTTATAGTGTATAACCAAGGTTGCAGAAATCGGTTCTCGGGGAGTTCTCGGCAGGGTCTCTAAAACGAGAACTCGGAGAACTCGGGGAGTTATCGGTGGTTGACTTTCGTTGACTTTTGAGATTTTATCGAGTTTTTCCGAGATTTGACCGATTTTACCGAGATTTGACCGATTTTTCCGAGATTTGACCGATTTTTTGGAGATTTGACCGATTTTTGGTCGCTGACCGATTTTTTGACCGATTTCAAAACGAGTTCTCGCCAGAAATGAAATTCCGAGTTCTCGCCGAGTTCTCCCGATTTTTGCAACCATGTATAACACATGGATGAAATATATAAAGATGTATATGTATATGTATAGTGCACTACACTTGGTTTGTGAATCTAAATTCTAAGTTTGATGAGCATTGATGGCATCTGGTAGTAATGTTTGAAATGTATGCATGTATGTGAAAATGGCATATTAAGTAGGCAAGTGTACCTTTTTCTCTATGGTCACTTTTCCCGTTGAAGGCTTTCCGTTTTCCTTCTCGCCACTGGCACCACGCTGGTGGTCGAGAAATCTTCTCCTCTCTGGGGTTTGTCATCCTTTTCTTCCCTCCGTTCCTTCCTCTTATCTGTTTCGGAAGCTCTTTCAAGTTCCAGCCTGCCTTCAGAGGCCGCCGTCGTTTATTCAGGAAACGATTCTGGTGTTTCACCGGATCTGACTGTTGGTGTGTTTGTTTGACTTTTTTTTTTTTTTTTTTTTTTTTTTCGGGTGGTATTTTCTGTTTCTTCTACGCACTGGCGAAACTATGTGGATACGTAAGAGGGCTGTGGCCCTCCCAAAGTTTATGGTAATAGTGCAATTTCTTTGTATTTTAAGGGTAAACTCTTGTATTGTTTAAAGTAATCAGTACTCCGTAATATATAGAATCTTCTATGGCCATCCTATAGAAAATTTGACAGACACTTCTAAGCCCTCTATCACTTCCTAAATTTTTTTATTGGTTATACAAGGGCAAAAACTTTTACGTCCACTAAACATTGTTTAGGAACTTTAAATGATACATAACTAACAGTATAATTTACTCCGTGTTAGATTATTTATTTGCTTCTATTTTATTACACTCATGTAACTACAAAACAAAGCTACTTTGTTGGCTAACATAAAACATATACGGAGTACATATTAAAAGGTTAGATCTTTATATTCATATAAAGATATATTAAACTTCTGATTTTTACTAGTGCAAAGACCCGTGAATTCACGGGTTTTTAAAGAATTTTTTTTATAATGATACGTTATATAATCAACATTTAGATAAACTAACATAATTTATAAAGTTATATGAGATAGAAAACCACAATGTTTAAACAAATATTTAAAAGAACAACAATTAAAAACACGAATCCGAAAAACATAGTCTTAAGTTACAAAACGTTAACAAACAAAATGAAAACCATCTTAGCAATTCATTACTTCCAAAAATCATCGCATCTTCTTTGTAGTAGCAATCTCATTACTTGTCAAGTTCACCTCTTTGAAACTTATACGAAGTATTCAGAAACATATAAATGTGTGCATGTGGGAGGCTTCTTTTTTCATAAACATACGAAATTTTCAGAAACATACAAATGTTATGCCACACCTCTTCTTTGGTTATCAAATTAAGAGAATACATATTTTGATTGAGTTTTTTTGACCCCCTCATTGTAAGTGTTTAAGCTCAGTCACTGATCAAACAATAATAATAAGCTACTATATGAATTAACAGCCATTAGGTAAGCATTGACGCTAATTAAAGGCCAGTGAAATCACGAGTTTGTTATATGACACCACAATGATAACAATACTCAATACCATAAATGTAAGGGATAGGAAGTTTATTACATAAAAAAAAGTAATAATAAAGTAATGATTATATAAAACACTTGTTGAAACTTTATATAACATGACAGCCTATTTCGTTTCTTATGAAAGTTCCATAAACTATCTTTCTTTCTTACGAAAGTTTCCACAACCTTCTATAGTACAAAGAAACCTACATTGTTCTTTCTCTAACACCAAATAGAAATATCTAGTCTAGATATAAATCACAAAAACAATAATTTTAACATCACAAACTACCAATAGAACAAATATGTACAATTAATGCAAAAAAGACCTCCATAATCTTTTAGCCGACATTCTTGATTGTTGCAGTGATACTGTACAACACAAAATATGAAATTAAAACATGTGATTGGTAACTAATACCATTAAAATTAATATGCCTATCTATTGCAGGAATTAGTTTTATACCTACACTGAACATACACATATATTACATAACATTGACACTAACTAAACCACTACGAACATAGAATAGTTTTAAAACTTACTTTATAACGACGATCAACTCGAATCGTAACTCTTTCCTTTCTTTGCTACACATCCAGTTATGGTGCGGTGCTACAAGTTATATCAGATGTCTCATTGCAATCTGTTGATATAAGATACACAAATCTCAGATTCTCAGACAACTCGGACGTGACATTTCTCATAAACCCGCCCAGCAGTCAACACCCTTCAAATAAGCATCATCTTTCAAATCCATCACACGAACACAAACTATCAAAGATAAAAAATAAACGATGATAATCAATAGTTAGTTGATAAGTGATCATTGTATGTGCCTTTGGACAAAAAAAAAAAAAAAAATAGCACCAAAATGTGTGGGTTTTGATGCAGGTTCAAATTGGTGTCATTGATGTCACACCATCTTCCTTGATTTACCTCTCTTCCAAATAGGTTACTCCTAAGTTTTTTTAAGATGGTTTTTGAGTAATGCAATATGTTCCAAATATAATAGCACCTATTAATTTCCTTGTGTAAACCTACATCAAACACATCATGTCAGTGTAGATTACCATGCCAAATAAGATAATACAACTGCACCTTTTTTGACCCGTTTACCCAAACCCACTGCCTATTTCGTCACCTACGATTAACACATAACACATGATTGCCATTAGCAATATGGCAAAAGACCTGCCCATTTTGCAACCTTGAAGATCATCATCATCATTATATCATTCATTATAGAGAATAATTGAAAAGTAATATGTATAAAAATATAACTTACATGTTTTAGGCTTCGTGAATAGGTAGCAATTTATAATCATATTAAAATAAATTACTATAATAAAAAACAGTTTGATAATCCAGATTGCCATTCAAACCAATATAGACCCATTACTTCACTATAAAATTTCAGTATGCAAAGGTATCTACAACTATGAGTTAATAATTGCTCACGTGTCAGTAACTCATTAAAGAACACATGTTTAACATTTTTCATACCTATCCACATAAAATCTTCAGTTGATGCCAATATGATTTTCGTCATCTAATGTTTGTAAGGTGACTCCCCTGTGACCAATAAACAAAACAATCAGTGTTAACATTATATAAGCCTATTCTTAATATACTCTTTTGAAAATCATAAAAATAAACTTACATTACACTTTTATTAATAAAGCAATGATTTTTTTTTTTTTTCTTCTTGTTATCACTTCTTCATGGTAACTTTGCACCAATGGTTGATCATCTACAAAACAAAACAAAATAGTTATTAGCATGACCAAATAATATATATATATATATATATATATATATATATATATATATATATATATATATATATATATATATATATATATATATATATATATATATATATATATCAAGCAAAAGTAATTTAATCAATTTTCAAACTTTACAATCCCTACCAAATCAAAATCCAGACATCTAAAAAGACATAGTTTTGGATCCTATTTTCATATTACACCACACAAATTCAAACAATTATCTAAATTCAATTCAATTTAAACATAAAAAGAAACCTTTAATTTAAATAGTTACCAACAACTTTAGGAAGATCTTTTCACTCCAATGACCAAATCAATTACACTCGATAAAGATTCGTCATCCAATCGACTGTAGTTCCTTTTTAGGCGTGCAAAACATAATCTGCTTGTTGTAATTTAACCTTAAAATAACCAAATCAAATGAAGAAAATAGGGATTAAAATAAAGAAATATATAATCCATGATCATATATTTGAAGAAAAGAAATCCTAACCTGAAAGGATGAAGAAGGTGGTGCTGAGGATTCGTCTTTAATAATGATTGGGTTTAAAGAAGCGCCTGTCATTTTGTAGAGACCCGTCCTAATCCATCCGGACGAAGTTCATATCGATTATAAACGATTCACAACAGTTGATTACATCACGAGGTACTTGACCTCTATATGATACATTTTACAAACATTGCATTCGTTTTTGAAAAGACAATCTTTCATTACATCGAAAGTTGACAACATGCATACCACTTCGTAATATATCTTACTATAATTGACTTAATAATAATCTTGATGAACTCAACGACTCGAATGCAACGTCTTTGGAAATATGTCATGAATGACTCCAAGTAATATCTCTAAGATGAGCAAATGCACAGCGGAAGATTTCTTTCGTGCCTGAGAATAAATATGCTTTAAAGTGTCAACCAAAAGGTTGGTGAGTTCATTAGTTTAACATAAATAATTATTTCATAATTTTAATAGACCACAAGATTTCATATTTTCAATTCTCATCAACATACATCCCATGCATAGAGACAAAAATATCATTCATATGGATTGAACACTGGTAACCGACATTCACAATATGCATATAAGAATATCCCCATCATTCCGGGATCCTTCTTCGGACATGATATAAATTTCGAAGTACTAAAGCATCCGGTACTTTGGATGGGGCTTGTTGGGCCCGATAGATCTATCTTTAGGATTCGCGTCAATTAGGGTGTCTGTTCCCTAATTCTTAGATTACCAGACTTAATAAAAAAGGGAATATTCGATTTCGATAATTCAACCATATAATGTAGTTTCAATTACTTGTGTCTATTTTGTAAAACAGTTATAAAAACAGCGCATGTATTCTCAGTCCCAAAAATATATATTGCAAAAGCATTTAAAAAGGGATTAATGAAACTCACGCATATAAATATTGTAAAATAGTTAATAAAGCATTTGCATGTATTCTCAGCCCAAAAATATATATAAAAAGGGAATAATGAAACTCACCTAATGTATTTTGTAGTAAAAATACATAGAACGACATTGAACAAGTATAGGGTTGGCCTCGGATTCACGAACCTATATCATTTGTATATTTATTAATATACATGTAATCGTAATCGAGCAAGTATATATATATATATATATATATATATATATATATATATATATATATATGGTTTAGCTAATATCATTTTAAAAAAAATATTGATATGTAAAATTAATATTATTGCAGTGTATCTTTATATAAAATATTTGCTTGTAATAATACTAAAAATGATAAGAGTGATAGTCATAATATTGATAGTAGTATTATTAATAATAATATTAATTTTAATAATAATAACCTTATTAAAGATATTAACTTTAATAAATATGTTAATTTTTGTAATAACAATAGTTTTGATAAAAGTAATAAATTCTCTAAATAATCTATTGATAGTAATAATAACAACAATGACAATATTAACAATAATAGCAATAATAAAAATAATAAAAATAATAATAATAATAATAATAATAATAATAATAATAATAATAATAATAATAATAATAATAATAATAATAAGAATTTTAAAAGGAAGACTACCTTTAAAGCCTTAAATAAAAAGAATGCACCAAGTGAGGATCGAACTCGAAACCTCTCGTTAAATCAATACACTCCTAACCATCAATCCACTTCCGGTTTTCTGATTAATGTTACGACCCAGATATATATAAAGGTGGTGGTAGTGATGGTTTAGTTTCTCACAGAAAACAGAAATAGAAAGTGGGTTTGTGGTGGGTTGTGTTCATTTGTTGGGTAGATCAAACAAAGAAAGAAAGAAAGAAAACAATGCAAGTGGTGATGGTTTCAAGTGTGAAGATTGAATATGTAACATATATATATATATATATACAGATACTAGATAGATAGATATTTTAGGATTAGGATAGTATATATAATAATATATTATATATTCTATAAGAATTCAACAATCGTGCATATGCAATAGTAAGCTAATAGTAACCTTTAAAAGGAGCAGCCATGAATTTGTATGTACTCTACCTACATAATTACACGGATTGCTATATCGTGTTCATTGCTAAACAGTTAGCGTATAAAAGTGTTCCTAAAAATTCCAAATTTTTAGATTAAATAAAATTAATTATTTCACTCATTAACTGTTTGAAACGTGATCAAAAAGGTTCGATAATTATTTATTTTCTGTTCCAATTAATGTGTACGGAGTACTAATATTTAAACTTAAAATGTAAAAATATTTTTAACAAATCTAAAATCTTCGTAATCAATTTACAGTCCAACTTTTATTTCAACCCTTCATGAATATGTACAATATCTATATTAAAATTAACAAAACATCAACCGAGTGTTACAGAAGTTTACTAATTAAGCTCGAAATCATTCATTTTCCATTTACTCTCTCTATATATAATCAGTTTTAAATAACCAGTCTTATCACATAAATATATATTATATATTTTTAAACAAATATATTTAATAATATTTTATATATTTACAAGTAGTATACATATATATATATATATATATATATATATATATATATATATATATATATATATATATATATACAAATAGTTGTTCGTGAATAGTCGGGAATGGTCGAAGGTCAAATAAATATAGTTCAAAATTTTAAGACCCGACATTACAGACTTTGCTTATCGTGTCGAAAGTAATTAAAGATCAAGTTTAAATTTGGTTGGAAATTCCCGGGTCGTCACAGTACCTACCCGTTAAAGAAATTTCGTCCCGAAATTTGAGTGAGATGGTCATGGCTAACAATAAAAATGTTTTCATGAAGAATATGAGTTGATAAATAGAGTTTTATCATCATTGAGTAATATGGATAAAATGATTCGATTAATCGAAGAGTATGAATGAAGCTATCATAAAAGATCGAGATGAAGAAATGGAGATTTTTCCATAACTTTTGACGTAGTAGCGATTGAATTCCGGAATTTAAGAGATTTAAAGAAAATCTTCGAAATCTAAAAGATTTGATTCTCCAGAGAGTAAGGAAATTAAGATCTCTATAATTAAATACAGTGATCTGCCTCGATTACTCTGTCTGATATTTCTATTATAAATTAAACTCTTCCGTTCCATTATTCTCACCATTCCTATACTTTCCTTCTTGTTTCATACATCCAAAAGATTCTGAAAATGCTTAATCCAGTTCTGATCCTTGTCCTCATCCTGACTATTGCAACAATTATTCTCCTTTTCCAACTTCCACCGGAGGAATCTGTTTTCTTTTACTTCGACCTTGGGGTTATAGTATTTTTAATTCTCCCGTGTCTTTATGTTGCGATCAACATTGATATACACGGTCTGTAATTTCCTTGTTGTTATTGTGTTTTATATCTCCCCTTATATTTCAATGTCCTTATTTCTGTTTCCTATAATCATTGTTATCCACATTTAATACTCCCTCCTATTTGCTGCGATTTATACTCCACTTTCTATTTCGAAGCTTTATCCCTTCGTTTCTTCTTCTTGCGATTGGGCATCTCTTGTAATGGTCCAGAATTTGCGGATATAAGTTTCAGAATGAACATTGTTAATGTTCTAAGAAGAGAATGGTAATGGCACGATCTTGATTTGTTAAATTACCAGAATACCCTGGAAAAGACCGAATCATCAAGGAATATTTTCTTGATATTTTAGAGGTTAAAATAGAATACAAGAGTCGTGTAACATGGCACATGATGACGTTAGAGTCTGTGAATCATCACGTTTCATTAGAAACTCAGCATGACTTACTGTAATATAATCACGTTGATCAAGTGTCATTATATTATACTAACTGATGCATCAGTTCCCAACATTACTTCAATAACATTCATATTTTAAGCTCAAAAGTTTACAGAATATAGAAACTAACAGTTTCTATATGATGTAACACTGATAGCACGAAGAGATAATTAATATCGGATGAGAATATTTAAGAAAATATCTTCAGAAATATCGAGGATATTTATGATGATATTTTGGAATTTCTAAGTTCGATGGTTGATGAAGAAAGATTTTCTGCAAGATTTTTTAACATGAGTACGGAGCAAGAGAGAATTACCTGGATTCTTTGAATATAGGGTATGGTCCTTGTATTTGTCCTTAGTCACCTTCGTGGTTAGTTCAATCCGTTTTCCAGTTCTAACTTTTCTGAGTTTTTCCAACATACTATTCTTTATCATCAAACTTCCAGCGATTAAGGTCGTTTACGGTTGCCTACAGTTTCTGCTGCTTCATTCAGCTTTTTCAAAGTTCAATGTATTAATTCATAGGCTGGGTGCTTTTCAAAATTTCAGAATTGAAGATCGTAATTCTATGATATAATTGTTATATGTATACATATAACTATTAATGTAAAAATGCTACTAGATTCGAAATACTGATTGCTGATTCTCGGTAATTGGTATGACAATTCTCGTTACAAGATGTGGATGAGTATATGAATAGGGTTTCAATGAATATAATGATTTTTTGAAAATTCCAAATTGATTGAAGTTGCTGGTAAGTTTTACTACTAATGTGGTGGAATATAAATGGTTCCCCGGTAACGATGCCGACGGGCAAACTTATATATCGAGGTTATAATAAGGCTAATTTGAATGGAAGTCAGAGTTGATTTGTTGAAGCTGTGACAAAATCGGCTAATTTGAAAAAGAGTTGTAATGTTATTTTCGGTAGTAACAATGCCAAAGGAGCTAGCACAGGTATGTGTTAAACGTTTATTCAGATTCTGAGTATTTACAGGTGTATAACTATATGCATCAATCTTTTCTTTCGTAGATGAAGTGCAGTTGGTTCGTACTCTTGATTGAAGTGTTTTCAAGAATCAGGAAAGGTTTGAACGCAGATTGTAATCGTCATGATACAAATGAGGTTTAAGATGAAATCAAGTGGCAACTTGAAGAATTGTTTAGTTTCATATGTTATAATCAATATTTTAATTCATTTTAATTGTCCAATGTTGGCAGTCCACAGTCGATAGTCCACAGTTAACAGTCCAATAATTCATACAGAGTTTAATATATAATATTCGAATTAATTAATTCATATCGTGACCCGTGTACATGTCTCAGACTCGATCACAACTCAAAGTATATATATTATTTGAGAATCAACCTCAACCCTGTATAGAGAACTCGATCATTACTGCATATAGAGTGTCTATGGTGATTCCAAATAATATATATAGATGGGTCGATATGATATGTCAAAACCTTGTATACGTGTCCCGATATTTAAAGTGCGTAAAAATAAATAACAGAAATTTAAATGACGATAAATAAAGTGTGTAAAGTAAATAACAGAAATTAAATGACGATAAATAAAATTGCGAGAATGTAAATTGCGATAATTAAATTGCGATAAATAAAATGTAATCTGTTAGCTAGAAACAATTAGCTAGGAACAGTTAGCGTAGATTCTTAACAAAATTTCTCATAGTTAATTTGTTTGTTTTTAACAAATTTTATTTTGTCAAATGTTTTCTTCATTATGCCACTTGTTGGATTCTGATAAATCAAAATCCAAATATAAAATTGGATGAATATGGTTATTCTGTGGTGAACGAATTTGTATATCGGTGGATGTAAGTAGGATAGTATATGACTGTTGAAACAGATTCGAAGAACGTACAATGTAACTTATTAATGTGAAATTTAAATATTCCTCGGGTATTACCTACCCGTTAAAATATTTTCACCATTAACAGTTTGTACAAGAGAATTTTTAATTACAATCTTTATGAAAACATATATATATACATTTATATTTTCTTCAGATGTATTCATGGATTTAATGAGTTAATATGATATTAAACTCATTTGCTTTTCGGTTGGAACTAGAATAAATAATCTCTAAAACTTTAGAGATTACATATTCGCCATGTCGAACGAAGATAAATGAGGTAGAACGATACGTAGAACGAAGATCATACTCAAAGTACAGATGATGATATTGAAGCATGGATTGTTGATGGTACTGGTACTATTATTGATGGTACTGTTGGTGCCGGTGATGTTGCTGAGGCTGGTACATTTTGCATCATATTCTCCGAATTGATTATTCGAGCGCGAAGTTCGTTGACTTATTACTCCAGGATGATTGTCAGTCGGAACGAGCGGATGAATAAGGTTCAGAATTGTGGATAGAATATAATCTTATCGAGTTACCCTGGAAATGAGACTGAAAATGGTGTCTCGAACAGGTTCGCCGGTAAACGCTTCAGGTTCATTGTCAAGAGGTGAATTCGGTTGGTGGAAAGGATTACCTTCTGCGCGTTTCCATTAATTAAGTCGACTACGAACCCATCAGATGAATTGATAATGGCTGATTGGTTGATTCATGCCGATGACGCTGTTTTCGGAGCTTAGGTGAACATCTATGTCGGAATAGCTGTCGGAATAACTATCGGAATAGCTATTGGAATCTGAGGGACTCGAACTAGTTGCAGGATTCATCTCGTACAATCAGATGAAGGATTTCAATAAGAAATAGATTATAGGATGTAGATTAGTACCCTGCAATACATAATTTACATATGCATATATAATACTAAAATCCCATAAGTTACGGAGGAATCTACGGAAGTTGTCAGGCAAAGTTACAGTAACAGATACGCTAAGATATGAAGTAGCAGATATGCTAAGATATGAATTTTGTCTATACACTATTCATGCAGTCAATGCAGTAAAACGTGTCTAGACTAAGAATGATAAGCAAGTGATTCTCTAAGAATGATAAGCAGGTAATATCTTAAGGATGAAAAACTGATGATTTCTGACAAAAACGATAAGCAAAATTTTGACATGCAGACACGGTCGAAGTCCAGACTCACTAATGCATCCTAACGACTTATCAGCTAGACACACTAATGCAGACCCGGTTCGCTAAGACCACCGCTCTGATACCAACTGTAGAGACCCGTCCTAATCCATCCGGACGAAGTCCATATCGATTATAAACGATTCACAACAGTTGATTACATCACGAGGTACTTGACCTCTATATGATACATTTTACAAACATTGCATTCGTTTTTGAAAAGACAATCTTTCATTACATCGAAAGTTGACAACATGCATACCACTTCGTAATATATCTTACTGTAATTGACTTAATAATAATCTTGATGAACTCAACGACTCGAATGCAACGTCTTTGGAAATATGTCATGAATGACTCCAAGTAATATCTCTAAGATGAGCAAATGCACAGCGAAAGATTTCTTTCGTGCCTGAGAATAAACATGCTTTAAAGTGTCAACCAAAAGGTTGGTGAGTTCATTAGTTTAACATAAATAATTATTTCATAATTTTAATAGACCACAAGATTTCATATTTTCAATTCTCATCAACATACATAAAAAGGGATTAATGAAACTCACGCATATAAATATTGTAAAATAGTTAATAAAGCATTTGCATGTATTCTCAGCCCAAAAATATATATAAAAAGGGAATAATGAAACTCACCTAATGTATTTTGTAGTAAAAATACATAGAACGACATTGAACAAGTATAGGGTTGGCCTCGGATTCACGAACCTATATCATTTGTATATTTATTAATATACATGTAATCGTAATCGAGCAAGTATATATATATATATATATATATATATATATATATATATATATATATATATATATATATATATATATATATATATGGTTTAGCTAATATCATTTTAAAAAAAATATTGATATGTAAAATTAATATTATTGCAGTGTATCTTTATATAAAATATTTGCTTGTAATAATACTAAAAATGATAAGAGTGATAGTCATAATATTGATAGTAGTATTATTAATAATAATATTAATTTTAATAATAATAACCTTATTAAAGATATTAACTTTAATAAATATGTTAATTTTTGTAATAACAATAGTTTTGATAAAAGTAATAAATTCTCTAAATAATCTTTTGATAGTAATAATAACAACAATGACAATATTAACAATAATAGCAATAATAAAAATAATAATAATAATAATAATAATAATAATAATAATAATAATAATAATAATAATAATAATAATAATAATAAGAATTTTAAAAGGAAGACTACCTTTAAAGCCTTAAATAAAAAGAATGCATCAAGTGAGGATCGAACTCGAAACCTCTCGTTAAATCAATACACTCCTAACCATCAATCCACTTCCGGTTTTCTGATTAATGTTACGACCCAGATATATATAAAGGTGGTGGTAGTGATGGTTTAGTTTCTCACAGAAAACAGAAATAGAAAGTGGGTTTGTGGTGGGTTGTGTTCATGTGTTGGGTAGATCAAACAAAGAAAGAAAGAAAGAAAACAATGCAAGTGGTGATGGTTTCAAGTGTGAAGATTGAATATGTAACATATATATATATATATACAGATACTAGATAGATAGATATTTTAGGATTAGGATAGTATATATAATAATATATTATATATTCTATAAGAATTCAACAATCGTGCATATGCAATAGTAAGCTAATAGTAACCTTTAAAAGGAGCAGCCATGAATCTGTATGTACTCTACCTACATAATTACACGGATTGCTATATCGTGTTCATTGCTAAACAGTTAGCGTATAAAAGTGTTCCTAAAAATTCCAAATTTTTAGATTAAATAAAATTAATTATTTCACTCATTAACTGTTTGAAACGTGATCAAAAAGGTTCGATAATTATTTATTTTCTGTTCCAATTAATGTGTACGGAGTACTAATATTTAAACTTAAAATGTAAAAATATTTTTAACAAATCTAAAATCTTCGTAATCAATTTACAGTCCAACTTTTATTTCAACCCTTCATGAATATGTACAATATCTATATTAAAATTAACAAAACATCAACCGAGTGTTACAGAAGTTTACTAATTAAGCTCGAAATCATTCATTTTCCATTTACTCTCTCTCTATATATAATCAGTTTTAAATAACCAGTCTTATCACATAAATATATATTATATATTTTTAAACAAATATATTTAATATTATTTTATATATTTACAAGTAGTATATATATATATATATATATATATATATATATATATATATATATATATATATATATATATATATATATATATATACAAATAGTTGTTCGTGAATCGTCGGGAATGGTTGAAGGTCAAATAAATATAGTTCAAAATTTTAAGACCCGACATTACAGACTTTGCTTATCGTGTCGAAAGTAATTAAAGATCAAGTTTAAATTTGGTTGGAAATTTCCGGGTCGTCACACATTTTAGGGTTCCAAGCTGTTTAGAGATGGAAGAAGATAGCAGAGAAAAAAATAGTGAAGAGGTCAGATGAATTGACGAACTGATATTGTAATTGTAATTTGAATTGTTGTTTCTTGGAATTGAAAGATTTGGGGTTTTTGAGATTTGAAATCACGCGTGTGGCGTATCTGTTAAAGTTACTATGTATCAATCTTCCTTTTTTCATTTAATTAATTAAAAAAAGAATTTATTTATTTATTTAAACTATTAAGATTTACGGAGTATTTTTTAAGATTTATTTAGTGTAAAAATTAGGGATAAATGATGTCATCAAATGGTGCTTAGGAAGTGACATGTGTCCCTAATTATTTTTTAAGATATGGTTTTAATTAAGAAGTGATGTCATGTAATTGCCATTTTCATAGCATGTAATAGATTCGCCCTCCCAAGCTATATTTTCAAGTTCCGCCACTGCTTCTACGTCTTTTATTTTTCGCGTCTGTTGGCAACGAACTTCTTTCTATGGTACCATGGCCCCAAGACATTTCATCGTGTTTTGATCTTGCGCTTGCGATCGTGGTGTACATGTTTGTTGGTTGGTTTGGATGTGCTTTATTAGTTTTTGTTCTTTTTTCTTACTTTTTTCCCTTCAGACAGCCCTCTTTCTTTGTTACCGGCGAGTTGTGGTGGTTTGAGCGTGTTTCCCGGTTGATAGGGAACCCTATAGCTTTTTCAGCCGGCAACTATGGTTTTAAAAAGTACTCCGTGTAAAATAACAGCGAGACTAAATGGCTTTAAGTCAAATAAAGGGTCTAACCCTGTGGTGGCCATTTGTTGTGTTTGACTGCGGCCACAGTTCTGCTACCATCAGTCTGTCGAAGGATCGGCCGGCTTTACCACCCTCTTGGTGGTAGTTTCCCGTTGCTTTAGCGGGGGTGGAGGTTCTTGGCTGGCAACGATGGTGGTTTCACCATCATGTTGGTGGTGGCCATCTTTTGTAATTTGGTTACAATGGCGTTTCTAGTGCTGAAGATCTCCCAGAGGATCTGGTTGTTTTGCCACCATGTTAGTGTAGGATGCCGGCGGGGTGGCAATTTTTGGTATTTTCTTCGTTGTCGGTTTAATTTGCTTGACGCAGTTGTTTTGTTACGTCGGACTCTTTTTGCGGCTGTGTCTTAAAGATTGTTTCAGGCGTTGTGTCTCCCTGTTGGAGATCTGGTTTCAGTTAAGGATGTTTGGCTAGTTTTTTGCAGTTAGATTTCTCTTTTATAGCGGTGTGTAAAGATATTGTGACGACCAGTGTTCTTTTTTCAGTGGATACATCTGTTTTCGGTGTTGTCACTACGACCCGTTCAATTTTGTCGGAAATGGTTTTGGTCTAGCCGGTGCTACGGGTTTAGTTGTAGTGTTGGTCGTTTAGTTGTAGTGTTGGTCGTTTAGTTTGCTAGTCTTGTTAACTTTTGTCCACCCTCTAAGTGATAAGATTATGTTATGTTTAGCTTGATTGTTTGTTCATGCTTATTGTGTTTCCAATCGTGTTCGAGTTCATATCTCACGGTTCAGAATATAAATCCCTTCTTTTTCTAAAATCCCAAAATTATTATTGTTTACATTCCGGAATTTTGAATATAAAGCCCTTCTTTTTCTAAAATCCCAAAATTATTATTGTTTACATTCAGGAATTTTTTATAAAATAAATGAAATGATGAGAAATGAAGGAGATTCCTTTGAATTTAAAAGTAAAAAATTGAAAGAAAAATAATTCATTTCACTTCATTTTTTCTTTTCTTGTCAAAACTCACCGACGCCAATTTTTTCAAATTTTTTTTTTTTTTTTTTTTTCAAGCTTCCCTTCATTTCTCTTAAATATAAATAATACAAGTAAGTATTCTTATCCTAAAACACAGCCCTAGAATTCAAACCAAGCAAACAATCAATCACACGCCATGGCTATGCTGCCTTTGGGGCTTTTCTCCACCTTCTCTGCCATCGGAACTACGCGGTTAGCGAAATCTCCGTCATCAGCATCTTCTTTGACGTTTGTTAAACCGACGTCGTTTCGATTGTCTGAAGCTAAACTGGCCACAATAGTAACCTACGCCACCGCTTCGGAACCTACGACGACTGAAACTAAGAAGAGAGCGCCGAGAGGCTTCTCAAAACCGCGTCCGGTTTCCCCGGAAATGAAGGAATTTCTTGGTGGTAGAACCGAAATTCCTCGTACTGAAGTTCTTAAAGTTATTTGGGCTCATATTAAAAAAAAAAACCTTCAGGTAACGCTGATATATCTATCTATATAATTATCTAATTTCAGAACTTTAGTCTCTATATACTAGAGATACAGTAGTAGTAGTAGTATGTATCAAAGTCTAGTTTGCTTATACACATGAATTATTGTTAGCTTATACTTGAAATTTAAAGTATGTGTATATTCTAATCGGTCCGTTTGAAACCCTAGCTTGCTGATACACAGCTGAGTTGTGGTTAAGTGTTGACTTAATTTTAGAGTTTTTAGTTTTTAAACAGTTTCTTTATGAGACCATGGCTTCCTTACCCACATCTATCTATAATAAATGTTTATTCTTGATTTAACCTCAGTGTGTTAGGTTTTAAATAGTTTCTATGGAACACTAGCTTGCTTATACTGATTGATGATTGTTGTTTTATTTTTCCTTACAATTGAAAGCGTTAAGTTTTAGTTTGAAATGTACAGTACAGTACACTACAGTTCAGTTGATGAATTTTTTTAATGTTCAATCTGGAACTTATGCGTGAAAAGCTAATTTTACCCGATTTGTTTTGTTATTGCTCAAGTTAATTACATTCAAATCGTAATACTCTCAAATCTCAATTACTAGTTTTTAAGTTGTTCATATGAAGCTGTTGCTTGCTATTAAATTTTTTACTCGGTATTTACAATTGTAATGTGACTACTAAAGATTCAAGTATTTGCTCCTGAATTGGGCTTAATTTTGTGTTGACATGCATGCTAGTTTGAAATCACTTCACTTATTATTATGTATTATTGTGTGAATGTTGTATATGTGTTCAATCAGGATCCAGTAAACAAGAGAGTAATTGTATGTGATGACAAGTTGAAGAAGATATTTGGGCAGAGGGATCAAGTTGGTTTTCTAGAGATTGCTGGCCTTATTAGTCCCCACTTCAAGAAACTGGAGACTTAGCATGAAGTCACTCACTGGTCATTAAGTCGATCTGGTGCTAGCTATGTAAATGGAGATCTATTTTGGTTGATGATAATTTCTAGTATTTCTTAGAAAGTAAGAAAGAATAGTAGTACCCCTTGCTCCCAACTTATTTTTGTAGTTTTTGGCTCTTATTAGGTTCGAGATGCCAAGTTTTAGAACCTTGTTTCCTTGGCATTTTTGGTTTCTTCCATCTTTCTACTTTAAAATGTTCTTCAATGACGATGTTATATGATGTTTCTTAGATTTTTATATGCACTAGTTCTATATATATCTTCTTGTTTGTATCTTGCTTCATACTTTCCGTGCATGTAGTATCAACTTATGGCGATTTGGTATACTGTTCTGCTGCATGTAACATCTGAATGAGTATCCATTTGTGCCTTTGTGGCAGTGTGGTAAAAACAGCCTTGGTTGGGACATGGGATTGTGGGCATAAAAAATGGTCAAACTCAGTCGACACTAAAAATCGGGATTAAAAGGTCAAGCACTGGGTTAAAAGGGATTAATCATTCAAAGTCAACGATTACTGTCCAACTCGGCCGAGCACTTACTACGATGTCCTAGCCGATTACTCCTCGTCTAGTGCTTTTTACGACATTGTTTTGTGGTTTGTTCTTGCTTAACGAAAAACTCGAGACATCATCATTCTGGAACAAAATCCCGAAACGGATTTCACCATATTCTGATTCTCTCATCAGTACCACCTTTCACTGGCAGCAATTGTGTTGTGGTTATTTACCTTTCCCCTATACTATCACATTTTGAAGCTTTATGAACAGTATAGTGTTACCAGTAATATTTTTACCCCATACTATTAGATTTTGAAGCTTTATTAAATGTAGCACGGCGTTCATTATCAATACGCAAACGAGCAGAATTTCATTATTAGCAATGAACATATGTTCGTGGAAGACCTTAAAGTAAAATAAGGTTCCGTTCTGGTTTCATCTCTAGTATCATCTGATTTAGTCATTTAGTGGTTAATCTATGTTTTGGCTGACATGAGGTTCGTTTTGATGAAGCATATAACATTATCTGTCAAAACGAAATGCATTTCAAAATACATAACGATTCTAAATTCAACATCTCTTCAAATAGTAAGTAAAAGTTTTGGATTTCTTGATTTCATTCACGATTATGCTATATTTTTCTAATAAGATACTGAGTAAAATGTAAATGTTAAATTCTTCATATTTTCGGAGTACTAAACAAACCCAACACAATCCACACTTTGTAACCTCATTCTTTTGTTAGGCACTCATTTTGAACAACCAGTGTTCAGTATGCTGACCTTACTATCTGATAGACTTGATGATCTTATTGCTCATGCTCGTTTCAACATTCACAACCAGAAGTTAAACCTGAAGAGTAAGTTGTTAGAGTTTTGCAAGCAGGTGTGAGAGTTGTTCATCGGAGACGTTCACATCAACACATGTACCCAGTGACACGGCAAGTCTGGCAGCTAATTGATGTTTACACTGTGAAATAATTAGTACGTAGTAATAAAGATAAAGACAATGACAAGAAAATTAAATAAAGCCTATATATATATAATTTTTTTTTGAACAGCGATTGGGATCACCCGAGGGGGACTAAACCACCCGTTGCGATCATCTCCCGTTTCGACTTTGCCGATGCAGCGATAATAACCCCGCCCCCATCGCTGCCCGGGAGGAAACCTTGAAACCGATCCAAGGGCATGGCCAAGTAAAACCCCCCTCCACTTATTGTATTATATATATATATGCATGAAATGAATGATTGTAAGAAGGAAGGGTGTGTGTCTTACACAAAGCTGGTCTCCTCTGTTAACAATATCGTAGAAAAAGGAATAGCATGCACAATAGTGTTCCGGGAAACACAGGTATTCTTCCTTCTTTCTTGACTCTCCAGTAACCTACCATTAAGTAATTAATTATTAGATTAGATAGAAATTCAATTCAATTTTCGCATATATCACCAGCTAGCTACCTAGGTTTTGCTAACAATAATTAACTAATTAAACAACATAAACGTCATGTTTTGCCTCAGCTCATAAACCTGACCATGTGAAACAAGGCAACAGCATTTGCACAAACAAGGCCTGCGGAAAATGAATGAATGCTAAAAGAAATATACTAATGTTTGTTATATTGGGTTAATGCGTAGGGTCAGTCCACAAGACAAGAGATGGGAGCTAAGTTGGCCTTGTGGGATAAACTGTTGGAGTTCAAAAATCAGCAAAAGGAACATATCATTTATTTATTTTGCAGATTTCAATCAAGTTAGGGAAGAAGGAGATAGGTACGGGTCGATTTTCATTCCAAATGAGGTTGTTTCTTTCAATCAGTTTATTTGTGATGGGGTTACTATGGTTAGTTTTTTTTTTTTTTTTTTTTTTTTTTTTTTTTTTTTTTTTTTTTTTTTTATGGCTAGTTTTATGCCAGCTATTTCCATTCAGGATGAAGACTGGGTGGGTGAGTTTAGAGAGTCCTATCACGGAGCTTGAGGTTCAAAGGGGGGTTACGATTTTACATTATAGTTTCTAAAGGAGTTTGGGGAGATGTTTAGGCATTTTTTACGTGTCTTTATTCAAATGCCCGGGTGTTCTTAAGGATATGGAAAGTATGTGTGCCCGATTCATTTGGGGAGGGGATTCGCCCAATAGAAGGATGGTATGGGTCAAACTGGACCAAACATTGGGAGTCTCAAAGCTTTTTAATTTAGCTTTGTTACAAAATAGATATGGAGGTTTTGCAATGAGACTGGTTCTTTGTGGGGCGAGCATTAGATTTTTGCAAGATGTTTGGATCGGTGATACTAATTTTGCTTCCAAATTCAGCAGGTTATATCATTTGGAGGCTGTCAAAGACTGGTTCGTCAAGAAGAGGCTTCAAGATGGCGAATTGAATAGGAATTGGGTCAGGCCAATCCGATCGATCGAATTGGCATAATGATGCTTTTAAAATTCTGATATCAGAATTCAGCAGGTCTGTTTGGGTAGCAGCATGGATTCTTGTAGATGCGTTTAGGGTGTCGATGATGGCTTCGCGGTCAAAGCCACAACAACATTTTCCCGTCAATGGCAACGAATTTTTCTTGGAATGCATGTGTTCCTCGGAAAGTAAATATCTTTTTATGAAGGAATAATTTTTTCTGCTAGAGGATTGGAGATCAAGTCTATCGCTTGTCCGACTTGTGGTTTCAACGTTGAATCAGCGGATCACACCAGTTGTGGACCAGGATAAAGATTTGAACGGATTGCATTCTTCCTTCGTTTTCGTCATGGTCGGGCCGGTATTATTGAATTCAAGATTGACAGGCTACTAAGTCCCAACAAATTCGGCTTACGCTATTGTGGATGCTTGCTTATGGAGCATATGGAGGTTGAGGAACGAGTCCATTTTCAATGTTAATCCTATTAAGAGTTAATTATTTGATCGTATGTAACTTTACTTTTCATTGGATTAGATATAGAGGCAAAATTGACATTACGCCAGAGAGCCGGTAACCTCGTTCGCCTAAGATCGAAATCATCTGTGATTAAGACTATTATCAAACTCTAGCTATATGCTTAACACATGCATTTTGAAAGGTCTTAGACCAGAGTCTATACTCTAGGTGATGACTGAAGAAGCTAGAGAGATTAATAATTACTGTAGGTAATTAATCCGATGTCATTGGGTTCTGTTATTTAGGCTTGCTAGAGAAAGTTCTTTATAAAAGTTTGATGTTCCCAAAAATAATACTCCGTAATAATAATAAATAATGAAGAATTGAGAGAGATAGCAACCTGGAAGATGGAGCGGCCACTGGGTTGTCCAGATATCTTTTTAACCCCCTGTTCATCAACTATCCTGGTGCCTCTCTCCAAGTTTTTACCGAACAATGTACGCAAACTGTGTATATATTATATTATATACTACTATTTATATTATCAGACATGAGAGAAACGAGTACAAAAGTCTTTTTTTTTTTTTTTTAAAAAAAAAAAAAAATGAAAGATTAGTAGATTAAGTAGTGTTAGTATTACTTACATGGAGAGCTGATCATCGGTTACTGAATTCATTCATTCATTCATTCATATTCATATGCCATTAATCAACAACATGAAAAAACCAAAACTAGTAGTGTTACTATACAATTATTATACATATATACATGTAATGTATAATAACTCTTTCAATTCAATCTATCATCAAGGTGAAGGAAAAACACCATCGACCCAACCCCTAACATACCAGCCAACACGAACAGTTACTGTTAACCCCCAAATCCACTCCCAAACAAAACTCAAAATTTTCTACAAGAATCTAACACAAAAGTTAAAAATATCAAACCCGTTACTAGTACAAAATCAACAATTGGGTTGTTATGAATTATGTGACATGGAATCACCCCGACCTTATTTGAAAATTAGTTTTTTTTTTTTTTTTTTTTTTTTTGAAAAACCCGAAAATTAGGGTTTGATAATTAGCGTACCTGAACGAGTTGATTGAATTTCATTCCATATAGTCTCTGCTACTAATAAACTATTGGAACTCATTGTGTCTTCTTTCTTCACAGGCCACAGCTACCGGGAGTACGTATTTTACAAACAATAATTACAGTAATATATTTTTTTTATTTTTTAGTATCTTTTTTATTAGAATAAAATAAAATATAAAAAGAAATATGAAAAGAGAAGACAAAAGTTACACTCCCCAAGGTTTAGAGGAAATTTCACGAATTCTCCTTAGGTTTTCTTTTACCCGAATACCTCCAATGTTTGAATTTGTTACGTGATTCTTACTTGTACTTAACGGATGTTAGTCAGGCTCTGTTAAATGACCTCATGGGTAACGCACATGAGGGTAAAAAAAACCTGCCCATTATGACTTATTACTTAACCCACCCACCCACTTCGCCACGTCTAGTTACTTGCGAGTATGACAAACCCAAGTAGTAGCCTAGTGGTGTAGGCGAGACTTGGGAATCTCTAGTGAAGACCCAAATTCAATCCTCATGTACTATACTTTGAAGCACTTTTGCAAAAGACGCTGTCTCGAGCCGTTGCGACGTCCATTGCGGCGGTTTGGTGACTAGCCCGCAGGGCCGGATAATGGGGCGTGCAAGGCGTGCCGCCGCACAGGGCCTAATATATTTAGAGGCCCAAAAATTTTAGCCCAATATTACACATCTAATTTCATTTGTTAATTAAAAGTGTAAAAATTTTAAAAATAGAAAACATAATCAACGTCGAATACAAAAAGATCTACTTTTGCTTATTGAACTCATTATTATATATGAAAAATTTTGTATATAAAGGGCCCAATTTTGTTTATCGAACATGGCCCATAAAATTGACAGGACGGCCCTGCTAGCCCGTCCCGTCTCGAAGAAAACCATCTAATATGACAGTCAACGGTCAAAATTCGGGTAAACTTTAAAAAAAATTGGGTCAAAGTCGGTCAAAATTCAGAAAAGCTAGAAAGTCGGTAAAATCGGTCAAATTTGTCATATTTTAGTTTGATTTGTTTGTATTAAATTAACGAAGATAACGATTATGGGTACAATTTAATCAATTAGAGTTTTTGACTTTAAAATATGTATACATATATACATTTATATACTTATATATAATTAAAAGTCAACTTTGATCAACGTCTGAAACGACCCGTCCTAATCCATCTGGACGAAGTCATCAACATTTGGTCCCATTGCAATGATCGACTCCAAGTAATGTCCTTAAAATGAGCAAATGCACAGCGGAAGGTTTCTTTCATACCTGAAAATAAACATGCTTAAAAGTGTCAACCAAAAGGTTGGTGAGTTCATAGGTTTATCGTAACAATCATTTCAATATATTAATAGACCACAAGATTTTATATACATAAACGTTTTAATAAAAAATATTCTAAGTGGTTGAGCACTTGGTAACCATACTTAACATTTAATCAACGTCGCATATTCCCTTTATTATGAAATCTCACTACACTGTACCAAGTGTAGTCACTGAAACGAAGTACTGTGCAACCGTTGAATACTGGTCGTCCAGTCCGGTTGGGGTTGTCAGGCCCGATAGATCTATCAACAGGATTCGCGTTTACAATACCGCATGTAAATGGTAGTTACCAAGCTACAGGGAAGTATGACAGTGGTACAACTCAACGTAGAATATATTTTAAGTACTTATGTCTATTTCGTAAAGCATTCATAAAATCAGCGCATGTACTCTCAGCCCAAAAATATATATTGCAAAAGCAATTAAAAAGGGAGCAAATGAAACTCACCATACTGTATTTTGTAGTAAAAATACATATGACTATATTGAACAACTGAACAATGCAGGGTTGTCCTCAGATTCACGAACCTATATCATTTATTTACATTAACATATATAATGGTAAACAAATAATTCCACCTATTAGTTCTATAATATTTATATTTAGTGTTATAGTTTATATAGAATTTGTACTAATTCCAATATATATTTTATTTATGTATAATATCTTAGATTATATATTATATATATTTATTTTGTATATATATAATAAAAATGTTAATATGTTTACTATATAATTATAAGTAATATTATAGTATATGTATTAAGTATACTTTTATGTACAAAATCTTTATGTGTTATAATATAATAATAATAGTAATAATGATAATGATGATTTTAATAAAAAAAAATGGTAGTCTTAATAATAATAATAGTTTTTTTTTAAAAAATATGTTAAATAATAATGATAATGAAAATAATAGTTTTTATAATAACGCTTAATACCTAATAATAATAATAATAATAATAATAATAATAATAATATAATAATATTAATAATAATAATAATAATAATATTAATAATAATAATAATAATAATAATAATAATAATAATAATACTTATTTTAACAATAATAATAATAATAATAATAATAATAATGATCAAAATATTAATACTAGTAGTAAAATACTACCTTTAAAAGGAAAAGCTTCAAAAGTATAAAAACTGCCTCTGCTTGGTCTCGAACCCGTGACCTCTCATTAACCCATAACACACTCAACCATCCCGCATGATTAACTAGTTCATCTTCATCAACCACTTATCATTCCATTATCATTATCATGATCAAATACCATCATCATTCTTATATCATAATCATTTCTATTATCATTATATCATAGTCATTATCCTCTATCCTCGTTATTTATCTTCATTGTGCGTATATCATAACTATCATCATCTTATCATTACTTAATCAATATATAATTCTAATTACACCTTATATATGTACGGGCCAAAGATTTAATCCACCACCAGTCCAAATGATCAAAAAGCCCAATACTAATCTAATAGTCCAACAGAAATGTCTAAGCCCAAACAATAAACAAAGGGATACGGCCCAAAATAGGAATTGAATGATTTCAGTTTGCACGTAACAGAATTAAAGCCGTCACTTTTATCTCCATCGTGATTTTATATCTTTAATAAAAATCAAGTGGGTGATCTGTATGTCATGTGTCGGCCAAACGAAAAAGAGAAAAAAAAAAGAAAAAGTATCAGGAACAATAACAACGATAGATGGGTGTTTGGCTCGTTTATGGTGACGGTTTTTACAGCAGGAAAGCTACTGCTGTTTGAATAGCTTTAAATACCGATCACAATAACTGCAATAGTAGTCAAATGAAGACAGAAAGATTGCAGCTACAGTCGCAGCTATTCAGCGACAAGAAAAATAATTTTAAAAGAATGTGGCGGTTCAGGTGGGTTTAATGGATTCACGATGGTGAGGGTTTATTGTGGTGTTCTGGTGTCGTTTGATGGCAAAACAGAAACAACGAAACAGTTGGCAACAAGTAGCGGTTGTAAATGGGTTTTTGAAGGAGTGAAAGAAGGTTGAAGGAGATCAAAAGGGGTGTACGGTGGTGCTACATAGTGGTCGAGGCAGGAAATAATGGTGTTGGGTTTTAAAGTGAAATAGAAACTGTAACAGTGGAAATAAAGATAGCTCTTCATCAACGTCACCTTACATCATCTTCGATTCATATTATAAGTTATTGAAGGTTGAACAAAAGATATGAAGAAAAGTCGCTACTGAATTGCTTCGACAAGAGTTAGTGGGTGGGTCTCGAACATAATTAAATATATAAATAGCAGAAGAGTTTGGGTCGTTGATAGTCCCACTCGATTAGAAATTTTTGTCCACTAAACTTTGTCTTTGTATCATTTATATATAGTAACATACATCATTTTGATAAACTGTTGAACTGTGAACATTTCCATCCCATTTTATCGGTTACTTTGTTCGAATAAGAGATTCCCACGATGCTGGTTGTGATAAAGGGTGATTTTATGTAGGTTTGCTCGTTCACAGTTAAGAGGTTTGGGTGTCATTTGGTAGCCGAAATATACAGCAACAGACTGTTGCGAATGACGGATTAAAACAACGAACAATAGCAATAACTCCTTCGTAGTATTGGTAGGAATCGAGCAGGTGATGGTTAGAAAAAGGAAGGCAAGGTTGTAGTACCAAGGAGAAAGCATGTGTGTTGGTGATTGTGGAGTATTTAAAACAAACAAGAGGACTTCGGGTTTTTGATGGTTGCTATCTAAAAGTGAAAAGGAGTTAGCGGTGTTTGAAGTGATTAAGGTAAAGTGATATTTGCAGGTTGTAGGTGATGATTCTTAATGAAGAAAAAGGTAGTTTAGTGGTGATGTTGGTCGACTTATAACAGGCGAGTGTGAGGGTGATCGGTGGTATTACCATGGTGACTAGTTGCAGTTCACGGTGGTGGAAAGTGGTGATTCCTGGACAAGAAGAGGAGAGGAAGAGATGGAGAAATGGTGATGATTGATTTTTCTTCTTCTATGTTTCTCAAACATATGTATATAAATTTAGATTAATTATATGGCAAAAATCGATTGACTTCCTATTCCATAAAGCAAGATGATGGTTTGTTTTATGCAGAAATTTACTCAACACTGGTTCACGGGCAAAACAGAAAAAAAAAACAGAATCAATAATGATATCTCTTTGTGATACATATCTCATTACGTAAATATTTACTTTTATATTTTATATTTAATTTAAATAATAAATAAATATCAATAATAATAATACTTTTATCATTGTTAATAACAATACTAATAATACAAATAGCAAGGATAATGATAATAATAAAAATACTGAATTTAATGATTATTACTGATAATGGTAATAATAACTATACCTGGCAACTGAGACCTAAACACTCAAATTTGGGTCAAATGGGTCAAGCTTTCGGGTCAATTGGGTCTTAGAAAAAATTTAGGCCTAACGATGTAAATCAAAACTTAAAAAAATATTCAAATTAATTTCTCACCAACCTTTTGAGTCCTGCACAAAAAGTGAATGAACGGGTCTAATGGGTATCAATACTCAAAGATCAATAAATAGAAATGGGTCTAATGGGTTTTGTGAATGGGTCAACTGGGTCAAGCATAAAAAGTTTCATCCGTAAAAAATTTATAAAGCATTCATGTTTATATCATTTATTATGTATATTAATGTTTCTTATGTATATTTAATAAATAATAATAACTAAAATAATGTAATAAATGTAAAAAAAGTGATGTAACCCGTTTGACCCATTTGACCCAATTGACCTGTGACCCGTTTCGACCTGTTACCCAAACCAACCCAACCTGACCCATTTTGACCCGTTTAAAAAATTAACCTGTTTGACCTATGACCCATTTCAACCCAAAACCATTTTGACCCGTTACCCAAACCGACCCAACCTGACCCGTTTGCCAGGCATAATAATAACTATAAAGATGATACATGATAATAAATGGTATTATTTTTATAATAACAAAAATGATGATAGTTATACTAACAATAATAATAACTATCAATATTTACATTACAACTAGATTATAATTTCTTTTTTTTTTATATAATAGTATTTATAACTATATCAATAATAATGTTAATAATATTAATAATACTAATATTGATATTAATATTAATAATAATGGAAGTAGTAACAGTAATATTAGTGTTGATACAATAGCTATATTTTAACTTGTAATCATATATTATTTCAAATAATATTTCAAATTATTATATATATTTATACATTTAAATTTATATGTACCTATTTACAATTGGTTGTTCGTGAATCGTCGAGAACAGTCGAAGGTCATTTGAATTCATGTAAACAGTTCAAAAATTTTGAGACTCAACATTACAGACTTTGCTTATTGTGTTGGAAACATATAAAGATTAAGTTTAAATTTGGTCAGAAATTTTCGGGTCGTCACAACGTCCGTCTCGACCTCGGTCTCAACCTTTTTAGTCACCGAGTCAAAGTCGGAACGGACTAATCACCAAACGCCGCACCGACCGCAGCGGACGACGTTGGGAACAATGCTAAAACCTCACCAAAATAGTGAACAAAATAGTTGAAGGACCATTAGTGTAAATAACCCAACAATTACTGTATTGGTGTGTGTAACTTTCTAAACAGTAAAGACATGACCACCAGTCACCAATCATTCACAACTAAAGCACGACTTTTCCCATCTCCAGTTGACTCCCAATAAAAAACACATTACTGCATTTTCTCCTCTCAAATTCTTGTTAAAACCCCACTTCAAAATCCTATTTTTTTTTTCCTCAATAAAAATGGCTTCTTTTAGCTTTTCATTCTTCATTTTCTCAATATTATTATTATTATTATTACTATCTTCAACTCCCGTATTATGCACCAACTCTGAAGGTAAGACTAGTAGATCATTCTCTCTTTTAGGGTTTTATATTTTTTTAATTCAATTATGTTTTTTTTGGGAAATTATTCATTGGTTTTTAGCTTTAATTCAAAATATTGAAGACCCATCTCATGTTAATTCTTCCTGTATCTTTAAATGTTACAGGAAATGCTTTGCATGCTTTAAGAACGAAGCTAATTGATCCCAAAAATGTGTTGCAGAGCTGGGATCCTACACTTGTAAACCCTTGTACATGGTTTCATGTTACATGTGACTCTAACAATCATGTTATTCGTTTGTAATATTTTAAGATTCTTGATACCAAGTTTCAGTTTTGAGTACTATTTTGTTTTCTTAATTTCAAGATGGGGTAACTTTTTGTTCTATAATTTTCAGGGATTTGGGGAATTCTAATATTTCCGGATCTTTGGGTTCTGAGCTCGGCGAACTCAAGCATCTTCAATACTTGTAAATTCTTGAAACTCTTTGATCTGTTCATTTTGTACTATCTTTGTTGATATAGGTTATTTGAGTTTGGGGTTCTGATTTTACATTAAGTTATCTTTTCATTTCAATTGTGATTATATATAATTAGTTGATAGCTTCATCTGTTTGGGGGATACTTTAGCTCATTTTTAAGAGAAATTGAATGTTGATATAGGGAAATTTAGCAGCTTGTTAATTTTCTCCACTTAAGTGATGATTTTTGTTGATGTTATATTCTTTCTTTCTTTTTTTCCCTTAGTCTCGTAGATAGTGGCGAATCTAGGATTAAAAGTCAAAGGGATCATGATTTTTTTTTACAAAGTACTTCGTATCATTCATATGTTGGTGGTGGTTTACCTTCAAAAGAACATAAATCCCACAAATCTATGGGGTCCTAATGTCCTATTGTCGATTATAGTGGTGTCATGTACCATTTGAAGAGTATTTTGTAATAACAAAAAATTCAAATAGTGGTGTCATGGAAACCCGCTGCTTATAACCTCGATGCGCCCCTGCTCATAGTGTTAATGATTACATATCTTAACGGCTGTATCAGGGAACTATACTCGAATAACATTGAAGGCAAGATCCCAAAAGAATTAGGGAACTTGAAAAACCTTGTCAGCATGAATTTATATGGAAACAAATTCGACGGCGAAATCCCCAAATTGTTCTCAAAGTTGAAGTCTTTACGATTTCTGTAAGTGTAATTCAAAATTTTTAACGTAAATTGATCTTCTTAGAGACATATAAATTGAGATAATAAGTTGTAATTGTAGGCGTTTAAACAACAACCAGCTTTCAGGTCCTATTCCAAGGGAGCTCACAACACTCTCTAACCTTAAAGTATTGTAAGTTTATAGGACTATTATATTATATATAAACATCGTTTTTGACTTCATATATGTTGATCGTGTTTGCTTATAATCCATCGTGATGTTGCAGAGATGTTTCTAATAACAATCTGTGTGGCACAATACCTATTGATGGCCCTTTCTCAACTTTCCCAATGGAAAGGTATTTCTAGCTTTGCCATGAAAGTTTGTACCTTTTTTTAAGTTTTGATTCATGTCCCTTAATTGCATTACATCTGAATTAAAATACGGGTTTTAATTACTTGTCATTCTGTATATATTTATTAATAACAATATACTGGGACCGATACAAAGTTAGTTGTCTATTTTTTTTTGTGTTTCAGTTTTGAAAACAACAGGCTGAACGGACCAGAGCTGCAAGGACTTGTCTCCTACGATTTTGGGTGCTAAATTACTGAAACTACGTACGGGCTTTTGTAGTTACAGCCAAATATTTAGGAATTAGCATCCTTTCGTCAACTTGTAACATATATTATTGGCTTTCTTCTTTTGTGTTTACAAGTATTGAAAGCCACTATAATTTAATAATATCATACAGTAATAAGTTGCAGCTTTAGGCTCTGTTATTGTGTGTAAATTTATTTATTGAATAATACTACTTGATATAAGATATAATACTTGTATGGTTTAGTAGTATAAACTATAATACAAGGGATATATTTATTATTGAAAAGCTATTAGAAGATTTTGTTTATGAAGAATGATACAAGTTACATATATTGCTCCCCACAATCACCATAGGAACGCGAGAAAGGGACCAGAAGAAACAAGCAAACAAGAAAGTCATCTAGCACCACGATTAACGAAATAAAGCTATGGGAAGAATGGAAAATGTTCACCAGCGTGTTTAGATTCGACCTCCAATGACTGAGTTTGGGGCACCTATGCCTATTTGAATTTGAGATCCAAAGATTCATACGACAACACCAATCTTGTTTCTGCACTAAATCACGCTTATTTTAGCCCCACTGATTAGCCCAAACATGGATTCTCCAAAATATTCCAGCAGCCCAGCACTCTTGTTTTCCCTTCGGTACACCTGAGCTCACTTATTCCTTCCATCTCCATCATCAATCAATGATTCTGCATCATCCTCCCCCCTTCAGAAGGACTCGACCTCGAGTCTAGATCCTGGTCATCATCACTAACATAGGGAGAAAGATCCGCAACATTGAAAGTTGCAGAAACAATATAGTGTCCTGGTAAAGCAACCTTGTATGCATTGTTGTTTATCTTCTGAAGAAATCGAAAAGGACCATCGGCTCTCGGTTGCAACTTGCCAAAACGACCACCCGGGAACCTCTCTTTACGCAAGTGAATCCACACAAGGTCTCCTTTCTTGAACACAACTTTTTTACGACGTTGATCAGCCCGATGTTTGTACAATTCATTCTGTCGAGAGATGCGCGTATGAACTTGCTGATGTAGAGAATTTAATTGATCAGCCAGCTCCAAGCCTTCACGTGAAGCATCCTGCATCTCACACTTTGGTAACAAATCAAGGGGAGTGTGGGATTTTCGACCATATACTATCTCAAAAGGCATGCGTCCAGTAGTACGATTAACTGATGAGTTGGACGCAAATTCAGCCTGAGGTAGAGTCAAATCCCATTGCTTGGGGTGGTCACCAACAAGACTTATTAATAGGTTCCCCAAACTACGGTTAACAACCTTGGTTTGTCCATCCGTTTGCGGGTGGTGCGAGCTACTAAATTGTAACTTAGAACCCACACGCGCCCACAAAGTACGCCAAAAGTGACTAATGAATTTGACATCTCGGTTGGATGTTAAAGTCTTAGGCACCCCATGTAACTTCACAATTTCAGCAAAATAAAGACGGGCAACTTGACTTGCGTCGAATGTCTTGTTGCACGGGATAAAATGAGCCATCTTTGAAAACCGATCTACAACTACCATTATCGAATCTTTATTGCGTTGTGTTCGTGGTAACCCAAGAACAAAATCAAGACTAATGTCTTCCCACGGACCGTTGGGAACCGGTAATGGTGTATACAACCCCACATTACTCCCGTGCATTTTAGCGATATGACACACCCGGCACCTAGCCACAATTCGATTTACATCCTTCTCAATGTGTTGCCAATAGAAACGTTCTTTAAGACCCACAAGTGTTTTATTCACACCAAAATGTCCACCTAAGCCCCCCGCGTGAGCTTCCAGAATATTAGATTCACGATTTGACCCCCCTGGAACACATAACCGGGATTGTTTAAATAAATAACCCTCCTGGATAATGATGTTGAAAAATCGTGTGTACTTTTACCAAATCAGATTAACGCAGCGGATAGTTAAAATAATAATCTTTAATTATTTTATGAACAAAATTTATACAAGATTAAATTTTCACTTATTTAATGAAACATGCACACAATTAATCTTTCCCAGTGATCCAGTTACACCATAATAATTGTCATGAATATAAAATAAAAGAGGAGTTAACGATATACCTTTCTTGGAGAAATTGATGAGACGGAGAGAAACTTACGATCAAAAATATGACCGTCTCTTAGGATAGTCCACACTACACTTCAAACAACGTCAATGGATGCTAGTCCAAACCCAAGTAATAATTAATCAACCTTTGATTAATATTATGAACTCAAAATGATATTCTTACTTACTCTCTTTTTAATTCTCTCGTATCTTCTTATGAAGGCAAAAGAAAGGAATATATATTACACTTTAGAAACACCCGTGAACCTTATATCAATCCGTGAATATTTTACTTTTTGAAAGAATCCAATTTAGGATATTGAATTTGATTTACGTAATATCATAAAGTCGTATTTCTCAAATACTTCAGGGGTAGTTTATGAAACTTATAATTAATAATTTCTATCATGTCACTTTCATGTGAATAGTAAATTAATTAATTTCGTTTCATTTACTATTCATATGAATAGTAAATGAATTAATTTCGATTTACTATTTTGTTACTTGAGTAATATATATACATCATATATATATTTATTTGACGTCTCGGTGTATATGTGTGTGACCCCGAAGGCTCAAATGAATTTGGCCATATAGTTATATGTTGTACCTTGCACATTAATCCTTCAGACTCCCACTTGTGCATGGCACAACACCAAGTAACTATACAAACAATGGTAAGCGTCTAGCAACACGTCATTGTCCCCAAATTCATGTGAGGGTAGTTTCTCGAAACTGTTTATGGTAAGTGTTAAATGTCATTCGTCCTTTTGTTTCAGATACTTTAGTTAAACTTGAGATATGGATCATCGGTCATTCTCATTTGTTTAACGATTTTATTTCTCGATCTTAGAACTGATTTAGATCACCAAATTAATTAAGTATCATCTTAATTACATCTGGGTGCGGCCACACAAATATCTTATTCATTCATCGAGGAGCTCAAAAAGTATCTAACTCCAAACATTTTAGAGGAACAAATCCTATATTGCATACACGTGTCTATCACGAGCTTTACATTATACCCAATGATGGCCTTTATAACAGCCTTATTCAGGACAGCGTTTAACCATATCAAAGTACAATGCTACACTCATCAAGACGGGCGTGCATCTCAAGTCTAAGGACACAAAGACATAATCACTAAAAGATTCACTACTGACTACGATCCATATAGTGACATCTCATGGTTGGGTCATTCCAGTATTCATCATCAATGAATACATATGAATTTTGGTCTCAACAAGGTAACTATTCATCATCAATGAATATAACTAAAATTTCACATTAATCTTAATTCATGTTATTCCCATAACATGATCGATTATGGAGATTTTGAATAATCAACAATTATTCATGAATTAAACATGCTAATATAGAACACAGTGATATAAATGAAACTGATCATACCAACTATATATCAATTCATTAAGATAAAACTGCTTAATGTTCCAAAAATATCCAAATATTAAATTACAAATTAAAAAGATCAGCAGCATAACGAAGTCCAATACTACTAGCATGATCATCATGCTTGTTGTGTGTCATGGGCTTCGTGAACGGGTCAGCCACATTATCATCTGTATGAACCTTAAGAATACTAATATCATTCCTCTCAACGACTTCTTGAATGTAGTCAAATTTTCGAAGAATGTGTCTGCTACCTTTACGTACACGTGATTCTTTCGCTAGTATAATAGCACTTGAATTATCACAATACATTTTCATAGGGGATTCAATGCTGGGAACTACTCCAAGTTCAGCAATAAACTTCCTAATCCAGACAGCTTCTTGAGCAGCTTCTGATGCAGTAATGTATTCTGCTTCTGTTGTAGACTGTGCAACTGTGCTCTGCTTTGAGCTTCTCCAATCAACTGCCCCGCCATTCATGACAAAGACATACCCTGACTGGGATCGAGAATCATCTCGATCAGTTTGGAAACTAGCATCTGTATAACATCTAATACTCAACTCTTCTTCCAAACCACCGTAAACCAAAAACATATCTTTAGTCCTTCGCAGATACTTAAGAATGCTCTTAACATCAATCCAATGTTCTTCACCTGGATTCTGTTGATAACGACTCGTCAAACTTAAGGCTAACGAGACATCAGGTCTAGTACATAACATGGCATACATAATGGATCCTATAGCCGAAGCATACGGAACACATTTCATTCGTCTTATCTCATCAGGTGAGATAGGACTTTGAGACTTGCTCAAGGTTATGCCTTTTTGCATGGGCAATGCTCCGCGCTTGGAGTTTTGCATGTTAAATCTTCGTAAGATTTTGTCAATGTATGTACTTTGACTCAAACCAATAAGCCTTTTATATCTATTTCTATAGATCCTGATTCCAAGAATATACTTGGCTTCTCCAAGATCTTTCATGGCAAAACATTTTCCAAGCCAAGATTTGACATCTTGCAAAGTTGGAATGTCATTTCCAATAAGTAGTATGTCATCAACATACAAGATCAAGAAGACAACTTTGCTCCCACTAGCTCTAATGTAAACACAGGGCTCATCTTGGTTTTGAGAAAAACCATATTCTTTGATTTTCTGATCAAACTTAAGATTCCAGCTCCTGGATGCTTGCTTTAACCCATAAATGGATTTTAGAAGCTTGCATACTTTAGTAGGATACTTAGGATTCACAAACCCTTCCGGCTGAACCATATATACGTCCTCGCTTAGGTCGCCATTTAGGAAAGCGGTTTTGACATCCATTTGCCATATTTCATAATCATGAAAAGCAGCTATGGCAATAAGTATCCTAATTGATTTAATGCTTGCAACTGGTGAATAAGTTTCCTCATAATCAATTCCTTGAGTTTGAGTATAACCTTTTGCCACCAATCGAGCCTTAAAAGTGTTTACATTACCGTCCATGTCTGTCTTCTTCTTAAAGACCCATTTACACCCCACTGGTTTACAGTTGGGTGGAAGATCAATCAAGTCCCATACTTGATTATCTTTCATGGACTGCATCTCTGCATTCATAGCATCTCGCCATTTGTCAGATTCTGGATCTGATATGGCCTCACGGTAGCTAGAGGGTTCATCATAATCCCCTAGATGAGGTTCATCTGAATTAATCAGAAGATTCAACTTCTCCGGTCGATGAGGAGTTCTACTAGATCTACGAATTACAGGTGCAACACGTTTTGGCTCATCAACAATGTGTTCAGTTTCAACGCGCGGTTGGCTAGTGCCTTCAGAAGGTATGTTACTTTGTGATTCTTGAATTTCTTCAAGATCTATTTTACTCCCACTGACTTCTTGTAAGAGAAGATCTCTTTCAAAGAATTCAGCAAAACGAGCAGTAAACACTTTGTTTTCAGCTCGGTAGTAAAAGTAGTAACCCATTGTTTCTTTTGGGTATCCCACAAAGTGACATTTGATACCTCTGGGTTCTAACTTGTTTGAAGTGTCACGTTTCACATACGCTTCACAACCCCAGACTTTCAAATAAGACAGCTTAGGACTCTTTCCATGCCATAACTCAAATGGTGTCTTTTCTACCTTCTTGGTTGGAACCATATTGAGTATGCGTGCAGCAGACTCTAATGCATAACCCCAAAAAGACATTGGTAGAGTAGTTAGACTCATCATAGATCGAACCATATCAAGTAAAGTTCGATTCCTCCGTTCAGACACACCATTGTGTTGTGGTGTGTAAGGTGGAGTGAACTGTGAGACAATCCCACGATTCTTCAGGTGGTCCAAAAACTCTTGACTCATATATTCCCCTCCCCGATCAGAGCGAAGGGCTTTAATGGTCTTTCCAAGTTGATTCTCTACCTCATTTTGGAAGATTTTGAATGTATCAAAAACTTCATGTTTATGTTTCAGCAAGTAAACATAACCATATCTACTATAATCATCAGTAAATGTAACGAAGTATGATTCACCATTTCTAGACATAGTTCTAAAAGGGCCACACACATCAGTATGTATTAGTCCTAAAAGATCTTCAGCTCTCTCACCTAAACCGGAGAAAGGAGCCTTTGTCATCTTTCCACATAAACATGACTTGCATACATCAAATGACTCAGAGTCAGTTGATTCCAAAAGCCCATCCGATTGGAGTTTTGAAATGCGTTGTTTATTTATATGACCAAGACGACAATGCCATAGATAGGTCTTGTTCAAGTCTTGCTTGAATCGTTTGGCAGTACAGGTATATACAGAATTATTATTTGAAATCACACCATGCATATCAATTTCAAAAATACCATCACGTGGAATAGCATTAAAATAAAATACATTATTCTTAGAAACTGAAATACCAAAGTGCGTAAATGTAAGTTCAAAACCAACATTTTTCAAAAGAGAAACTGAAATTACATTGCTCGTAATACTTGGAGCATAATGACATTGCTCCAACAAAACAATAAGACCACTAGGTAGAGTAAGCTCATAGGTTCCAATAGCTTCAACAGCAGCTCGAGCCCCATTGCCCACTCTTAAGTCTAGTGTGTCTTTCTTCAGTCTCTTACTTCTTCTCATTCCCTGCATATTGTTACAGATGTGAGTACCACAACCAGTATCAAAAATCCAGGAATCACTAGAAAAAGTATATAACTGTATATGAAATATACCTGACTTGCTGGTCTGGCCAGCTTTGCCTTTTCTCAACTCAGATAGGTATGAAGGACAGTTCCTCCTCCAGTGGCCAACCTTTCCACAGTGGAAACAGTCGGCGTCTTTAGCTGGGTTTTCTTTCTTGGGGGGTGGTGGAATTTTCTTCTTAGCAATTGACTTGCCTTTTCCTTTTCCCAAAGTTTTCGGCTTATTCTTCTTCACCTTACCATCCCTAATCATTAGGATACCTGGATTGGAAACCTTAGATGGAATATTCTGTTCCGCAGTTTTAAGCATCGAATGCACCTCTGCCAGAGATTTCTCCCAACCTTGCATATTGTAATTCATCACAAATTGGTCATACGATTTTGGTAGTGAATTCAAAACCGTGTTCACAGCCAAGTTAGGCGGCAAGGTAGTTCCAAGTTTTTCCAATCGGTCAATGTAGCTTTTCATTTTCAAGACATGAGAGCTCACTGACTGACCTTCCTCCATTTTGCATGTTTGAAGAAGCTTATAAGTTTCATACAACTCTTGACTAGCTTGTTTCTGAAACATATTTTTCAGCTCAGTCATCATATCATATGCTGTACGATCTTCCATTTCCTTTTGGAGGTCAGGAGTCATACTAGCAAGCATGATTAAAGCTATCTTCTCTTGCTCATCGAACAACTTCCGATAAGCAGTTTGTTGAGCAGCAGTAGCTGTCTCAGGAGGAGCATCGGGTAAGGGTTCTTTAATTTTGTTCAACTTCCCTTCATATTTGAGAACGATTCTCAAGTTGCGCTGCCAGTCTAGGAAGTTTGAACCATTGAGTTTCTCCTTCTCCAACAAAGAACGGAGATTGTTTTGGTTTACGTTTTGATTGTTTGACATCTACATAAGAACAAGATTCAATTTAGTATTTTCGATATAAAACTTTAATAAATTAACTACCCAAGTTTTATATATTTTAAAAACAATTAATTTACGAAACCCTAAGATCCACATAGAGGTTCCATAACTACATCTGTTGATCAGCTAGTAGTTATAGAGTCTATTGGTAGGTAGCGGTTACCAATTGCATTACAAGTGCAACTCTTAGATCTTTATGGGACTCAGAAATATGTGTAGTTCAACAAACCACTATTATCTACTAGCATGTTTGTCCCATCCTTGCCTCGAACTCAGGTCTCACCGTGAATACGATTAAGTCGTCCAATTTGAAAACAGTGGAAATTCAGCCTAGTCTCACTCGTAACTGAAAATCCACCTCGTGGCTATAATTCGATTAGGTCTCACCGTAATCAAAAAATAACGAGGAGTGTTTGCAAGCTCATTGGATGTCATGACTTAAATTTGACGGGTATTTTGAAAAAGTTTGTGTTAACGAATAATGCATGCACACAAGATTCGCTACACTATTTGTTAAAAATCATTTTAACCAATTTTATATATGTTGATCGTGTTTATGCGTCTAGTTTGTTATTTTATTTTATATATAAAAGTTACAAATACACATTGTGTATCGTTTTAAAACAATTTTAAAAGATGTCGCCCATATATATTATTTGAGTTTCAAAAAAAAAAAAAACATTTAACTTTAAACTCGTTAGAGTTTAACTTTTTAAAATCATCAATTTTAATCTTGAAACTCGTTACCGGTTTTATTTGATGTTTTCATCAAAAACATTTAGCATATATATTCTAATCAACAATTATATATAAATGCAAAAATAAAACACAACCATGCATCACACACACATAGCCTAGCCCAAAAATCCTATGCTTGATCCCATGAGCCGACATGGGATCAAGAGGTCAAACTAAGGGTAATATCGTAGCTCCCACTTAATTCAAGAATTAAGTGAAAACTTAACAAAACGCCATCGTTGTTAATTTGACCTGTTCGCCATCTTCTAAGCCAAAAGCATGTTGTATTGTATCTTCAATCTTCATCTTGTTACATTTATTTAAATTTGAAATTACAACTAAACTAATACTTTTACAAATTGAAATAAACTTAAATACAATACTATGAAAAAGAAAAATAAATATAATACAACTTTGGCTTCAAAATGGCCTTTCTAATAATACAAATAATCAACATGACATAATATTGCCGTAATCAACAATCACAACAAACATACATAGGTCGGGGCAATATGGCTATGTGTGCAATCACAATTCTAATAACTACATTATTAAAACCTACATATGGCTTGTCCATGGTTACAATGCATGTGTACAACCATGGAATATAACAATCAACAATTATAATAAATATTCAAGCCATAACAATTAAATCTACAATTTAAAATAGTGATATTCTTTCAATCATATTTGTGCGTCATGAGGTTAAGTCTAAATCAACCGTGTTGACTTTAAAAACCAAAAAGGTTTCGACTTTTACCAATTCACCACAAAGCTAAATTTAAAGAAAATCACGCGACAATTAAGATGGTGTAAAAGCGGCTCGGATACCACTGTTGAAAAATTGTGTGTACTTTTACCAAATCAGATTAACGCAGCGGATAGTTAAAATAATAATCTTTAATTATTTTATGAACAAAATTTATACAAGATTAAATTTTCACTTATTTAATGAAACATGCACACAATTAATCTTTCCCAGTGATCCAGTTACACCATAATAATTGTCATGAATATAAAATAAAAGAGGAGTTAACGATATACCTTTCTTGGAGAAATTGATGAGACGGAGAGAAACTTACGATCAAAAATATGACCGTCTCTTAGGATAGTCCACACTACACTTCAAACAACGTCAATGGATGCTAGTCCAAACCCAAGTAATAATTAATCAACCTTTGATTAATATTATGAACTCAAAATGATATTCTTACTTACTCTCTTTTTAATTCTCTCGTATCTTCTTATGAAGGCAAAAGAAAGGAATATATATTACACTTTAGAAACACCCGTGAACCTTATATCAATCCGTGAATATTTTACTTTTTGAAAGAATCCAATTTAGGATATTGAATTTGATTTACGTAATATCATAAAGTCGTATTTCTCAAATACTTCAGGGGTAGTTTATGAAACTTATAATTAATAATTTCTATCATGTCACTTTCATGTGAATAGTAAATTAATTAATTTCGTTTCATTTACTATTCATATGAATAGTAAATGAATTAATTTCGATTTACTATTTTGTTACTTGAGTAATATATATACATCATATATATATTTATTTGACGTCTCGGTGTATATGTGTGTGACCCCGAAGGCTCAAATGAATTTGGCCATATAGTTATATGTTGTACCTTGCACATTAATCCTTCAAATGAAAGAGCCAAAATAACCTGCATGACATTTCTCCAAAGCATACTTAAAATCTCGATCAGTGGAGTATAACCCACGCCAATGTTCAAAACCAGTAACTTGAATACTCATTGTACCGAGTAACGTATGTCTTCGACTCAAAGCATCAACCACTTGGTTCGATGCCCCTGCCTTATGTTTAATAACGAAAGTGTACGCTTGTAGAGTTTCAACCCATTTTGCATGACGAGGATTCAATTTATGTTGGTCGTGTAATGTATTTAAATGACTCGTGATCAGAATAAAGAATAAACTCAGTCGGAAGTAAATAATGTCTCCACACTTCGAGAGATCTCACTATAACATAAAACTCGCGGTCATAAGTCGAATACCTGCGCCTCACTTCATTAAGTTTTCACTAAAATACACAACAGGACGCTTATTTTGACTAAGCACCCCTCCAATACCGACTCCCGATGCATCATATTCGACCTGAAAAACTTCATTTAAGTTAGGTAACGCAAGTATAGGAGCATGAGTTACCTTATCCTTCAAAGTATTGAAGGCTGTTGTGGCTTCTTCCGTCCACTTAAAACGCCCACCTTTCATACACTCGGTAACCAGTGCAATTACCGTGCTAAAATTCTTAATAAATCGATGGTAAAAGGACGCTAACCCATGCAAGCTTCGAATCTCGTGTATTGTAGATGGAATCGGCCAATTGGTAATGGTTTCAATTTTGGACTCCTTCATGCGTATGCCATTGCCCGAAATAATATACCCCACTTCCTGAGCTAGAAAGTGGCATTTCTTGCCATTAGCATATAGCTTCTGATCCCTCAAAACATCAAAAACTTTGCGCAAATGGTCAAAATGTTAGTCTTTGTCTCGGCTATAAACAAGGATATCATTGAAATACACAACAACAAAACGACCAATGAAGGGTTTAAATACCTTATTCATGAGGCGCATGAAAGTACCGAGCGCGTTCGAAAGTCCAAAAGGCATCACCATCCATTCATATAAACGTCTCGTGTTTTAAATGCGGTCTTCCATTCATCCCATGGTCTCATGTGAATTTGATGGTACCCGCTCTGTAAATCGATTTTAGAAAATACCATAGCACCATTCAACTGATCAAGAAGATCATCGAACCTCGGGATAGGAAATTGATACTTTATGGTGATTTTGTTAACGGCACGACTATCCATGCACATCTGAAACAACCCGTCGTGTTTGGGAACAAAAATGGCAGGAACCGCACACGGGCTCATGCACTCCTTTATTAACCCTTTATATAACAACTCATTGACTTGACGATGCAATTCCTCACCTGTAAGCGGGTTTGTTTGGAATAACCGATCCCGGTATCAAGTCAATAGAGTGTTGTATATCTCGCATAAGAGGTAATCCAACAGGAATCTCGTCCGAAAATACATCACCATACTTGGTCAGCAAGGGTCTGATTTCAGGTGGGATTTCATTGATCTCAGCGTTAATGATATTGCTCAAATACATCATATATATATATCTCGCAATATCGTGTGAAATACTCTCGAATCAAGGATAGTTAAGGCGGTTTCTACAAGTAATACACAAAGGTATGTAAAGTGTATCAGAAAGTGGTTTATAAAGAGTTTTGGTGAATTATGACCGTTCTATAAGTTGTGATTTCATCATAGTTGATCCCGATACAAGTTATGGTCAAATTAGCGCTCTAAAATGATAAAACAAGGCTTCAGATATGTTGGACGCCGTCCAAAATGATTGGGACTCCGTCCAAATTAAGGGAGATTATGAAAAAACGAGACAGTGAACATCAGTTCAACTGGACGCCGTCCAAAGCAGTGGGATGCCGTCCAGCCCTTTACAACTGGACGACGTCCAGAATTTGGGACGCCGTCCAGCCCTTTACAACTGGACATCGTCCAGTATCGTGGAAGCCGTCCAGTAGTAGGTTTCAGCCTACTTTTGACTTTTGACCCACTTTAAACACTTTAAAAAGTGAATGATTGAGAGACCAGTTGAAATACACGATCAGAGGAGTTCTAGGAACGTTTTGGAGAGAAAAATTGGAGAATTCCAAGCTCTTTGAAGAGGCTTAACATCCAAGAATCAAGAATCAAAACCTTCTCCGTCCAAGATTTATTCTTCTAGTAGGTTGTTTTCTTGTTCTCAAACAATGAATTCTACTTATCATTTGATTGTTATTTTGCTTGTTATCATGATTGTTGGCTAGTTCTATAATGTTTGTCTAGATTAATAACCAAGGTATTGGATGTAAACTTATTGATTGAATGTAATTTGTGTGATAGTTTTAATGCTTGAATCAAGAACATGCTTATTGATGTTAAAAATCATTTGTATCTAGTTAATTGATATGTTGTTAATAAAGAGAACTCTTGTTAATTTATCATATTGATTTACAATCAACTTGTCTTAGATTGATTGTTTACTAAACCGGACCAAGGGGGTAAATTAGATTCAATTGGTTAGACGATATAAGGATGAATTGTATGCAACGAACGTTTGTACAATTATTGATAACTATTAACATAGAAGTCAAGTTTCAAGCCTTAGAACTAGTTAAGTTATCTGATTACAAATACAAGAACTATAGT